>NW_026067967.1:6910816-7083259 GCF_014885135.2 Alexandromys fortis | reverse complement strand
GGCTCGTGCCCGCGCGCCCCCCGCGGAGTGCTGTCGGGGCCGGCCCCCGCCTTGGTTCCTCCCCCCTCCCTCCCCCCCCCCCCCCCCCCCCCCCCCCCCCCCCCCGGGTTGGGGAGCTGTCCTCTCGCAAGATGAGTAAAAAGCCAGTTCCCAGCTGGTGGGGAATCTCAGCTGTGTGGGAATGACCCTGGCCTCACTTTCTCCCTCCCAGCCACCACAAGGGATGTGGCTTCCTGGCCTCAGGGTCTGAGTCAGATGTAAGGAATCCTCTCTCTTCTCAGGAGGGTCTTGGTGACAGGCAGGCCATGGACACTGAGCATCAGACACGCAGGGCGGATCAAGGCTCAGCAGGGTCAGCAGGGTAGATGGGGGCTCAGCCTCACGCTAGCCACGAGGCTGGGGAAGCCCCACCTGGCTGCATCACAATTCTCTCAGCTGTAAATCTGGCATAGTCTCCCTTTAGTTTGTGTCTGAGTCCAGGGGATGAAATGATGTCGTGGAGGCGTGGCCCTTGGCCTAGGTCTTGTGCAGAAGATGACAGTGGTCGGAAGATCCTTATTCGGCTGTGGTTGTGGCTATGGTCAGTCAATCTTGGAGGGGAAGCAGATCCAGGGTGCACAGGCCAGGTTGACTTGTAGTTCTCTTTCAGGCCTTGGACTGTGCACGGCCTACTTGTAGCCTGATGATCCGTTTCAGATGGGGACACCGAGATTTCTATCCCCAGAGCCTGTGTTCTCTCTACCACCAATGCTAGGAGGGCCCCAGGAAGAAATGGATGTAAAATAGAACTGTGAAGCCTTGAGCCTTTGTGTGTGTGTGTGTGTGTGTGTGTGTGTGTGTGCGTGCACGTGCGTGCATCCAGAAGGGCGTGGTGGCTTTTATGCCTATAATCCCAGCATTCAAGAGGCTGAGATAAAGGGATTGTCAAGAGTTCAAGGCCAACCTTAGCTACTTAGCAAGACTGTCTCTAAAAATGGGAAGAAAGAAGTAAATCCATAGAGCTTGGCTTGAGCCCGCTCTCCCCAGAAGACCCTGAGCCAAGGGCATGGGTCCAGGCAGCTCACTCAAAAGGGCACCAAGACACTCTCAGGAGCAGACCGGGAGGGAGCGATCCCTGGGGCTGAGGCGGGTTTGCTAAGGAGGTTTCACCTGAGCGCCATCCTGCTCAGCTGTGTGTGGACGCCCTTCCCCACTGCATCCCGAGGGCCCGTGAGTGGGCAATGCCCACCTGCCATCCGTTCTGATTGAGGGCTGATGTGTCGGGAGTTCTGGCCCTTCCTTATGCCAGGTAAGGTCTCTTGATGCCAGAGACCAGTGGATGCCGGGCGAATGCAGCAGGGGCGTCTATGGGGACAGCCTCAGCCTGACTCTTAGGAAGTGCACTTGTGCAAAACCAAACTACACAAGGGTGTGTGTTTATCACAGCCTTGACTGAGTCTGAATTTAGAAGGAACCCTGATTGCTCTTTGGGCTGACGAGGGAGGGGGAGGGAAATGGGAGGCGGTGGCGGGGAGGAGGCAGAAATCTTTAATAAATAATTAATAAATTAATAAATAAATAATTAAATTAAATTAAAAAAAAAGAAGTAGCCTCAAAGTACAGCAAGAGGGGATTAGCACATCAAGATCCGGAGCATTCTACAGCCCCCTGTGAAGCCCCGGTGGCACCAGCGAAGGGCTGAGGAGGAAGTGCTCGAGTGGCCTGTGTGCCACCTAGCCTGGCTTTTACCCACCGATTAACAATCTCCTCATGCCCAGGCAGCTTTTGAGTATCAGAGTTAAGTAGTACAAACTAGAACTCGTGGTTTTTCTCCTTCAGGTCTCTCCAGCATGCTCCCCGCCCCACCCCCACCTCCACACTGTTCAGAGCAAGAGCTCATCAGCCCCTCCTGGGTTCTCTCTCAGACCCACATCCAAAATGTCAGCAAATTCTGCCAGTTCCACCTTCTGAACTATACCCGAAGTCTCTTGAACTGTGCCTGTGGTTCACTGGTCACCGCTGCAGCGGCGGCTAGGGCCCTGCTGCCAATCATCCCTCTGCCTACTCCTGACAAAGACGCGTGCCGTGGATGCAGCTCAGTTGGTCGAGTTATTGTCTAGCATGCAGGAGGCCTTGGGATGGATCCCCAGCTCCTCATCCACCAGGTGTGATGGTGCAGGTATGTAACCCTAGAATCCAGGAGGTGGAGGCAGGAGAACCAGAAGCCCAAGGTCATCCTTGATATGTAGTAAGCTTGAGGCTAGCCTGGGCTACAGAAAATTCTTTCTCAAAAATGAGCAAAGCAAAATGTAGTATTTATAGGACTATATACAAAACCCACTACAAATGTGTTTTACTCTGTAAATTATATGTTAATTTTTTTTAAAAAGAAGAAACAAAAACCAGATTCCATTGCTCCTCCTTACAAACCTGCACGGCAGCCTCTCCCTCAGCTCTCCTCTGGCTGGCAGCGACTTTTTAGTGGATCCAGAAAGGAAGTGGAAATCAGAGTCAGCATCATTGTGTTTTATTTTACTTTTGATACAGAGTCTTTCTGAAAAGCCAGGCTTTACAACGATCCTCTGTTCCCAGTATTGTGATTACGTGGGTTTCACCACACCTGATTTCCAGGTCATTGCCAGCATGCCACCCCTGCCATCATCACTAAGACAGGATAATAGAGATTGGAATCTGCTGTGTAGCTCTGGCTGCCCCTTAGTCCCAGCACTGGGGAGGCAGAGGCAGGTGGATCTCTAAGTTTGAGGCCAGCCTGGTCTACAGAGTGAGTTCCAGGACAGTCAGGGCTACACAGAGAAACCCTGTCAAAAAAAAGAGAAGAAAAGAAAGAAAAAAAAAAAAAAAATGGCAAGTCTGCTGCCAGGCCTGGGCTGTCCCGACCTACGCCTCCCTTACCTACTGTGACTGCCACTTAGACTCTCTATAATGCCATTCCTGGCATCCTCCTGCCCAGGGCCTTTGCACTGCTGCTGGGAACATTCTTCTTTTCTCACTTCCTTTACTTCTCGTTTCAAATGTCAGTTCCTGCCTGGTGTGCTTAAAATAGCTGCGCTCCCAGCTTCCCCAATGGCCACCTCACTTTCTTTTTTTCTGCGCCGGGCTTGTGGCTCTCCACGATGTGTTTGTTTATCTGTTCACTTCCCTACACTGGAATGCAGGCTCCGCGTGCTAAGGACTGTGTTGATTTTCCTCGCGGTTGCACCCTGGTGCCACAGTGTTTACGCGCAGTTGGATGCATGCTGTTCCGGTCTCCCAGGACCATGCGGTCTGGCTGAGACTGCTTCATGTGCGGCTCTGTAAAGGGTAGCGTGCTGGCAGCCGTGTCCAGTGTTGGCTGAGTGAACCCGCAGAGCTGAGGGTTCCTGGGGTCTCAGGGACCTGGTGAGACCCGTTGTTCCCCTGGAGCCTGCTGTTCTCTGGAATCCCTCCCAACTGGCTTTTCCAGACTCCCCTTAGGGAGCCCCCATACCCTCTGGGGACTCTAATAACCCCCATGGAGCTGCAGGCCGTACAGAGCTGCAGGCGTTGCAGTGGCCAGGCTAAAACACTTTGTAGGTCCAGTTGCTGCAAACTCTCTGATGGCTTCCTACAGCAGAAGATGGCACTTGCTGCTCGGAGGCTGCCCCGGCTGGGAGTATGGAGAGATAGCCACTTGTGAGTCCACACTTTCTCGGCCGCCACGGAAGCACCAGGAAGAGAAGCAGGCCTAGGCCAGGCCAGAGGACTGGAGCCAGGCGTGTACCCTAGGTGCAAGTCAGGGAGGGTAGTTCCTTCGAAGCCACGGCTGCATTTGAGGGACCCTGCAAGTTCAGACTGGCTGGACAGTTATAGGCACAGACTTGGAGGTGGGGAGGGAAGGATGGGTTGTTTCCAAGCTGGATGGTTTGTTGGGGGAAGCAACAAGTATAAGTATAGCTGATGTGCTCTGAGAAATGGGAGAGGATAGGCCTTTTGGGGGCAGCCCCAGTGTAACCTGGGAAACCTATGCCCAGTTCTCCACCTTTTCTGAACATGTAGTTCACAGGCAATCCTGTCCGTTCACAGGCAGAATATTATATGTGTGTACGTATTGGGTGTATATGTATTGTGTGTGTGGTTGGATATCTGCCTGTCTGTCTGTCTGTCTGTCTGTCTATCTATCTATCTATCTATCTATCTATCTATCTATCTATCTATCTATCCTCTGAAAACCAAATGCTTTCTCTGGAGAGTGTCTAACCACTTCTTCACCCAGAACACACACGCACATGCACACACACCTATGTACAAATATACATGTGTGTATGATGCTGTTTTAGGATGCAGAAGCTCCCAGTTGAGTGAGCCCCCTTTGGGGATGTTAGGGAACGCGAAACAGGCACAGGGCCTGGGAAAATGGGCCATCAAAGCTGCCTGGCCATTCCGTTAGCCATGGAGGAGGGAAAAGCGGGCTGCAGGGTCACAGAGGATGGCTAAATATAGGGACACTAGGAGATGGAAGAGGTTCCTGTCAACAGCAGGGGTCCATTCAGTTCCTTCTCCTAGGGGTGGGGCCAGGATGCTGGGGAACCAGGGTGGATGGGTCTCCAAGTACCACATTGTCTTGGGCTAGACTGGACACCTAGAGAGGCTGGGGCTGGAATCATGGCCAGGGTGATCGTGACCGTTGTGCCTGGTTCCCACTCTTTGCTCTGTTCAGCCTATATTTAGAGTTCAGGCTTGGAGGCGTGTCCTCTGAGGACCAAATGGTTTCTCTGGGAGGCACATATGGATGCCTGCGAGGGAAGGAGATGGGGGCTTCTCTCAGAACATCAGCCTCTGCCCTGCTTGCCTCTGAGATCCCAGGGAAGACGAGGTACCTGTTGGCTCATTGCTGTATCCCCAGAGGTCAGTAGGTCAGGCTTTGTTCTGGGGCTGAATAGAACCCCAGGCCAGTGCCTTGGGGGGATGACATATCAGGCAAAGACTCAACAATGTGTGCCGGGTTCAGAGGGAGCTTGAATATAAATGGCGTGGGAGCCAAGTGTGAGAAAGGCCAGCCGAGGCCTAACGGGACCAGGAACGTGGCCAAGGACTCTGATGCGTAGCCTGGAAGCATCTAGAAGGATGAGCCTGTAACCCATTCTTCTTGGACATGGGGTTTCACTATGTGGATCCCTGGTTGGGCTGAAACGCACTGTGTTGAGCAGGCCTCAAACTCAGAGAATCGCCTGCTGCTCTCTGCCCCCTGAGTGCTGGAAAAGGTGTGCGCACCACACCCAGCCACAACCCTTTTAGAAAAAAGTTCTAGAACTTTTACTTATACTTACCTTCTTAAAAGGAACTATTTAAGCTCTGCTAATACTTAAAATACCTACGAACATTGGTCACCTCCTCTTAGCCACGCTGTAGTTGGCCACATGGCCCCTCTAACAAGCATCATAGTTTTGGCTTTTCTGTGTGTGATGTCTTGATCAACTTGACACAAGACATCCCAGGGGCACTCACTATATAAAGACAAATGGTAGACTCTCTGTAGAACGGATTATCAGCAGAAACAGCCACAAAAGCATACTCCAACTCCTCATAGCGAGGGGTTTCAGAGAAGATACCCTTTCCAGTCTTAAGAAGACCCAACGGTACCTCTGCTTTGGCTCCCTCAGTGGGGAGGGAGGGCATCTCTCAGATCTTAAGACAAATGCAGACCAGAAGAGGGCACCACACCTCATTACAGATGGTTGTGAGCCACCATGTGGTTGCCGGGAATTGAACTCAGGACCTTTGGAAGAGCAGGCAATGCTCTTAACCCCTGAGCCATCTCTCCAGCCCCAACTCAGCCCTTTTGGGAGAGGGCATGGATGGCTGGGTAGGAAATCCACACAACTGAGCCGAACTTTGCAGAGCCCCTTGGCACGATTCTGTTGTTAAAGTGGTGGCCTGGTACCCCCTTCACAGCCCACACGGGAAAACAGGGAAATAGACTTTCATGGCTTATTTTGATGATTGATTGATTGATTTGTTTGTTTAATGCGTATGAATGTTTGTCTGAATGTATGTCAGTGTCCACAGAAGCCAGAAGAGGCAAGCAGGGCACCCACATCGGCCTGCTCCTCACTGCCTGCTTTCACTTCTAGTTCCGCCTCTTTCCACAGCTTGGGAACCATTCTCTTTCTCTCCCATTTCCCCACCCTATACTCATTCATCATGCGGGCACTCACTGGTGCCGCAGGCACTCACCAGTGCCGCAGGCACTTGCCTCTGCAGGCAGCTTGCGCCACACAGGCCGATCCTTGAATGCCCCCGGGCAGCCCGGATTGTGAGGACCCATGCTGCCCCCATCGCGTCTTTTGCCTGAGGCAGGACTCTTTCTCTGCATCTTTAAGGGGATGCCTGCAAGGAAGAGAGGAAGGCCCATCCAGTGAGACATCGGGGAACACTTTGGGGGACGGGGGCTGAGCCCGGAACCATTGGGGAAAGGGACCCAGGTAGAGGAAATCACTAGGGCAGAACCATAGGACCACAAGAGATAGCGAAATTTCTAAAGGACCAGGGAGGTCGCTGGATGAAGCTTGGACTCAGGGCCGGCTCCAGTTAGCTCCGGAGGACCTGAGAGTCAGCCACACTGTAACCCTTGGAGGAGAGAAAGCCCTGAGGGAGGGTCCCAGGCAAGTCTTTGGGCCAGAGATTCTCTGCTTTCCCAGGCTTATGAGGAGGGGCCCTGATTGGGGAAATAGAAATACATCTGGTTAACCTACAGACCCGCAATGGGGAGACTAGGGCCCATGATGGGGAAACCTTGTTAGCCAATTATCTTTAAGAGGTGGATCCAAGTTAAGGCGTGGCTTTCTGGGACCGGGAGAGAGGAAAAAAAAAAAAAAAAAAAAAAAAAACCGACCCAGGTGCGCTTTCTGTGTGATTCCCCCGCGGGGCACAGCTGAGCTTGGACTTCCTGTTTTGTGAGTTTCCCCCTTATAATAAATAAAAATATAATTGTTTTATCCTTTAGCTAGCCCGGTTATTTCCCGAATCGAGCTAATTTCTACAGACCCAGAAAAAAAAGGCGATTACTTATCTCAGAATACACTAGAATATGGCAGCAGGATAGGAAGGTGTGGCCCTTCCGCCAGGGTTTGAGACACCCCACGCGAGGAACCCTGGGTAGAGGACCCTTGGCTCTCTCGCTGGTGTAAGTATGGGAGTTTCCCAAAGGGGCCTGCTTCAAGACAGAAGCCTGTTTGCAGGGCTAGGCCACCTCTCACTGATGGCCTAGAAAGGGTGGGTCTGTGGTCTTCTTGTGGGCTGCTCAGAACAACTCCTGAAGCTCCCAATCTGGCTTGGAGGGCTTGGGGAGAACACGGGAGGTACCCATGCTCTTCCTGGCATTGCCCCAGCTTGGTGATCATGTCCTGTCTGCATATCTGTGATAAGAATGCCCTAGACAGTGGGGTACAGGTGGCTTAGAGGAAGTTCAGCTTAAGTCTCTATCCCTAGGGCCACAGGTAGGAAAACAGGCAGATGAGGGGAGACACACACATACATAGGATGGGGCACAAGGGGACAGCAACATCCCTGTCTGCTCTTTTCTCAGCCTTAAACATGCACATAAACACCTCCCCCTGACTAACTCCCCTCAGCCCAGCTGAGCCAGGGAGAGCGGCCCTGTGAGCAGTTGGTGAGGGGAGTCAGAAACCTCAGGTCTCTTAGGTCTGCAGGTTGCTCTAGCAACAGACTGTGTTGTGATGCTTCAAAGGCCCAAGGGCCTGTTAGTCAGAAGCAGGCAGGGGTCATCGTGTCCCCTCTGGCCCTGGAAGGCTTGGCAAGCTGGTCACGTCTGGGAGGGGTCCAAGGAGAGTCATTGTCTGGCTGCACTAGAATGAGCTCAGCCCAGAAGCAGTCCCTGTAAGCCCTTTGGTCTGCTATTAATGTGATGGGGACTTCAGGCAACCCATACCCCACTCTCCACAGGGGCAAGAGACTACTTACCAGTAGAGAAGACCAAAGGGGAGACGCTGGCTCAGCTTCTACTTAGCCCTGCAAACAAACTCCCCCCTTGAAGCAGGCCCCCTTGGGAGGCTCCCATACTTACACCAGTGAGAGAAAGAACCAAGGGTCCTCTACCCAGGGTTCCTTGTGGGGGACACCTCAAAACCTGGAGGAAAGGCCACGCCCTTCCCATCTGGCTGCCATATTCTTTTGTACTCTAAAGGAGACCAACACCCGTTCTCTGGGCCCTAGACTCCCCACTGTGTGTCCGCAGGTTTCCCAGGAGATACACTGCCTTCTCAATCAGAGCTCCTTTGACTCCCATAAGCCTCCACTCCGTCCAGCCCTGTGACTTCCCTACATGGCCTCTCTTAGCATACATTGTCCTGCCTGCTGGGAATGCCTTATTCCATTGGCTGGCCTGTCACCTCCTACTAACCTTTACCTGCCTGGCTTCAGTCAGTGTCCCCTACTACGGCTCTTGCTGTGGAGCTCAGGTTGAAGGAGGTAGAGGCCTTGCCCCACCCAGACCCTATGAACAGGCCTCTCTCAACTGTAAAGAGACAGGGGTGGATCTAGGCGCTTCAAGGTAGTTCAGCAAGGAAAGGCCCTGCCTCCAGTTCTCACAACCTGAGTTTGATCCCTGGGACCCAAGTTGAGGGAGGAGAAAACTGATTTCTGAAAGTTGTCCTCTGACGGTACACACACACACACACACACACACACACACACACACACCCCAACATACAAATACAAAAATACTAGATAAAACAGAGACGAGGAGAATTGTAGGGTTAATGACCCGGTAGTAGTCCCCTCCCTAACTTATCCCACCTGACTGCTCCCCTTTCCCGCCAACTGGGGGAAATCCAACTCTGCAGTTGGAGATGCAGTCTCAGAATGACCAGCGACACAATCTCAGGGGCGTCACTTCCCTGCCTGTCTCGCTTTCCTCCGCGCAGAGGAAGAGACTTGTGACCTCACAAGGAGGAGGATTACAGCAGAGCTGGTCCCACGCTTCTGGACACATTTAAGGAATTGATATTTTTATTACTATGTGGGCGTCTCTTGTGTTTTTTTTTTTTTTTTGGTTGTTTGTGGTCATACCCACTCCTATCACCCCTTCTGTGGGGTAGATAGACTGGGGCCTGGGAGAGAACTCCACCCTGGGAGAACCTGACTCTCGTCTGAATGTCAGGAAGCCCAGGTCAAGTGTAGCTGACAATCCCTTGGTCCACCCCATCCCACGGGAGGGCTCAGAATAGATCCAGAAGCCCTTCCAGGAAGTGGTCTTCACACAGGGAAAGGCAAACTGAGGGACCAGACCCACCCTCGAGGGGACGCACAGCAGGTTGTGTGCTGCCCGAGTTGTGACCTCATCCTGCAGTCTGCCTGGTCTTCCAGGCATCTTTCTGTCTGTCCCAAATCACAGCTGTGTGGCACTGTGGCCCTGTAGATCCACACAAGCTGGTCCCTCTACCTGGGTCATCTTCCCAGAATAAGAGCTCCTGGGTGGGGAGATGGCTCAGTAGGTAAAAGTGTTTGCCATGCCAGCCGGTGACCTGAGTTAGAGTCCCCACGTCACATGGTGGGAGTAGAGAATCCATTTTCCTCTATCTGTCAGGGGACGGAACAGGCTGAGGAACCTAAGTAACCTGTCCTATTAACTTAAAGACTCCAGGACTGAAAACAAGATGGCTAGGAATCTTAGTAACCTGTCCTATTAACTGAAAGACTCCAGGACTGAAAACAAGATGGCTAGGAATCTTAGTAACCTGTCCTATTAACTGAAAGACTCCAGGACTGAAAACAAGATGGCTAGGAATCTTAGTAACCTGTCCTATTAACTGAAAGACTCCAGGACTGAAAACAAGATGGCTAGGAATCTTAGTAACCTGTTCTATTAACTGAAAGACTCCAGGACTGAAAACAAGATGGCTAGGAAGCCTGTGCCCCCTTCTTGCATCCACCACACATCATCCTACCTCTGTTCACTCCATGAGACAAATTGTCATGTCCTGACATGAAGGCCAACTCAGCAAAGTCATGTGTGGAGAAGCAGTCCCCAGTGCCATGTCACACGCCGACTGTTCTGCCCACTGCCCGTGGCGTCCTCTTTGGTAGAACATGCTTTCTTATACTGATGAACTCAGTGAACTCTAAGGCCTGGGGGACGTGGGAGGCCACACTCTTCCCGTAGGCCCAAGGACAGCACCCCAGCACCAAGGACAGTCAGGGTAATGGTGTCTGTGTGGTGACACTGTGCCGGCAGAGAGCTAAAGGCTTTGGCTCCCTTTGTCCTCACAGGGGCTAAGCAGTGTGGACACTGTTGTTTTACACCACTGGTAGAAGACACTGAGGTCAATACAGGTTGTTGGGGACCTGGACAGGCATGCCTAACTCTGAACTTCACGGTCTCGAGACGCCACTCAAACACGGGGACCACTCCAGTCCTAGGCTGCCCCTGCTTGTGGCCAGGCACCTCTGACCCAGGAACTTGCCAGGGACACCTTTCTGGAATTTCTCTCTTTTAGGGGCTGCAGGATGTGGCTATGGCTGACCCTAAGGACTTCTTGGGCTAGTCCTCCCTGCTCCCTTTGCTCTGTTGACAGAGTGAGGGTTAGGGCAAGAGTTTGAGCATGAAGTCACAAACCTTGGTCTTTTCTCTGCAGTCATTCGCTATGTTATGACCTTGGGTCACTCATTCACCCACTGGCCTCCCAGAGACCCTCTGCCAGGTGAAGTGAGGATGTGTGAGTGGCAGGGCCGGTGCTTTGCAGGAAGGTAGGCAGGAGGAAGCCTGGGCCTAGCGGTCAGAGTACCTCGGTGTGTGTGGTGGTGGTGGGGAGCTAAGGAATAAGGGCATGAGGGCAGAGGTGCTCTTCCTTTTGTGGGGGTTGGGGTTGTTTCGGGGCACTCCACATTTTCCTCTTCTGTGGGAAGAAGACACTTTCCCCCCTTGGAATGAGTCTCTCTACCTCCCACGAACCTCAAGACACAGACCATCCAGCATTTGGACTGAATTAAGTGCTCCAGACATCAGCAGCCTCTGAATCACAGGCTGCCGAGAGCTGGGGGGCACACGGGGAGCACTGGCGGTTTGTGCACCGTCCAGCGGCTCCGGGAAATCTTTAGGTGTACTCACAGAGCAAGGAACACGAGGCATCCCGTGGCACGACCCACCGCAGCTTTCCTCTGTCAGCTTTTTAAAGTGGGCTCCTCTTAATTTAAGAGTTCTGCATCCAAAGACAGAAAAATCACCCATGACTCTGACACTCTGTCTCTTTACAGAGGTCCAGAGAATTCACAAGCCAGACAGTGGGAGGGTGGGATTAGAACCTTTTGTGGCTCATTCAGGCATGGCCGCCTTCATTCAGACATTAAGCCAAGGAGTACGCATCCAGTGTCCTCCCTGAGCCAGACACAGTGGGAGCTATCGAGACACAGTGGGACCCAAATCGCACAGGGTCCCTGTCCTCAGCTCCTAAAGCTTAAGGAACGGCATGATTAATAACAGGTCTCTCATTAGCACTTCTTATGCCAGTTCTTTATATGTTACCATGACAACCCCATGAGGTATATAAATTTCCAATTCATAGATGAAGGATTATAGGCACAGATAGGCAAAAGAATATGCGTGGGGCCAGGCGGTTAATAAATGGCAGAGCTGGATTTGAACCTCCAATATCTGGCTTAGGACTGTAGGCTTGTTTGCACTTAGAATATAAATGTATCTTTTAGCCACGATAGTGTCAATGAATTATCTGTAACTGTAAATAGATTGTGCAGCTTGCCATCTGTGTTAGACTGCACGCCGCTATATAAACTCAGTCCATGCTGTTCTCTGTGTGATGGATGTATACACCAGGAATCCAGACATGATGAGGTCAGGGTGTGGAGGCTGTCAGCCATGATTCCTAGGGAAATGATGCTTGAGTTAAAACGGAAGGACATTTGTGTGCAATCTCATCTCACAGACTTTCCCACATGGGAGCTGCCGCTACTGGATACACATGTTAAGGAATGAAGTCAATCTCCCACCTCACACCAATACAAAAATCAACTTCAAATGTGTCAAAGGATTGACACTGTGTGACTCCTGGGAGAATATATTGTTTCAAGTCCATGTGGCCTTGAATGGTTCCTTAAATATGGCAGCAAGAACACAAGCAACAAAAGGAAAGTCAGAAACATCGGAGATGATCCCAAAAAAAAGAAAAAAAAGCTTTTGTTCTTCAAATTAAACCATCAAAAGAGTAAAGCCAGAACATGCAGAATGGAAACAATTTTTGTAAATCATGTACCCAACAGGATAATTGTATCTATAATATATAATGAACACGTTCAGAACCCACTTAGGATCTGGGAAGCTGTGTCTCTAGATTGTGTGACTGGCCCGTGGGGCCCTGGAAAGATGACATCTCTAGCCATCAGACAAACACAGCTCAACCACAGCCACGCTAGTCGTACCGGCTACAAGGGATATAATTTCAAAAAAGAGTCAAAGTGTTGACAGAAGTGTGTAGCTGTTGGAACCCTAATTCACCACTGGGCAACGTGGTGCAGTTTCTGTGGTGGGTCTGGTCATTCCTCCAAGGGTTATGCTCTGTGATCATATGACCCAGCTATTCCATTCCTGGGAATTTTCCCGAGAGAAATGAAAACATTTGCCCACACAAAGACTTGCGAACACAGACGTTCACTAGCAGTTTTTGTAATAACTAAGATGGGGAACCCTCTCAGATGCCTACCCACTGGTGAATGAATCACCAGGGTGGCATCGTCCATGTACTAGGACGTGATTTGGCAATATAAGGAGTGACGTACTGAAGTGCAATGTGGGTGAACCTTGAGAACATGATGCTGAGTAAAGAGAGTCAGGCATGTAAGACCTCATGCTGTGATTTCATCTGTGTGGACTGTCCAGGATAGACAAACCCATACAGACAGAGATAGTGGCTGCCCTAGTCAGAGGAAGCGAGTCACTGCCGAGGAGGACAGTCTTGGAGGGGGGTAATGTCAATATTCGGAAACTGGTGTTGGTGATAAGTGCTCGGTGGTGATGTGGGAGTCCCTTCTGTGTGCTGTGATCACCATTAATGAATAAAGAAACTGCTTTGGACCTATAGCAGGGCAGAACTTAGGTAGGCAGGGAAAGCTAGGCTGAATGCTGGGAGAAAAAAAGGGCAGAGTCAGAGAGATGCCATGGAGCCACCGCCAGAGTCAGACATGCCGAAACTTTGCCACGTGGCGATACACAGAGTAATGGAGATGGGTAAAATTAATATGGAAGAGTTAGCCAATAAGAAGCTAGAGCTAATGGGCCAAGCAGTGATTTAATTAGTACAGTTTCTGTGTGATTATTTCAGGTCTAAGCTAGCCGGGTGGCCAGGACCCTCTGGTGCCATCCCTGATGTGCCCAAGCAGCTCCAACATCCCCTGCCTCCCCTTTCCCGTCAACCACTCCCCTCCCTGCCTTCAATGGACTCTAACGCTTGCTGGCTATCTTCAGACTGGGATACCCCACGGTGTCCCAGCCCCCTCCCCACCTCACCCTCCATCCCCACCTCCTCACAGTATCTTCTCTCAGACACGTGACTGATCACAACCCTCTGCTCACCCTTGGGGCAAAATCTGATTCTTCTGCATGGTCATGGAGGTCATTACTATTTTTCTGGCTCTTGCAGTCTTAAGAGCTGCTGTTCTCTGGCCCCTCCAACTGGCAGTATTCCTGACCTCCCGGTTCCCACCTTCCAACTAAGGACAAATTTGTTAATGATTAATAATTATATGCTCCAAATTTTTTGTTAAGTGTTATTAAAGGGCTAGAAATATGGCCGTTGTTTAATACATCCTAGTTTTCCTGTAAAGGTGCTAAGTAGACCTCTGCCTAGGACGCATTCTTCTGTCTATCCAACTGCCTAGGAACCCTCCTAATATTTCAAGGATCATATCTTCCAAAGATTTCCCCAGATGGTGGCACTGAGCCCCCTCCTCTGTCCTCAACTTCTCTTTCCTTCGTACTTCACGCAAACCTTGGGGGCGATGGGAAGGTTCTGGGCATGTCAGGGTCCTTGAGGACCCAGCCCTGCTTGTCTGCTTCTCACTAGAGCACAATAGGGGAGGGTTTGGGGATCCCAACCCCCATCTGAGGCTTCCACTGTGCTTTGCATCCACAGTTCTGCTGCTTGGGCCGGCACCCTGGTTTCCTTCTCTGCAAAGTAGAAATGACACTCTTGCTACTACTCCATGGGGGTCCTGCGGGAATTGCATGAGGTAGCATACGAAATCACTCCGAGTGGCACCTGGCACGCAGCACATGGTATAAAAGGCCACAGATCCCAAAGCTCACCAGCTTGTGTGCCATGATTTTCTCCTCTGGGCAGGCTGTCTTCACACCAAGAGCAAAGTTTCAAGCCCCCCCCCCCCGAACCCCAGCGTAGCTCCAAGGGGCAGCACACGTCTTGGATATCGATGAGGAGGACCTGGGGGACATTGCTGGCAGGCAGGCCTGCCGCAGCAAGACACACTACATCTGTCTGTGTCTTCTCAGGGCTGGGCCACAGGCACGAAGGCTCACATTCCCAAGTACCCCAGACATGGCCAATAAGGATGCCTCTGCCTCCGGTCTGGGAACCTCTCTGACTTAATCTCTCTAGATAGGGTCAGGAGGCGGGGGAAGGCATGCCTCCGGTTGTCTGAGAATTCTCTAGAGCAGGCCTCTTGCTCAACCCCACCCACCGCTTCAGCTCCTGCAGGCTGTTCCCTTCTCTCCTGATCCCCATTCACTCTTGACCAGGGCCTGCCAAGGCTCAGCCAGCCCTACTTGGCTTCCTCTCGTATTTCGGTCAGTCCATGGGCAACCCAAGGAGAGGTCCTCACTTTGGAGGACACAGAGCAGGGGGGCCCCTCCAAACTCCTCTCTGCCTAGGCCTCTTAAAACTCACACCTCTTTCCTCCCGTCTGATCCATTCAAACCCAGTTCTTCTAAGAGGCTCTCCTATGACAAACAAGGATTTGTCATGAAAGTTGGTGACCTGTTCAGGGGCCCCAACCTGTGCTATGCAATTCAACCTGCAGGAGGGGTAACTGCAGGTCCATCACCGTGAACTGTACGGCTACCCTGTGACCCTGTGTTGAGTCACCAGTCACCTGAGACGGTGTCTTGAAGCAATGACATTTTGCTCTCCAAGGCTCAGGGGAGAGTAGGCTTCTGATCTAGATGACCTTTCCTCGGCTGGCGGGACGTCTGGGGGACGGCATCACATAAAGCATCCTTCATGGGCACGTCACGCCGCTGAGGCTGGCTGTTGGCTGAGACTTTAGCCGAGGCAGGGGCTTTCTCACGACGGGACGTCACCATCTTCATCACCAACCAGCAGTGAAGGTTACGCTTAGGAAGTGACGTGACGTCATTTCTGCCACATCCTCCTCGTTGAGGAAATTCCAAAGGTGACGGTCCCCAAAGGAGGGGTGATGGATTCCATTTCTCCATGGGGGATTGAGAAGGTTTCAGTTCAAAGCACGGGAAAGACTCCAGAAGTCGGCTGTAGAAGGTTATCGTGGGTCACGGGGGCCTGCTCTCGGGGATCTCAGAGGGCTTTCACTTCTTAATGGGGGTACACACTGAAGGCTCCTCCCCCATTGGAAGCTTAGTCTCAAGTGGGGGAAGGGCGGAAACTATCTACCCAGTCCTAGCAGCAGTGATGGCCCTGCTGTGGGTACCAAGGGCATTGTTTCCCTGGATCCCCACCACAGACCTCTTACAAGTGGGCCACGCAGCCTCTGCGGTGCAGGGAAGGTGGCTAAGGTCACCAGGAGCCACCAGGGAGGCTGCAGTTTGAAGCAAGCTCTATGCGGCTCTGAAGGGCCTACGTCCTGGCTCAAGACAGAGAAGACACAGAAGCGGTAAGAGATCTCCACGTCTTAGCGTCAAATGCTACAGATATTTCATCTGTCGGAGACTCAGTTTCCTTATCTGTCCAGAGAAATAAAAGAACCCCTGTCCCAAGCTAGGCACAGCCTCCAGTCAGCCCTCCTAGATACCCAGCTCTCTCTAGACAGTACTGGGGAGACAGGTCAGCAGACACTTGCGGGACGGCCATCTCCACTCACCAGCGGGGATTCCCCAGTTCCTGTTGGCTATTTTTAGATTTTGTGGGCAACCACAGAACCACATGTGGGGTTTAACACGGCCATCCTAGTCCGGAAGAGTGAGCAACTGCTCTGACGACGGAACAGGCGTCTGAGGTCAGGGTGCACCTCGCTTTCTTCCTCGTGGCTCTGGCTTGACGCCGATTCCTCCTTTGCATGACTGTGGGCTGTAGCAGCCATGGAAGTGAGCGTTTTCACCAACTCTAGGTGTCTTCTCATCTGAGCAAAAGTTGCAAGAAAGGAAGCTGGGTGGGGGTCAGGAATAGAACAGGGCTGGCTTTTACTCACTCCGCCTCAACCTCCCCAAGCAGATGGAAGTTCACAAAAATTAGTTAGGAATTCAGATGTGGGTTCATGGTTTAGCTGTAGGGAACACTGTAGCCTGGGTCTTAGAACTATGCCCCTACTTGCCACATAGGTGACTCTTGCCACGACCAGAAGAAAAAGGGCTTTAAAAACCCCAACGACTTAAGGTCAGAGCCCCTCCCAGTGCACACTTGGGAACACTTTGGTCGGCACTAGGGCCCGAGGCATTGCTGCCCTCATCACCATTTTGGTTTACTGCGGTGTCCTGAAGGCCTCTGCCCTCTTTTCTGAGGGGCCCAAGCCCCATCCCTACCCCACAGGGCCCCCATTCTTACTTTTTGGGCCCCAGGAAATCATGTTTCTGGAAGTGGTTAGGACTCGGAAGTTCTGTGATTTCCCAAGGGAAAAAGAAAGAAAAGACAGAGCTACCGTTGTTGTGTGCGCTCACACACAAGTGCCACGGGCACAGGCACACTTGCCTCACAAATGCAGGCTTGAGGATCTCCAGCCGCACACTCATTCAACAAGCACAAACATCTACTCATGTTCCCACACCAGGATGCCTGCCTCCCCCACATCACAGAAACCTTACATGAACATACCTATGCCCCCACACTTATTGAACATTAATATACTTACATGCATACTTTATATAAAAAGGACAACCTGGGCTGTGGTGCACACCTTTAATCCCAGGACTCAGGGGCAGAGGCAGGCAGATCTCTGTGTGTTCAAGACCAGCCTGATCTACAGAGTGAGTTCCAGGACAGCCAGAGATACATAGAGAAACCTTGTCTTGAAAAACCAAAAAAAGCACAAAATGCATAAATTTACACATATTGACATATACCTTACTGTCATACACTTTAGTGACAAGCAGGTGCATATACTCAGAGGATATCTGTCTGAACTATGAAATCTAGCATACACATAGATTCTTGCGAAAACAAGGGCTGATCTGTGCAAACACGAGTATATGCACATACTCACTTTGCTTATACTCAGTAACAGCCACCACAGATAATGAACATCTGCACGCTCAGAACACACTTGAGTCATTTGCACACGCCTGCATACCCACACTACACGTGGAGACACGTACAAAAGCACCACTGCTGCGCACCGTGTGCTCACACGGCCTCTTCCGAGCCCTGAAAACCCCCCAGCCCCTTGTGCGTAGGAGATCAAGCCTTCCACGCGGGGGTCACAGTGGAAAGTATGACCTGAGCTATCTTGTCAGAAGAGCAAAGGCAGGGTGGGGATAAGGGGGGGGGGGTTTCCAAGCTGTTACAGCATCAGTGTGTCTGTGTGACCAGGGCTACCCTAGCTGATCATCTTCCATGGGTTCACCCAGCCGTTTGAGACAGTCAGGCTCAGCATGAGAATCAGTTTATTCTACAAGGAGGGAACCAAACCCTGAGGCTTCCTGCATGCAGACTGCCCAAGGGTTAGGGGAGGGGAATGGGTCTGGGGTCAGACTGGGAGGTGCACGGTTGCTGGAGAGATGCTGAGCGGGCCCTCTGGGAATATTGGGCATTTTTCTAAAGATGTGTCAACCCCATGATCAACTCCCAGTCAAGGTTTCGAGTGGCCAGTTTGCTGGATTTAAGTGCTGAATTGTCTTATTAAATTTGCCAGTTGTTTCTCCAACTCAGTAGCACACAGGGCCGGGTGAGATGGTCCAGCAAGTGAAGGTGTTTGTTGCCAAGCTGCTGACTCCAATCCAACCTTGAGTCCCACGTGGTAGGAGAGAACCGCCTCCTTCAGGCTGTCTCCTGACCTCCACACATGTGCCCACACACAAGTGTAATGAAGACTATGAAAGCGGGTAGCAGTTATGCTAGACACCTCGATATTTGTTTTCATTTTGCATGCAAAATAGCACTTTAAAGAATGTTCCAGAGGCCAAAACTTAAAGATCAGAGAAGTACTTAGCTCTGACTGCCCTGTAACTCGTTCTGTAGACCAGGCTGGCCTCAAACTAACAGAGATCCACCTGCTTCTGCCTCGTGAGTGCTGGGATTAAAGGCGTGTGCCACCAGCACCTGGTCTGGGAAATGGCTTTGTTTAATAGAGATACTTAACGCTTGTTCCTGGAGAGGGACTTTCTGGAGACACGTGCCAGGAACAGCCTTCTGGAAGTCCTGTAGGGATGTTCTGGAAATGTCTGTCTCCAGGAGCCATATGACCTGGACCTGAGTTCTTCTCTGTCTTCCCTTGTGAGTTTGGCCAAGTCCTTGTTTCTCTTGGGTCCTCAATCTCTTCATGTACAAAGGATTCACCTTCTGACATTTCACAAATCCCTCCAGCATCTTTGATCCTCCAGTATAGCTGGGGCACTGAGCAATGGGCTCCAGAGAAGGTGCTGATTCTGTTGGGGGTGGACCAGCCCTGCTGGGAAGCCGAGCTGCTGTGTGGTGGCCTCAGTCTGAATAGTGACATGATTTCAGACAGGGGAAGGGGGTGCTGGCTATGCTGGCTGCAGGGTGGGGCTCAGCTAACTTTCTTTTCCTGGTAGTGTGCCGTAGTAAGCTCATTTCCCTTTTTCTGAAGGGAAATGCCATTGACATCACAACACTGGATTTTCAGCGGGGCCGGAGGAGAACTCGTGATCCTCTAGAAACAGGCGCGGCAGGGTGAGATGCAAATGCCCCCCAGGGAGATTAGCAGAGCTCTCATCTGAGGCCAAAGGCTTGTGGCCAGCCCAGGTCCACAGAGGGAGAGTAGCCTCTTCCTCATCCATTTTAACAAGGGCCCCACACGTCCACCATCTCGCCCAGCTCAGAACCCATCCTCCACCTGGACAAGCTGCCTCCCCAAACCCTCCTCCTTGCAATAACACTCATGCCCTTGCTAGGCTACCCCAATATGGGCCTCCTTGTTCTTCTCCAGGGCAGGTTCAGCTTCAGCTCAGTCTCCCCCGACACATCCCGACCTTTTTCTCCAGTCCATCCTCCACTCAGTGGCCTGGTGACATCGATGATGCTCAGAATCCATGACGTCACTCTTCAGCTGCAGAGAGTCCTAGGGTGCTTTCGGTGGGCATTGGGGGCAACTTCATGTAGCCCTACCCTCCTCTCTGCTGCTCTTCTCAAAGACCCCTTCTCAGAGACTATAGAAGTAGCCACCCTTTTCACACCCTCACCCCTGGGAAACTTGGCTGCCCTCTCCCTCTCTAGGGGGACGCTCATCTCTTGATCTGTTGGGTTATTTGGGGGGCAATTCAAAATATCAAGGGCTTTTATCTGTAAGTATTGTAACCTACATGGCATTCCAAGAATACTGTTCTGTAAATAATAATAGTAATAATAATAATAAATAATTCTCTCTCTGTATACACATACACACACACACAGAGAGAGAGAGAGAGAGAGAGAGAGAGAGAGAGAGAGAGAGAGAGAGGTGAAATACTGTGTTTCTTATTAGCTATGTTACTGATTTTCAGAATCAGTGGGTTCTCAGCATGAGTTATCCATTGAGGGACGGTGTTGGCAGGTGTCGTCTTGATTTTTTTATACATCATCTGCTTTGCTACATCTTTGACCCACAAGGATCTTTGTCTCCTCCTGCATCCTATTGATCCAACCCTATGAATATTTTGTAACTTCTTCACTTTCTGGTATGACAAAATGTACAGACTACAGTCTCTGTGGAGACCTAGAATCCTGTTCCCCTCCTCAGGAATCTTGTTTCTTTTTATGAAAAGTAGTATTTAATGACCTTAAGTCTGGGAGCTTGGTTGCTTTTAGTGCCGTTTTGTTGGTCTTTTTTTTTTTTAAAGACATTTTCAGTAGGCAGAGCTGGCAATTTATTTTTCGTAATGAAACATATATCAAGAGTTCATAGCCAGGCAGTGGTGGCACATGATTTTATTCTCAGCACTCAGGAGGCAGAGGCAGGCAGATCTCTAGGTTTGAGCTCAGCCTGGTCTATAGAGTGAGTTCCAAGACAGCTGGAGCTACCCAGAGAAATCCTGGTGTTATAGTTCAGTGGGCAGAGTGCATGACCAGCATTCACTAAGCTCTGGGTTCAATCCCTGGGACCACATACGTTGGGTGCAGTGCACCACGCCCGTCTGTGCTCTATGTGCTACCATACAGTCCGTGAACCGCGCAAGGGGCTGGAGATTGAATCACACAGAGACACACAGAGACAGGGGTCATCCTTGAAACAATCCTTTATTGTGTCCCAGGGACACAATTAGCTTACATAGGGATCCTTAACTGATAGCCACGCCCCAGCCAAACCCACCAGAAACCACTCTCCTGCCAACAGGAACTCCTGAGGCTCTCGTGCTCAGAGCAGCTGCAAGCATTACAAGTTGTTTACCAGAAATTCAGGATCTAGGGGTTCACAGCTCCCAACGATTAGGAATGGTGATATGTGCCTGCAAACCAAGCATTTGGAAGGTAGAGGCAGGAGGGTCACACGTTAAAGATCAGCCTTGGCTCTATAGTGAGTTAGAGGGTAACCTAAGCTATATGAGACTCTGAAAAACAAGCAAATTTTGCGTCTATATTCAGACGCCTATACCTAATGCTGGGAATGTTACTTGCGAATGATATTGACATGATTACTGACAGATCGAAGGAGTTGGCTCTCTCCTGCCCCCATTTGGGTTCCTGGGATGGCAGGCTCGGCACCAGCTGCGTTCTACCCCCTGAGACATTCCATCAGCCCTAATTTTCTTTTATTCTTATGAAATATATTTTCTTGTTTCTAAATATTCTACTAGTTAGGTTTTTTTAGCGAAGATTTTTTTTTTTTTTTGGTTTTTCGAGACAGGGTTTCTCTGTGGTTTTGGAGCCTGTCCTGGAACTAGCTCTTGTAGACCAGGCTGGTCTCGAACTCACAGAGATCCGCCTGCCTCTGCCTCCTGAGTGCTGGGATTAAAGGCGTGCGCCACCACCGCCTGTCCAGCGAAGATATTTTTACATTTACTCTTTGAACCCATTCCTTCCTTCTTCGACAGATAACAATTTCTTAATGTTTCCAAAATATTTTATCTATCTATCTATCTATCTATCTATCTATCTATCTATCTATCTATCTATCTATCTATCCATCCATCCATCTTACAACCTGATCACTCTTTCGTCTCCTTCCTCTCCTTCCAGTCCTCCCAAACTCCCTTCCACCCCCTTCATCCACTCCTCCTCTGGTTCTATTCAAAGGAGGGCAGGCCTCCCATGGATGTCAACCAAACCTGGCAGATCAACTTGAAGGCTAGATGTGGTGACCCGACATGAAGATATGGGTCCTAAAAGCCAGCAAAAGAGCCAGAGACAGCCCCTGCCCCCACTGTTAGGAGTCCCACTGGAAGACCAAGCCACACAACTGCCACAGCTATGCAGAAGGTCTAGAGTTTTTAATTAAAGAAAAAGTGCACGCGTGTGCATCCTCTTTCCCTTTCTGGTAAGTGATAATGCATCACGCGTATTTTATCCAACTTGATTCTCTCACTTGACGCCATGCCCTGGAGACCGTTCATCAGAACAGTCAGAGAGCCCCTCCTTCCCTCCTGGGCAAACCTCCCCTCTCCGTGGCCCTTCAAGTGTTCACAGTGCGGAGGGCCCAGCCGTGATGGCTTCGCACGCGCGTGCTTTGCTTTGGCCGGCGTATCTTTGGAACCAATTCCTAGAAGTGAGATTGCCAGGACAAAGGGTACACACATGTAATTCTCCTAGAAATCACCAAATTCCCCTCCATATATGGTTCCCGCCATCCCATATTCCCAGAAGACAGGGTGTGTGAGAAGGTCCGTTTTCCCACGGTACTGCCGAGGGGGTCTGCTCTCCGGCCTTTGGCCTGTCGCCAGTCCGATGGATGAAAAATAGCATCCTGGCCCAGCTTTAGTCTAATCACCCAGAAGCTTTAGAGCTTCCTGTATGCTTAGGGCCGGATTCACTTCTGGGTGCCCAGTGTCCAGCGTAGAGAGAGAGCGCAAAACAAAGGAATAAACACACACACACTCAAGTGGGCACGCACATACACATAGACACACAAACACACAAACACACACACAAATGGGTACGCATGCACACACATACACAAACACACACAAGTGTGCGCACGCGCACACACACACAAACACACACAAGTGCGCGCGTGCTCACACACACACACACACCATCCCCTCCCACATGGGCACACCCACGATCAGGTAGGTAAACAGATGAAGAAATGAAGTATTGGCGAGGGTGACTGATGTGACCCAGGTCATACGTCCAGTGGGCCTCAGGGCTGGGACTAGAGCTGCTTTCATTTGTTTCTCTTTGTATGATTTAAAGTATTATTTTTTCTGACTTAAAAATGAAGAGTGGCACCCAACAGAGTCTGGAGAGCACAAGAAACCGTAAACGGGAAAATTCCACCTGGTCACCCATTTTTTTTCCCCAGGCTTGATGTTTCTGCCCATGGCTTTACACAAAAATCCCTTAAAACATGTAATCAATTTATTTGTGTGTGTGCATGTGTGCGTGTGTCGGGGGTGGCTGTGCTAAGTGCTCGTGTGAGGTCGAAGGACACCTTGTGGGAGCTGGTTCTCTCCACCATGTGGGTTCCAAGCATTGAACTCAGGCCATCAGGCCTATTGGCAAGTGTCTGTCAAGCCACCTGCCAGCCCCCTTTGGTTTCTTCCCGAACATTCAGCATGTGTTTCAGTCAATAATGAATTGTCAGAGGCGAGCTACTTGTAAAGAAAAAAAAAAGCTTTATTTCCTCACAGTTTTGGATGCTGGAAGTCCAAGCAGTGAGGGCCTGACCCTGGGGAAAGGGTCTCACACGGAAGGCCAAGGATGGATGTGGTTTGGAAGGGTGAGATCTGGAACAGGAAGCTGGAGGGCTGGTGGGAGGGGCGTTTGATGTGGGAGGGCCCTGCTCATCTGCAATGGTGCTACCCCTGGGCAGGTGGCCCTGGGGGACATAAAAAGGCAGGCGAAGCAAGCCCAGTGGGGCAAGTCGGTGAACATCGTGCCCCCTTGGTTTCTGCCTGAGTTCCTGCCTTAATGACGAACTGCAGCTTGTGGGGGTGAACAAAACCCGCTCCTCCCTAAGTTGCTTTGACGTGGTCTTTATCACAGCCATAGGAACCTGACTAGGACAGATGGGTGGGCCGGCTCAGCCTCCTACATCAATTTCTTTGGAGGAGGCATTCTCAGCAACCTCAGGACATCATGTTAGACTTGGCCTCTTAAATATTCTATCTGCTCTCACCTCACCTAAAGAGCAAGCTTCCAAAGCACGACCTTTGGGAGGGACAGCCTACATCCAAACCACACGCCCCGTTCACGACGGCCCTGCCAACAAACGGCCGGCCGTATGCTGCCTACCCTATTTTGACACGCGTTGGTATATTTCTTCTCTGTTACCGCTAAACTTCCAGATCATTTCCAGATTTTTTGGTGTTATGAAAATACTCTACCACGTTGATCTTTGTTCACATTCTGGGTTTTTACTCCTTAGAATTGATTCCTGGAATCCCAGCCCCGTGATCCAAGTTCTTGGTTTTTCTTGGCCACACTCAGAGGGAGAGTCAGTTAAGCTTTGCCCGTGACTCTGTGGAGTCCCTGCCTTGGTCTGCATCTCAGAATCTTCAGCCTTTAGTCCAGATGCACATCCAAGACTACTCAGAAGATGGATGGACTGTGGCCCACCCTGAACAAGGAAGGGCTTCTGGTAGCATCCACTCGTAATCTCTGCCGTCCCAGGCTATAGACGGATGACCTGGAGCCCATGGGGAGAAGCCACACACAGGCAACGGGGAAACTGACAGAGGGGAGGGGCAGTTTCGGTGCCGAGCAGGTCTGATTTGTAAGCACTCACAGGGCAGAGGAGCAAACGCCGGGGTCAGATCCTCCCACTCTGTGAAGGATTGATTGCACAAGTCCAAGCTGGTAGGACCTGGGGGGGCTGTTGGAAGTAGCCACGAGTGAGCGTCATGGTAGGAACATAACTCTCCACAGATGAGGTGGGGCAGTGGGGCTCTCCAAGCCGCGTCCAGAGACGCGGAGTCTTATCCCACAGACGGTAAAGCAGGGCAGGGCGGTAATGTTCAAACTGAGATCAGTCCTGAGGCTGCTAGGGCTGGGGGCAAGATTGAGGGCGGGAACTGGGCAAATGTAGGGAGAGGCCACCCCATGCAGAGACAGTGTGGACACACCACGATGACAGAATCCACATGAGGGGATGGACATGAGTAATATCAGCGACACAGAATAGAAAAGTTGCACCAACTGTTACAGATGACTGTTGATAGACAAAATCTGCCCTGGAACCTAGGCTGCCTGAATTCCTGTCTGCTGAGTGTGACCTGGAACAGATTCTTGCTCCGTTTCCAATAGTCCAAGAAGGTGGCACGGGCTCATCTCCGAAGACCTTTATGCCATCAAAATCCTGAGCTCCACAGGCAGCCAGGGTTCCTGCAGGGAAGCCGGGGAGGAGCCTGAGCAAAGGGAATGCCAGGGTGGGCTCACGGTCGGTCCCAGCTCCGTTTCTCCACCTCATCCATCTTGCAGGGCTAATAGCAGCAGGGTGGCCTGGGCCCAGGCCAGAGACCAGATGCAGGAGAGAGGGATCAGTCGTCTCAGCTGGCAGGATAGAGAGGAAGAATGCAGAGCGTCCAAAAAGCTGTGAACAACTTGTGGGCTCTGGCTGGGCGCCATCTGCCTGGAGCGAGCCAGGGTGGGGGAGGCAAGCCCATTTCCCCTCTGTGCATCAGGGCTGCAAGCCCGGGATGACTGACAGCATTGGAAAGCAAACCCCGCCTCTCCTGGGCTCACTAGGTGTCACCTGGCTGCAGGGCTAGCCTCACCCCACCCCCACATAAACTACTGCTAGCAACAGCACAGATTGCTGTCTCTCCTGGCCTCAGCTGGTTCCCAGGACGGCTGTTACACTCCATGGCCTTAGAGAGAGATGGCTGCCAGTGGCCGTGGAGACCTGCACTGGAATTCCTTCTCTATGCTCTGAATGGGACAACCCGGGTCCTGTTTCCATCTAATTACAGTCTCTCTGGAAATGCCCCATGCCGACTAGCTTAGAGCAGCACATGGGATCTTGTCTGAGGGCCAGGAGTTGGGGGGGGCATTCAAACAGAGTTGGGGTTCTCTGAAGTAGTAAAGATGTGCCTGTGGCCCCCTCAGTCTCAGTGGGGTTGAATCAGGGGGGACATCCAGGTCACTGGGGCACAGAGGGGAAGAGTGAGGGCCACCCGGAGGGTAAGTGCCAGAGACAGAATTGCGAAGAATATGTATACTGCAAGTCCTGCGGGCTACAAGCTCCCCTCAAGCCCCTGCGTGGTTTCTCCAGGCTTAGTTGGTCTGCCCGGTAGGGCTAGCTCTGTTCCAGCCTGTGGGTGCATGTACTTACCTATCACCCAAGTTGCTTTAGAGCTGACCGATCTCAGCTGGGATACAAAGCTGGGGGTGTGGGTTTTTGATAACTGTGAAGTGCTGTAGAATCACCAGGTTTCCCTTCTGCCGGACACACTGAACACCAGCAAGCTGTGGGGAGCTGGCAGGCTTTGGATCTATTCGGCAACAGAAGAGAACATTAGTTCAGAGAAGGTTGGTAACCTGCCCATGGGTCACACGGGACTAGAACTCAGGCCCGGTTTCCCAGCCTTGTCTCTTGTCCTAGGCTTGAGAAAGGTCCAACCCTAGCCTGAGGTGCAGGGGAGGTACAGCTGCAACTTGCCTGTGTCTGCTTGCACGTCCTCCAGTTTTTCGGGGGCCGTTCTTCAGGGGTTCACTGAGGCGAGGCCACACTTCCCCTCAGGCAGCTTCCTGTTTTTGCCAAACAATGACCTTTTCGGGACCTGGTGCCAGCAGGCTGCAGCTGTTGCCAAGGCCTTGACTTCTTGCAAGAGGGGAAGAAAAGGTCCTGGTCCCCAGGGATGCAGCAGGTCTATGCTCATACACGGCTCTGAATTCCAACATCCTTTCTCTCCTGGGCATGTGCATGCGTGTTGGGCTTGTCTTGGTACCCAGAAGGCCCAACTAGATAAGGTTCATTCAGCAGTTCCACGGACATTTATCCCGGACCCCCGAGGAGCAGGACAAGGTGTGGCTGAAGGGTCAGAGACACGCAGGATGGCCCCCCTTAGACTGACTGGCTAAGTCCTCGGTTACCCTCCTCTCATGGCCTGGGAAGCTCAGAGTTGGTCCCTATCCTTTACTGTGGGCAGTTTTGTTCTGAAGTCTCAGGATGTGCGGGAAAGGGCCCCTGAGGGTGTGGAGAACCTGTAGAGGTGAGAGGGGACCAAGGTTTGGAAATGAAAAGCCTGGAGCTGGGACCTGACTTTGGACTTCACAGTTCCTCCATGATGCTTTTTAAAAAATTATAAATGAGGCCTGGTGTGGTTGCACATGTCTTGGGAGGCAGAGGCAAGCATATCTCTGAGTTGGAGGTTAGCCTGATCTACATAGTGAGTTTCGGGCCACCAGAGCTATGTAGTGAGACCCTGTCTCAAGAAAACAAACAAAAAACATTTTAAACATCTTATTTGTTTACTTATTTTATGGGAGGGCCCTCGGTAGCGTGAGTGTGTAGTTCAGAGGACCCTTTCCTTCTACTGTGTGTGTTCTGGGGATCAGACTGAAATCACTAGGCTAGGCGGTAAGTGCCTTTACCTCCTTAGCTATCGCCTGCACCCCTCCCCATCCTAGCACACTTTACAAAGCAGCTAGTCCAACTGCCAGCCTCCTGGGATTGGAGCTGCTGGGAGGGGTGTCTATGAGCCTATGGGATGGGGGGTCTGCTGTGAATAAAATACACAGAAGAATGGATGAGGGGATGATGGGAGGGAACTGATCGGTCCCTTGTGTGTTAGGCACATAGATATGCTCAATTCCACCCCACAGTGAGGGAGTGCTGTCCCAGAGAGGAGGCCCTTGGCTGAGAAGGCATAGCCAGCGGGGCCCTTATTCAGAATCCGCACTGCAGATGCTGTGCAAGGTGGCTTTTACTCCAGGCCTCCTCTCCAGAAGGACTGTGTCCTGCTGTGTCCTGACGTGACGTGCCTTGTCCTGTCGTGACCTGCCGTGACCTGCCGTGACCTGCTGTGTCCTGCTGTGTCCAGCCTAAGCACTAATCAAGACTCATGCTCACAGCCAGATCTCCCTGCCTGGTTTGCCGTCCCCAGCATCACATGGCCACATGCCTGAGGCGGGGGGGATGACTTGGCAAGACTAGCTTCCCCTAGGACCTCTGGGATTGTTTGGGGGCCTGTGCTGCTGCTGAGTCGATGAGGAGATTTCCAAAGACTGGCATGGGTCCTGCCTCACCCTCTTTCCCAGGACAGACTATTCCTCTGGGCCTGGAGGCCTGGGAGAATCATAGTATTCTTGCTGAGAATCTTGGGGAGCAGCGGCCTGGTCTCAGGTCTGTTTGCCCACCCCTGGGCCTAGACATATGCTGGAGACCGTGGAGATGCAATAGGCAGAGACGCCCTGCTGGGCTTTAGGGCTTCCAGCAGTCCCCCGGGGAGTCCCTCTTGATTCAGTAGCTGGAAGGGGTCAGGAGAGGGATTAGTCCAGTACTGCTAGAGTTTGCCTTCCCACAAAAGTAGGGTGTGGGTCTGGTACAGTGCAACGGGTAGACTGCTTGTCTAAATGTGTTCTCTCTCGAGCACCTTGTGAACTGGACAAGGCGGCTCGTGCCTGTAATCCTAGTATTGAGAAGGTGGAGAAAGGAGGATCAGTGGTTCAAGGTCATCCTTGGCTACATTCAAGACCTCCTGGGCTACATTTGATCCCATCTCAACATACAAACAAACAAACAAGGCCCCTATCCACCTCCAGAAACAGCAGAGTATGAAATAAGAGCTTGGTGTAACTAGTTTCCCATGTATCAGGAGTAACGGGGTGAAGAGAGAGGTCAGGGAATGGAGAAGCCAAAACCAGGGAGTATTTCATCCGTCTCTACTGTGGACAAGGGGGCTGTCTTCATCCATCACCTGAGAAAGCCCCAGAATAGTCCCAGAATCATCAATACACAATGGAAGCCGGGAAGGGACTTGTTGACTTACGTCCCTTCCCGATGAGGGATTATAGACACCTGAGCAGTGTTGCCTATGCAGCCTCATCCCCATGATATCAAAGAGCCCCAAGCAGCCTTGGAAACCTTCAGCACAGGGTGAGGGTAGAGCCTGGACCAGTAAGGAATTGTCCACCCTGGCTGTAATTTACATCCAGCCCAAGCTGAGGTAGCTGTGCAGAAGCATCCTTAGTCGTCAGGCTGAGAGGATGGCCGGAGCTCAGCTGACCGTGAATGCTGGGTATTGAAGACCCGTGCTCGGAGTGGGACGGGCATGAGCTTTGCTGTCAGGTTTCCCGACTTCCAACCTTGATCCACACGAAGCCCATGTCACCCTGGAGCCACAGTATCCTCAACTAAAAAGCTAGGTATGGTGGTGTGTGCTGCAAACCATAGAGCTGGGGAGGCAGAGACAGGCAGACCCCCGAGGCTTGCTGGCTAGCCAGCCTAGACTGATTGGGTGAGCTTCAGGTCCACAAGGGACCTTGTCTCAAAAGCAACAAGGTAGGCATCCTGAGGAATTCAAGTATGACTTCTGAACTCTCCGGGCCTATGGACCCACGGGTACAATATGAGGTTGCACATACATCCTAATTAAATGCTTATGAGAATCAAACGAATGTATCTGGCAGAGTCCGATGTTAAAAGTCATTGCTTTCTCCCACGTTAAAGGACAGACTGAATTCTTCCTCATTTCCTGTCTCAGCCAGGCCCACTCGCACCTCCTCCAAGGCTGGGACCTGTATCACCTGTACGACCCAAAGCCCTGGCTCCCTGCCTGTCATATAACTTCCCCCTGGTCTCAGCCTGGCCAATGCGTCAGCAGCTCAGCCCCTCACTGCCCTGCAGAGGGTGGAAGCCAAGCGTCCTTCCTTCACGGGCCTCCGTGTCCATTGGGTCTGGGACTGTCTGTTAGAAGGGGAGTCTCCGCTCATTCCCCCAAATTCATGTGCTGCAGTCCTAACCCCAGAACCCTGTGGGATTGGGGTCATTGGGGATGGAGCCTGGCTGGGGTGAAGTCATGCTGAATGACGTAGGGTAGGCATCCAATATAGTGCCTGGTGCATTTTTAGAATTTTGGGTAGAAAACATGTATATCAGTAGGCCGTGTGTAGAGTGGGGTTACTTCGCCACAGGTTAGAACATCAGAAATTAAAAGATAGGTCTGGAATTGGTCCTCTCTAATGCTTAGAGGCGCAAAGCCAGGCTAATGCTTCGATCTTGAACTTTCCAGCCTTCAGAACCATGAGCCTTGCAGTTTCTGCTATTTGGTTACAGCAGCCAGCACACCATCTGAGAAGCCAAGAGACAGTTTCTTTTCCTGTTGCAGATATAATGCTGTCTCCTCATTTGCATACGGCCTTCGCACATCTCTTCCGGTATTCAGCCAGCTTTAAGGTGAAGGGTTTGGCGTCAGAGCCGAGCCAGCCCCTGGTAGGCACTCAGGAAAAGGGCCTGAAGCCCTCCAGACACAGGCAGCCCATTCAGGCTGAGACGGGCAGTACTGAGAAAGGGAGGCATGGGAAAGACTGCAGGTAGTGTGAGCAGCCGCAGGCAGCCAGGGTATAGGCTCTATAGTAGCAAGAAGGGTGGCACCAGAAATGTTGAGGCACACTGTTGGGGGAACTTGAGGGTACATTCAGTTGGGCAATTATGTCGCAGTGGGAGCTGTGGATTTGGGGAACCATGCAGGGGAGTGGGGAAAGTATTCTACGGAAAACAGATGGATCATGGTGAGGCCATGCAGGGCGGTTCCAGCAAGCGAGGGCACAGGTTAGACCCCTTATGAGCATGAGTTGGGAGACAAGGATGAAATGTCAGCCAGGGTTAATAGAGTCTAGCACGCACAACACCCTGGGTTTGGTCCCCAGCGTTCCATAAATCTGGAATAGGGGTGCACATAGTAATCCCAGTACCTGGGGGATACCGAAAGGAGGGCCAGACATTCTGTGTCATCTTCAGGCACATAGCAAGTTCAAGGCCAACTTGGGTTACTCTAGACCCTGCCTCTGAGAGAGAGAGAGAGAGAGAGAGAGAGAGAGAGAGAGAGAGACAGACAGACAGACAGACAGACAGACAGACAGACAGACAAAGAGGAGGGAGGGGAGAAAAGGTCAGTTTGATTGTTGACTGGTTTGTAGTCATTTTACTTTTAATTAAACTTTTATTGAATTTATTAATTCATTATTTATTGCGGTGTGTATATGGGTCTGTGTGGCATAGCACACACATGGCGTTGGGAGCAGTGAGACCCCAGATCCTGAATTTCTTGTAATCCCCTGGTCTGAGTGCCTACAGCTGCTCTGAGCACGAGACCTTCAGGAGTTCCTGATGGCAGGAGAGTGGTTTCTGGTGGGTTTGGCTGGGGCGTGGCTATCTCTATATAATCTGCCCCTGAACACAATAAAGGGGGCATTCTTGGGGAATTCAAGGATGACCCGTGTCGCTGTCTCTCTGTCTGTCTGTGTCTGTGTATTTTAACCTCCAGCCCCCTTGCCCGGAGCTCGGTAACTGGGTGCCAGCACACAGAGCGCAGACACGGGGCTTGGTGCGCAGCACACATGAAGGTCAGTTCCTTCTCCTCTCCTTCCAAATGTGAGACACTGGGATTGACCTCAGGTTGCCAGGCTTGTGGCAAAGCACCTTTTCTCACTGAGCCGTGTAGGTTTTTTGTTTTGCTTATTTATTTTTACTGTTTTAACTGTATGTGGGTGGTATTTATAAGTGAGTGTGGGTCACTGGAGTGGCCCTGGCAGGTAGCTGTCCCGGCAACTGAGTTTTGATCATTTTTCTATGTCAACAAATAGAGTCTATGTTTAGATCATGTTGGGCAGATGGCAGATTTTCTCCCATCCACACGGATACTCAGTTCTCCCCTGAAGCACATGCTGCCAGTCATCATTAGGTTTTCACTATCCGAGCCCCCCACCTAGTAGGAGGTGTTGGGGGAGGAGGGATGGACTCACAACAGAACCCTGGGAAGGCATCCCCAGCTTGGAAAAGTGGTCCCGGGCAGGTTGGAAGGTCTCCTGCTGAGAAAAGAAGATTCCCAGATGCTGGAGGACCAGGGAGCCCAAGGATGAGAGCCCAAAGAGCTTTGGCTGTCCTGCAGCCAGGTCAAGCCAGAGCTTGGCTCTCCCTTCGACCTCTCCGCTTCATGCTGAACCCCTGCTGTCCCTGTAGGCAGCTCAGATGCCTTCCAAGCCCACTTAGTCCTCCAGCTGTGAGGCCTGTGATCAGCTGCAAACAAACTCTTGAGCACGGAACCTCCCTCACCCCTGACAGCTTCCTGAGTTGACGGCCCGCGTCTCCTCTCCTCCCACAGCAGAGGTTTTAACTAACTGTCCCCATGTTTCCCACGGACCCAGCACCCAGAACCTCGGGGATGCCCAAGCAGTCGGGCATGACAAATACGCATGCATATGAGCCCCGTTATACAGATGGACAACTGGAGACGCAATAGTGCAATTTGCCCTCACCTCCAGAGCAAAGGTGGCCCTCGGAGCAAGAGTGGCCCCGGTTCTGAGTTTGATTTCACAGGCAGAGCTTCCTCCAGGCCAGCCCAATGGGAGGGGTGGGGTGGGAGCTGGGTCCTGAGAACCAGCTGGCTAGAGAGACTTGAAGTTGGGAGGGCCAAGTTCAGGGAAAGCGCAGCTGTGGAGGGACCAATCTGTTTATTATGCTTGGTCTGTACTCCAAACAGAGCTGATGGATGGAGCCCCTCCAGCTCTATAAACAGCTCAGCCCTCCCTCCTTCCCTCCAGCCCTCTCTGTTCTCAGCACAGCTGTTTCTAGGGAGACAGAGGTGGCTGTGGGGTGGAGAAACGGGATGAGAAGACAGGGCGGACAAAGATAAGAGTATCCTCAAGGCGAGGGGAGCCGGAGGACAACAGAAGCCGGCCAGAGGGCACACTTATGGCGCTATTGCTGCCCCTGAATAGTCTGCGTCCCGCCACCCACTGCCTCTGTCCTCTCTGGATCCCCTGGGCCTGTCTGAAGGCTGGATTTAAATCCAAGAGTTCATAAGTACTGGAGGGCAGAGTCCATTAATTTGGGAAATCTTTTCTGAGCTCACATTCCCGGGGGACACACAGAGGACTCTGGGTAGGAATTTTTTCCCCAGGGCTCTTGATCTGATGATGGGTCAGACAGAAACCCAGTGCTAGAGCTGAGGGGTCCATGGAGATACAGACGGCAGGAGGAAGGAACCCAGGCCGTCTCCTCGGAGGAGGTGGTCCAGTCAGACAGAGGCAGCAGGAGTTTGTGGTTGGGTCAGGATGGGGGGGGAGACCTGCTGGGGGAGGGGAGAGCCTGGGGCTGTGAGGGTCAGATGCTAGGGTCACCAATAGCCAAGGTCATCAGCTCGTTGCTGGGCGTGGTAGTGCACACCTGCCATCCCTGTACGTGGGAGGAGGAGGCAGGATGATGATGGGGAGCTCACAGTCATTCTCAGTGACATAGTCAATCCAAGGTCCACCTGGACCACAGGATACCGTGACTCAAAAACCAAAGAACAAGACGCAGGAGAGATAGCTACAGTGGGTAAAAGCATTTGCTGCCAAGCCCGATGATCTGGGTCCGAGCCTCCACATCTACAGTGGTAGGAGAGAACTGATCTTCACAAGTTGTATTCTGACCGCCATGCACATGGGCTCAGACGCAAATAAACAAGACATAACAAAACCCAATAAGAAAAAACTCACTGGCTTCAGAGAGGGAAGAACCTGGTTTAAGTCTCACCTCTCGAACCTCAAGATACAATAGGAATCTCTTCAAGCCCTGTAGGAAGAAGGTCCATCGACTGCTCAGCCTGGGCTTAGCTGGATGGTCCACAGAGATGGTGACACCTGAGAGGAACTGTCACTACCTCCCAGGGGCGTGGAGGCTGTCTGGAAGACAAGGGGGTTTGCGTGGGCAGCTGACCAGGACCCTGGGTCTGGTGGAGTGAGATGGTGAGGCATCTGGAAGGGTGGGGTACAGGGTCCATGGAGGAGTGGGGCACCCTAAGAGCACACTGAACTGGGTGGGTTGAGCTTGACACCCCAGGTGCCTGTGACATAGCACACGAGGGGCCCCCCTCTCCTAGAACTGGCTGAAAGTTCAGTAAACCGGATGTTCTGATGACCTAGTTGGCAGCTGTGTTCACATTTCCCTGAAAACAGGAATCTCTGTCCCACTGGGGATCTCGGCCAGGTGAGCAGGCTCCCCTGTTTGCCAGGAAAGGGAGTCAGGGCCCTGGTGGGGTCCTGTTGGAGGCAAGGCCCACAGGTACCACAGAACCCAGCCAATACAATGGCCTGGTCCAACTATGCCTTCACGGATCCCATGCAGTGTGCCTTCCCGAGCCCAGGGCTGTCCTATGAAACAGCGGTGTCTTCTCAGGGGTGTGAGAGTGCGGACCGAGGTTGCGCGGGAGAGGCTGGAGGCAGAGAAGTTACTGAAGGAATCTTCAGGAGAAGGCAAGGCTGTCTATCCAGGTCCCAGTGGCCACTTTGGCTGTGGGATTGCTTCCAGATGCTTGGAGGGCGGGGGAAAAAGGCTGGGATGGAAGAGGGGCGGGCTGGGGAGGAAGACACAGAGGCCAGTGCCTGAGTGTTGCTGTACTGAATTGGGCCCGAGAGACCAGCTAATGTGCCACAAGCCAAGTAAAGAGACGGAGGCAGCCATTGTTGTTCACCCTCCAGATTCTGAACCCACTTCTCACTTGACCACCTCCCTACCGCTGCCCGTGGTGAAGCAGATCCTCCCTTCCTCAAAACTTTCTTGGTTCCAAGTTCAATCTGACTCTGCATCTTGATGGCTTGCTGACTAAACTCTCCCTGGGTTCCCCAGTCCCTAGGAGACTGTAACCCTCTAGACCTCAGTTGGGAGGGACAGATGGGACTTCATCTGGAGGTGGCTGGAGAAAGAGGACCTGAGGGAGGAGAGAACTTCATGGATGGGGTGAAGGAGGCCAAGGGTGAGGTGGACGGCTGTGGTGACCGGGGACAAAGACATGACTCTAAAAAGTATGCAGATCTTATATAAGGAGGCCTTGGGAGACCTCAGCTAAGACAGGGTGGGGTGGGCTGAGGAATGGATGGAGGGGATCTGCCATAGAGAGCTGGGAAAGGCGGGATGGGAGAGTGTACAAGGCTCTGCCACTGGCTTTAAGATGGTGAGGGAGAGCCTTTCTCTGTACCCATCCTCCTCCAAATCTTTAAACAAAGGCGGGAGGGGGGGCTGGGGACACAGGCACATGGCTGCAGAGTCATTACTTCCCGAGAGTTGGGGTGGGGCGAAGGTGACGTTGGATGTGGCAGGGTTATGAAGGAGGCTGAGGAGCAGGGTGGAGCCAGCTGAGAGAGTCAGTGTCCCCCGAGGTGCCTCACAAGGAAGTGCACGCCACGGCCTGGGGTATCCGAAGTAAGCAGACTGGCAGGCCACAGTTTCTCCAAAATTATACTTTAATACATTCATGTGAGTTATACAAAGAGCCGGTCCCAGGGCCTGGCAGCGGCCAGCCCTGGGAGGTGACAGCAGCAAGACAAAATGTCTTCAGAGCTCAGGCACCGGGGCCGTGCGTTGGCCTCCAGGCCGAGTGCTGTGTGCAGTAGCACCTAGACCCCACTGGCTGCGCCGGTGGGGATGCTAGCCCTAGACTGCCCATCCATTCTCTGAGCCTTTAACCCTCTCTGGGCCCAGTTTCCTCATCTGTAAAGGGGGGCAGAGAGAATGGTGTTTCTATCTTCCTGTACGTTACCGAGCATGCTTGCAGACTGCGGGCCAAGGCACAGCGAAACTGATGAAGCAGGTTCTAGGATTGGGTCCAAGGCTCCCTTTTCTCCCTGCAGCCCACGAGAATGAGTGGGGAGCCTGAGGGGGTCTTGCTCCTTATTTTCCATGCCTGGTGAGGACAGGCGTGACAGCTGGCACCGTGAGTCAGGAACCACACAGGTGACCCTGCTGGGCACCTAGCTCAGGGCCTTGGGCGTGCGAAGCCAACGCTCTACCACTACCAGCAAGAGTCCAGCTGGCCTTCTCCCGTTCCTCCCACAGTTCCTGCCGCTGGTTTGTGCGACCCTGAGCAAGCCCATAAACTTTGTTTTCCTTTTCTGTTTAGTGGTGGGGGTTACACTCGATAGTGTCAAACCCCAAGGCATGCAGGATGGAGGGAGAGTGGGATTGTGGGGGCAAGATGAGAAAGGGAGACTCATACTGGCGTGCAAATGAGGAGCCCTGAGGCAGAGAAGCAGAAGGTCTGTGGGTGCCTGTCTGAGAAGAAGGAGTCTGCAGCAAGGATGCTCGGATCCTGATTAGGGTAGGGCCACTTCCGGTCCACTTGACCGCCTGCAGGCACTGCGCTGGCAAGGAATAGGTCCTGGAGACGGGAGGACGAAGATTTGATTCGTTTTTTGGCTTTGGCATCTCTCTCAGCCACAGACTCTTAAAGGAACCTTGTTTTCTTCTTGCATATAAGGCAGATAACACAGAAACCTCCAAGAGTTGGCTTGGATTTGCCTCTGCAGCTGCTAAGCTGAGTGCAAAATAGAACCAGATAGCCAAGGCTCTCTCTCCCTCTTGGCTCAGAAGCCAGGGTGGAGCTCGGATGGAAGGAGGCCTGAGCAGGGGGCTGGGAATCCAGGCAGCACTGGGGTCAGTGTCTGTAACAGGAGAGCCCACTGGGGTGAAGGGCTTGTCCAGGGCAGGACACAGACCGACCTGGGTCTGGCTGGAAGTCCACGCTGGTTCAGCTGAAACATCAGAATCAGGCGCAGGAGTCCAGATTCAAGACCTTTGCGGGAGGTTCTGGCTCTCTCTTCCGGTCACAAGTTCTTCATTTGCAGAGACTGAAAGTCATTATCGGCAGACGCGACGGAGCTCTGTGTGGAAGTGGCTCAGACAAACCATCTCTCGGGTTGGGCTCTCCATGACCAGCTGGGGACTGCAGGTCTGGGGGCTCAGGCCCACCACATTGCGTGGTCACTGGCTCTGTGACAGTCTCTCTTGCCAGAGGACAGGGTCTGGCCTGAAGCAGATGCTCAGTGGAAAGCTGTTGGTACGCTCTGTTCTGTAAACTGCCACAGCTGGACCACATACACAGCCTAGGAAGCAACTACCTGTTTATGCGGTGGGATTCAGGATGCTGAGCCCCTGGTCACTGTGTAACCTGAGTCAGACCCCCAGCTTCTCTGCCCCTCTGGCTACCACACCGAGAAAGATCCCTCAGGCTTTGTATTGTTGACTGAACTTCTGCCTGCGGAGGAAGCAGCAGGTGGCCAGCGTGGTGAGGACGATGGCAGAGGCCAGTGTGAAGGTGAGGATGATGATGAGGTTGATGTTCTTGAACCCACCCTTCCCACAATCCTCGGGACTCACACGGCTCAGGGGCACCTCCTCCTGGGAGTCAAAGCGGCAGGTGAGGTCTCGAGTAGCGTCCACGTCTACCCGTCCCTGGTGTAGCTGAGCTGCCAGCCAGCCATTGCCGCAGCAGCTGAGCGGATTTCCCTGCAGGTACAGGCGCCGGAGGCTAGTCTCCAGGCCACCCATGGCATTGCCTGGCAAGAGGCTGAAGCTGTTGTTCCGCAGATCTAGCACCTCCAGGGACACAGCCTGTGTCCAGGCAGGCAGGTGACTGAGGCGGTTCTCGGAAAGGTTAAGGAGCTTGAGGTGGCGGAAACATGGCAGGTCCACCTTCAAGACGTTCAGCCCATTGCCCTGAAGTTCCAGTACCTCCAAGGATGCCTCTAGGCCCACCAAGGCTCCAGTGGCCACATCCAGGCCAGGGTTGTCAGAGAGGTCCAGCTCAGTAAGTGGGGTGTGGAGGAAGCTGCCGGCCCTGAGCATCTCCATTGAGTTCCCTGCCATGTTCAGAACACGGAGAGTGGGGATCCCAGAGAAATCCACACAGCCTGGGGGACCTGGTTCTGCTCGGCCCCCACAGGGACTGACCTGATTTCCCCCTAGGTTGAGTCTCTGCAGGCTGGCTAGGCTGGCAAAGGTATAGGGTGGCAGTTCGTGCAGGGCATTGTCCTGCAGGAGCAATGTCTTCAGGGACCCCAGGGCTTTGGTGCCCAGTTCCAATGCTTCCAGCACATTGTGGCTCAAGTCCAAAAGCACCAGGCAGGGCAGGGAGCCCACATGCCGGGCCTCAAAGGATTGCAGGCAGTTTCGGCTGAGGTTGAGGAAGCGCAGGGAGATCAGATGTTCAAGAAAGCTGGCAGGAACCAGATCGATCTCATTGTAACTCAGATCTAGGTTCAGGAGCTGGGAGAGGGGTTTGGTGCTGGTGTTCCGGCTGGGGTTGGACAGTAGAGAGGCTGACCAGCCCTCAGAGGGTGCATGGAGGTCCTCACTGTCCTGGGGCAACCCGGCAGGGAGCCGGATGAGGTTGTTGGATACATTTAGGTAGCTAAGTCTTGGGAATGAGGCCAGGTCAGGAAAGTGGAGCAGCTTGTTCTCCCGAAGGTCGAGCCAGGCCAGCTGGAACTGGGCCTGGGGTTCCGGGGCCGTCTGGAATGCCTCGATACTGTTGCAGCTCAGGTCAAGTACCTGTAGCTGTTGGAGGCTGAAGTCCGAGATGCAGGTGAGGGAATTCCTGGAGAGATTGAGGTGGGTTAAGTGGGGCACGGCCTTGAAAGCACCGTCCTCGATGTCCATCAGTATGTTGCTGTGGAGGTCCAGCTGCTCCAGGGCTGGCGTGCCCCGGAAGGTGTGGCGTGCCAGGCGAGTGAGGCTGTTCTCTGCCAGGGAGAGAGTGCGCAGGCTCGGGGCCTCACCCAACAGCCGCTCCACCAGACTGTCATACAGACTGTTCCCGGACAGGTCCAGGGAGACTAGAAGGGGCAAGCGGCCCAGACTGCCGCTGTTCAGTGCCACACTCATGGCGAGCTGGTTGTGGGCTAGGTTGAGGTGTTCTAGGTGTGGCAGGGCCTGGAAGACTCCTGGCTGGAGGAAGCTGATCTCGTTGACGCTTAAGTCCAGGTGACGAAGTGCCGTGTAGAAGCCCAAGGGGGAGACCAGGATACTCTGTAGCCTGTTGCCAGACAAGGAGAGAGCTCGGATGTCCAGTGAGAGCACAGAGGGGACCTGAAGGAGGCCAAGGCCCTGGCACAAGGCCTCCTTGTTCACCTAGAGAGAGCAAAGGTAGCAGAGAAGTTGGCATTAATAGGAGCAAGACAGTAGAACAGGACAGACAGTGTTCTCTAGGAAAGATGGCTACTATCTCCAAGCTGGGGGGTGGTGGTAGTTTGAATGTAATTGGTCCCATAAGCATATAGGGAGTGGCACTATCAGGGGGTGTGACTTTGTTGGAGGAAGTGTGCCACTGTGAAGTTGGGCTTTGAGGTCTCATATGCTCAAGTCATGCCCAGTGTCTCAGACTACTTCCTGTTGCCTTTGCGTCAAGAGGTAAGAACTCTCAGCTCCTGCTCCAGCACCACATCTGCCTGCACGCTGCCGTGCTCCCTGCCATGATGATAATGGACTGAACCTCTGAAACTGTGAGCTGCCACCCCAGTTAAATGCTTTCCTTTGTAAGAGTTTCCGTGGTCGTGGTGTCTCTTCACAGCAATAGAAACCCTAACTAAGACAAGGGCCTTCCCACGGACTCCCAGGATGCCAGAGCCTCTTCTTCACCCAGACAATGACACCAGCCTTCTCTCTGGCCCTGACTCTGGCAGTCTAGTGGGTGCTGGGCAGGAGGAAGGTAGTAGACAGAAATAGTAGGCGAATCTAAGAATAGATACGTGCTGATTATTGTCCTGCTATATGGGAAACTAAGCTAAGCTCCGCTCAGAGTGATCCAGAGCCAAGAAGCAACATGGCCACAGCTTCCAGGTCCACAGCTGGGTCGTGGCCACATCCCAGATAAAGTCCCAGCATTGGGCTGGGAAATCCTGCAGGGTGTTCCACCAGCTGCTTTGATTTGGTCCACCCAGCCTCAGATCTCATTCCTCTTATGACCTGGAGTAGGCTCTGGCCACAATACTTTCTACAGCTGCTACCTCTTCCCTATCGGTGGCCCCACTTCTGGTGGCCTGCTCCAGCACAGAACCCTGAAGGTGGCAGGAATGCGAAGACTGAGCATGGGAAAGGAATGCCAGGGCCCAACCAGCACTATCTGATGATAGCTGAGTGGCTGCTACCAAGCCACATCAACCCTCCAGTTCCTTACCCCAAATTAACTGTCGTTCCTAGCACCTACTTTATATATCAGGGTTTTCTGACTGGTCACCCTGTCAACTACAGCCCCAGGTATAGGGGCAATCTGATGGAATTACACATTTTTATCAAAGCCCAGGTAGGAGAGGATAAGGGAGTCTCCGGGATCACCCAGATGGTATGGAAAGAGCTGGGATTTGAACATGGGTCTTTCTGCCACGCTTGTTCTTCCACAAAGCACGTCTTTAAGGGTCATATGTAAATGCATACCTCTATCTAGTCCCAGATTGTCACTCTAGGTCCCCCATTCCTCCCTAGCAAATAGTGGGACTTCTCCAACCAGCCCCTGCCCCCAGCCTGTCTCCACCGACCGCCCCAACCACTGAACTACCCACAGGCTAAATGCCCAGAAACGGCTCAAAACCCACTTTGTCTACGGTATGCGTGGCCTTAGCATGGAGCGGAATCCATCAGGACTCTGCCCAAGTCCAGTCTGCTTGCGGTGATTATACGTAGCCACTCCTCCCACACTCTTCCACACCCATCTCTGGACACGTGTGGATCAGATCTGTATGAGACTTCCTCGCGGAGAACCCAACACCTCCAACTGTGTTCTCCCTATGGCCTGGTACCCCTAAACAAAGGCCAAGTGGGGAGCTGCAGTCAGTAAGCTTGGAGCAGAGAAGGACTCCATTGATGGACATGGATGTCTTGGACCTGGCCCTCAGAAGGGCTCTGGAAATGTCTTTGATGAATGAGTTGCAGACATCTGTGTTTAAGTAAAGGGCTGGGGCCTTGATCCAATCAATGCTGGGGTGGTGGGGGGGAGGAAGAGCTAATCCGGATATTCAGATTAAAGCCACGGAGGACATCAGAGCAAAGGGAACCAGCCCACCTGCTATCCATATGCCAAAGTCAAGGCCTGCCCTGGTAGTGACTTGCCTGGGCCCTACAGGGATCCAGTGGTTGAGGTAGCCAGGAAGAAACACAAGTCTGTGACCCCTGCCTGGTCTAGCTCTGAGGCTCCTCCTGATGACCCCGAGGTGAGGGGCAAGGCAAGGCACTGTCTGGCCATGGGCACTGGTGTGAACACCTTCTGTGTAAAGTACCTTGATTAGCCTTACACTTCCAGGAAAAGCTGCCAAATGAGATTCTAAGAGACTCAACAATACTCCTCGCCCACAGAAATTAGATACCTATTTGCCACCTCGTGTACAGGAGCACCCTGATGTAAGCAGCAGCAGAATGACCCATTGCGATCATGAATTTCTTTTTGTGTAAGCTGAGTTCTCAACACCCAGGTACCCAGGCTGGCTGGACAACACAACCATGCACAATTTCCCCTTCATTTGCAGTGCACACGCCACACTCCCCCATGCCAGCCCACACCCACATACCCTGCCTTCTGGATGACCAAAAGCTCTCCAGGACACCAGCTCCAGAGGAACCAAGGCAGGAGCTGATGTAGCCTGAGACTGTCTATCAGGTACTGCAGAGGCCCAGGGAGCACCTGCGGCAGGAGGATCCTTGAATCCCATCTCAGTATCCTTTCTCCCCTTAACTCCAAGCTCTGATGGGCTGCCAGGAGTCTCTGGTGCAGAGATGATAGGGGACGGGCCTTGGCTATGGTTTAGCATCCCTGCTCACACTGCAGTATCAAACACTGTTCTGCTTTCTTCCTGATGGGGAAAAGGACATGCCTTCCAACTCCTCTTCCCATCCACATGCACAGGAGGAACCTGTGTAAGGAGAAGCACTGGCCATGAACCGTGCAGGCGGAGCTGGATTTGAATTGAGACCCTGTCACTTCTATTCTCAGGGCCACAAGTCTTCTCTGCTGCTGTGTGCATACAGGACTTTTCTGTGATGGTTCAGAAAGTCCTTTCCTGTCTATCATAGCAGGCTTCTCAAGGCATCTCTGCCCCGAGCCCTCTATCTGCTGGGTCAAAACCCTTCACCATCTAGGGCCTCAGTCCTCCAAGTCCCTGGACATAGGGTGATGTCTGAAGCCTTTACTGCTGTTATCCTTGGTTGTAAGACTCGTAAGAGGCTTCCAAAAAAGAAGTGGTAGCCACCGCAGGGCACACAGACCCCAGGAAAGGGCTGCTGGCATTTCTGGCCTCTGTAAGCAGCTGTGATTCTGTGCCCAAGTGCAGCTGGTGGTGGCCTCTCCTATCTCAAGTCTGCTTCACAAATGTCCTAGAGCAGTGGCTCCAGCCTTCCTAATGCTGCGACCTTTAATACAGTCTCTCATGGTGCAATGACCCCCAACCATAAACTCATTTTTGTTGCTATTTCCTAACTATAATTTTGCTACCGTTATGAATCATAATGTAAATATCTGATTTGCAGAGACCCCTTCGGGGGTCATGACCCGCAGGTTGAGGAACATTGACCTAAAGGGTCATTTCCTTGTCCTTCACAGGGTCACAATGTCTTTAGCATCTGTCCGGCTTGGAATAGGAAAAGAACAGAAATAGGTCAAGTCTGCCCTCTGTCCCAGAGGGGCTCTTGGTCTACCGGGTAAGATAACCTTGGGCCATGCACCCAGCACCCCACATCCTCAGTCTGCTCAGCATGGAGGTGGGTGGAAGGACATGAAGCCGGAAGAGGAGCAGCCGAAGGAGTTGGCCAGCAATGCCAGGGGAGGCTTTCTGGGCAAGATGGCATTTGACCTGGCTATACTGAGTGAGGGAATTCTAACCGGCAGGCAGGCCAAGTCCAGGAGCCCAGCTGGGAAGGGGATCTGTGCCCAGGAGAATCAGTACAGGGGAGCCTTTCCCAGTTTGTCTCTTCCCCAGCACCTTTCCCCCAGTAGCTCCCAGAAGATGGGGAACAGAGAGCCGGGGGTGGGTGTCCCTCTGTCCCTAGTCTAATGATCTTGGTTAGGTCACCTAACCTCCCCCAAACCTGTGTTCCTTGTATAAAAAAGGAACAAGAGAGTTGGGTAAGCAGGCTTCTGAACAGTCTAGGATATGTTCAACAAATACCAAGGCAAAACTCGCACCTTTCCTAGGTCCTCCAACCTTTGCTCCTGCGCTGGGCTGTGGGACACCCTTCACCCAGCAAGGATGGGACAGGCACCCTTACTCTGCCTGCATGGTGTCTTACCGTCCTGCAGGGCAATTGGTCCCGGTGCTGAGAGATAGCCAGGCCCAGAGTCAGCATGGCCGGGAGTAGCAGGATCTGATGGCTCATGGCTCTGCCTATGGAGGAGAGGAAAGAGGAATAGTGAGGCCACTGCTCCCTGCACTACCGGCAGCACCCACTTGCCCTCCCTCGAAGATTCTAGACCAGAGCTAAGAGCAAGAGGCATACGGGCTTTGCGACTCAGGGTAGCTGAAAGTAGTGGTGTCCAGAACTTTCGGGGCCGGGGTAGGGAGCCAGGGATTGGGACTTTGAGGCCAAGCTGAGTCTTTACTCAGAGGAAGCAAAACTTTTAAAGCAATGCATGACTTGTCTGCTTTGGGTTTACCTAAGGCCCACCCGAGGCCGTTGAGATAGCTCAGGGCTAAAGGCACTTGCCAGTGAGCCTAAGTGGATTGAGTTTGGTCTTGGGACCCCCACGTGAGAGGAGAAAACTGGCCCCTGGACTTCACTAATCTCTACACATGTACCCGCTCCCTTCAAATCAAGAAAATGTAATTAAAAAAAATTATAAAGGTCAACCTACTAGAAGAAAATTAAGAATGCTAAAATTAGGGGTGTTCAAGATGAAAAGGGACCCTAGGGTAGGGTTGGCTGGAGGAAAACCTCAATTCAGTTTCCCCCCCAGGCCCCAGGCAGGCCCCAAGCCCAGACTCATAGGCTCCAGATGGAAGGCCTCACGCTCCCTCATTTTGACCTTTTTCTTTCGGTTGGAATTCTCAGACTTTGTCATTGTTCGTCATTGTTCGGAGTTGGCCAGGGCACTAACAGGAAGCCCCACCCCAGCGCACTGCCAGCCCTCTACTTTCACTGACCACTGCCGTGTAAGCAGGGTGGGGGCCCACGGGGACCCCAGAGGCCCTCAGCAGGGGTGAATCCCTGAGCCACGTGCTGAGGAGACAGATCAGCCGATTTATCTGATTAATTAACGAATGAATGAATCCAGTTGCGCCCATGCTGGATGTCACCTCACATCTAGCTCTGTGCTGGGAAACAGTCATGAGCGTGTGCTGAAGAGATCACAGCCGGCTCACAAGAAGGGACCACGGGACTCAGAGCTGAACACCTGGCAGCTCCCTCCTCTCCGGTAGGTGCCTGCTGAGTGACCCTATACAGGTCCTATCACATCTCTGACCTTATTCCCGGAGGTAGATGACAACCACGTCAAGTTCTGCTGAGGATAAACGGGACATAGTCTATGGGAGTGTCACAGCTTATCAGACCTCCGCTGTCCAACCTGACAATTACCAACTCTTTCAGTCCCCACAAGGACTTGGTTCCGTTTTTCTTACACTTCTCATCTTATAGAAGAGGGGAAAAACCAAACAAATGACAAAAACCAAACCAAACCAAAACAAAACCAGGGCTCAGAGAGGCTGAGCCATACACACACCTAAGGCATCACAGCTAAGGGGAAGGTTACCTTCCGGGTCTGTGCTACCTCTACACTTGAAGGTCTCCACAGAGGGAGCTCAGTGTAAGAGCTACCTCTCTGAGGGTGGCCTTGGGAGATTGGCAGGCCTTCGTGGTGTTAGGACCCACCAGCCATGAAGGCTGCTCTGCCTTCATCTTGCTGAGACACACAATGGCCCGGCCAGCGTGGCCCTTTTAACTCTCCTTCCTGGCTCCCCCAGGGCCCAACCCTGCCCCACAACACTCTCCTTTCACTGCAGGTTGTGAGTTCACAGGAAATTTTGTTCTTTTGGTTCAAAAGCAGTCCCCACCTGCTTTTGAACATTAGCATACTCAGAACTAAATGAAAACCCCTGGCCTTCATCTCTGGCTTCTTATCATCATACCCCCCCACCCCAACTCTCTGGGTCTTGAATACGTGTATTTCCTTTGGACCTCTGGGTACCTTTCAGTGCCCGAGCCTTGCCTTCTTTTGTTCCCCCTATGGCTGAATACCTACCTCCCCACCTCACAGAGTGTGCCTTGGATGTCATGTTCTCCGGGAAGCCATTCCTGGTTCCCCAGGTCTGTGTTCTTCAGACTCTTACAGTTGTTGAGCTTTGGACAACACAGTGTGGAGCACGGAGCTCACCCCAATATGCTCCCCAGCCCGTGAAAGGAAAGCACCCCAGACGGCACACCAGCATTTGAGTTTCCAATGCAGAAAATGTGGGTGAGAGGAAGTCCCCCAACTCCCTGTGTCCCCTTGCCCCAGTCCTTCCATATCCTACCAGGTTCAAAGTTGCCGACCTTCAGTGCAACAGCCAACTATACTTTCTGAGTTCTCGCTTCCCTCCACTACGGGACAACCAGCTCCATACATGGCGGTCAGCAATGCTTCAAAATCACCCGGCAGATCTCAGGAGTCACTTTGAAATCTCCAGGAGCATCCAGGTTTCACTCTCTCTCCCGTCAGCTCCTCCTACCACCTCCTCACCCCCAACAACTCCTCAGTCACACCCCAGTACCTTCACTGCCTGCCTGGGGCTCTGCCTTGTGCTCCCTCTACCCAGAATGCTCTTGCTAGGGCTCCACTGTGTTGTAGTTCCCCAACGCCCATCTGTTTCGTTCCTCAAGTAGATGCTCACTAAAGTTCTCTCGAGAAACAAGCGGCTGACCGAGGGCAGAAGTTCTGCTGCCAAAAGGATACCAGGACCCAGGAGCTCCCACAGCAGACCTGGGGTTAAGGAGGAGATGCCCAGGGGTTCCATTGCTCCCCCCCACCCCGTCAAATCCTGTTCTGCCCTAGCGTGAGGTTCTGCACGTCTAGAAGGGACAGCCCCCACTGCACCACAGAACTATGGTAGAAAGAAGCCATGGCTGTGCCTTTCCTCTTCAGCCTCTCACAGGGAGGACCAGGGGCATTAGAATCCAGGCTCACAGTCCAGCTCCACCACTAGCTAGTCTGAGTCCCCCAGGGCAAGTTCTTTCACCTCTCCTACCTGGGCAATCAGTCTGCTGTCGGCGGCACACACCAGTTCCCATTGCACCACTGTCCACCCTTAGCCCAGGTGGGAAGTACCAGGACACCACAGTGTCCTTCCCAGATGGTACAGGGACCAATAGGGCTGAGCATCCCGGGCGAGGTACACTAGGAACAGAAGTCTGCAGGCACGTGACTGCATTCTGACGTGGAGAAGTGTTAAAGACTCTCTGTGTACGTGCTTGTGTGTGTCTCTGTGCGTGACAGAGAGAGAAAAGGACAGATAGAGATAATACCCGACTCTGCAAGGAGGTTACACGTTTTCCTAAGCCCTTGACTGATCTCAGGTCTTTTCATCCTCATAACCACCAAGTGAGGGAGTTACTGCAATTCCTATGTACAGATCAGAAGATTGAGGCACAGGAAGGCGAAGTGCCTGATCCCCAGCCCCTAGATGTGGGGCAGGGGACTCACACAGATCTACAGACCCTTCCTGCTGTGTGGTCTCTAGCGGCACGGACCCCACTGGCCCCCGGAGCACAGGAGATTCGGAGAAATGACTTACCCAAAGTCACTTGTACAGTAAATAGAAGAGTGGGGGCCAGAATCCAGCCCCTCTGTCTCCAAAGGAGCTGCCAAGACTTCTCTCCAGCACACTGGGCGGTAGTGCTCTGGTCTGCTCTGACCTACTGGTAGAGGGGGCCTGGGAGGGCAGCTTCGAGACTCACGGGGCAGTGAATCACTAGGGCAGCCCCGTTCTGGAGCCATCCCACAGCTCAGGGGAATCAGACCTTAACCCAAAGGAATGTGGCTTTGATGCGGAATGTCAGGGTGGAGGTGGAGCGGGGATGCCTCCCATCTATCACTCACAAAGTAGGCCTGCTTCTAGTCTCTCCAAAGAGCGCTGGGGTATCCCCTCCAAAGACAGCTGTGGTGCTCTGGAGAGTCCATGTCCGCCTCGGGAAGACTTGAATTCAAACCCTGCTCTGCTAGCTCCACTGTGTGCTCCTAGGCACGTCCAGGACTTCCGACCTTGATTGTCCCAGCTGTCAAATGGGACCACCCATCTGAGCCCTTCCGGGGGAGATCGACTAAGACCTGGGTCCGGCCCAGGTTCCCGAGTCTCTGCCGCTGTCCGCCGCCCCTACCTGGCTCAGCGCCGCCGCCGCCTGGCTCCTTGGCACATCGTTTGCGCAGCCCGCCGGGGTCCAGCCCGCCGAGCCCCGGCCACTGCAGCGCCGCTCTCGCCGGCCGCGAGGGGGCGGCGCCCGCCCTTTAAATCGCCCTCCCCGCCCTGCCACGCCCCCTTGGGGGGACTCCGAGCAGCGGGGTCCTAACGCCGCCTCTCCAGATGTGGGACATCTGGGAACGGAGTCTGCATCCATCCCCTCTGACCTGGAACTGCCCGGCCCACACTAGGGTTGGAAGAACCCCGGCAGGGAGGAGGAAAACGAAGGAACCTAGGCTTCTGGGGCAGCCGCACGTGCAGCCGTGGGCCCGCGAGGCCCGGGGTCAGGGAGTCCGAGGTCCGCGGAGGAAATCCTGGCGCCGCTACACCCGGGCGGCGGCCACCCAGAAGTGACTGACAACCGCTGGCACGGAAGGAAGTGACCCTTCTTTGGCCCTGGGACGGCCCTGAGGGGGGTTCCCCGTACCTCAGCTCTCCGGTCTTTAAGTCATCTCCGAGCCTATCAAAGTTCCCAGCTAACTGATGGAGAAACTGAGGCTGGGAGTTGCGGGGTGGGCGGCAGGGGTGATATGACCGTAAATATATGTGAAAAAAACAATTAGCTAAGGCTAGCCAGGCCCCCATGTATAGTTGGGGGACCCGAGGCTCGGGAAGGTTAAATTGCATATCGAGTCTTAGGACTTCCTCAAAGAGATACTTGGCCCTTCTCAGTCACTGGCGCCACACCCTGCCTGGAACACCCTGGAAAGACAGGTGTTCTTGAGAGGAGAATGTTGCCACTATCCTCCAGGCCTGGCTCCTCAGTCACAATGTTCTCCCTGATGGTCACAGCGCTGGGAGAACGTCCACCCCATCCTAACAGCGTGAAAAGGAGTAGCGGCAAGTCTCATGGTGCCCAGAGTCCTGACTCAGCCTGAGGTCAAGCAAAGCTTCGCGAAGGAGGCAGCCCCTGTCGCTATGAGAAGTGGGGTCGGCTGGGGCTGCAGGTGAAGGATGCAGTAAGGTCAGGCAGAGTAGGCAAGCTTCCGGTTCCCCCTCTCACCGCCCAGCCACCTCGGGGTTCCCAGAGTCCGGCTCATCCCTCCGCACTTCTCTGTACTATCTAGTCAGACTGAACTCAGTCTCTCTCTGTAACGCGGGGATGTCAAGAGCTGCATTTTGGTTGTGGTGCCGGGATGGGAAGAAAGGAACTGTAGGCTGGGGCCAGCACCCAGGGGGCTTTAGAGAATGCCCCTCCTCTGCAGCGTCCATCAGGCGGACACCAGGTTCGTGTCTCTGGGGTCTCGGTTAGAGGAAGGGGCTTCGTGGCTACTCTGCAGAGTGAGCAGAACAGGGATGGACAAAGAGATTCAGGCAGGCTGGGGCTCTCCCTGCCTGCTCACCTCTTAGGGCCTGAGGCTGTCTTGCTTGCCCTAGAGCTTCGCTTAAGGTGGGGGCAGGGCGGGACTGGCCTCACGGCTACAGGATGAGCGGCTGCTTCCCTTGTGCCCCCAGAGTCTGCGGTTGTGGTTAGGAAGCACATAAAGTTCTGCCTTATCGTACTCAGTGCCCGGATGGGGCTCCCCAAGAGGTAAGAGATACAGGGGCAGCCAAGCATGGCCACCGCTATAGAGGTCTCTTGGGCTTGAGGACCAAGCCGGAACTCTTCAGCCCCATCTTGAGCTGTCATGCTGTGTGACTCGGGGAAGGCAGCTTGCTGTGGAGCGAGACAATGGTTGTGCTGCCTGGGAGACGTCATAAAACATAAAACATAAGACGGCCTTGGTTAGAAACCCAGTGAGGAGCCTGACCCCCTTCCCTGTTGGGAAATAAAATTTCTCAGCTGCCTCTCTTGTGGACAGATGTGAGGCTGAGGAGGGAGAATAAGGAGGTGGATTGATCCAGAGGTGTAAAGGGTCTCATCCAGGAGGCAGAGCTGGAGTCTGCAGGGGAGAGAGGCCAGAATCTAAGCAGGGTCTGATTTACAAGATCACCGTGGGGGTGCTTTATTCTAAGGCCCATGGAGAACAGTTTCCTTCCAGAAAAAAACCCAGAAGCCGGGTGTTCTCAGTATGGTCATCAGGTGGCAGGTCAGACACCAGCTTAGCTGTTTTAATGGAAATGCTTCCATCTTGACATTTCTTATCCTGGGCCCTTATTGCTCACACTCTGAGAGTGTGTCTCTCAGGCACTGAGTCTTGCTCAAGGCTCCTTGGGAGGGTTTTGCTCAGGCAGGCTGACACTTGAGGACACATAGTGATCCAGAAAGCCAGTGGATGATGTCTATAGCTTGTGGGACTTGGAACAGAGGGCTAGACCTCTCTGGCTTCCTGTTTAACAACTGATTAGAGTGAGAAGGAGCATGAGAACACGGCTCCCTAATTTAGCTTCCATCGCTCTAGGCTGAGCACCCGCTCTGGGCCAGTCATCCTTATTTGGTGTCCCAGAGTAACAATGGCTACAAATGGCTACAGTGTCTTTATTCCCACTCACTGGCAAGTGAGGCTCGGAGAGACCTAGTAACTGTCTCAAGCCATAAACTTGGGGGTCAGCAACTAATCCCGGACTTCCTTTCTACACCAGAATCTCGGGCTCAGCGTTGGCTGTCTTCATTCTGTGCCCCTGCCCAGCACCCATATGGGCTCCTGGGAGTCAGGGAGTTCCCCATCAGCTGATATCAGGGCCTTGACTGCTGGAGCAGAACCCTGGCTTCCCCAGTTCTTCCCCTATTTATCTTCCCTTAAACACAGAGGGCACTGACCACACCCGCTGAGGAGCGTGGCTCTGAGCATGGCTCTTGGAGGGACAATAAGAAAGTCCAGTCATTGCAGCTAGATGTCAGATGTCTCAGAGAAGGGAGTTTGAAGCCGAAAGCCAATGCTGAGGAGCCAGGGAAGCAAGCCCACACAGGGACCAGGTGTGTCGTAGGCACTGGGGAGTTGAAATGAGGTCAGGGTAGGTGCCTTTCTGGAGTTCTCTTCTTGACTGGTCATCACGCTTCTTTTCAGGACTGGCTTAGGGGTTCTGGCCATAACCATCCAATGGGCAGGGCAGGGCATCTTGAAGCCTGCAGGCCGTTGAGCCTGGCTGACCCCAGAGGGCTGGATTTCTGTGCTTAGTGGAATATGTGGTAGTCAGACATCCATGCAGGGGTCGGAGGAGTGTTGAGGCTTGGTTTCCCTCCGCTCTTCCACAGGGGCTCCAGGTTCTGAGTCCCTGCAGTGAGCACCTTGACTAAGCCCCCTGCAGGCTCCCCAGGCCCCCAGGGAGTGGCGAGGTGCCAAGTGAAAACTTTTAAGACAAACATGAAACTCCAAGCGCATCTGTGCTGAGCCAAGGACCGTGAAACCACAATACTGCGGCTGGGGACTGCTGGGAACTGGGGGGGACCCAGCTCACAGGCTTCCCGGTTAACCATTTGAAGGTCAGGTCCCTGGGTGTTTCTCGATCATGAGGGTGTTATAGCATGGGAACTGGGCTCCACATGGAGGAGAGGGGAATGGGACATACCCAGCTCAGCATCCTTATTGTAGACTCAAGATCAGCTTCTGTAGGATGGAGCCCAGTTTCAGGGGTGGTGGGGGCCTGATGACATTAGGGAAAGAGATGGCATAGGATTGGGTCGGTCTGGCTGGTAGTATCATCTTCTTCATGGGACAGCCTGAGTTCTGCGGGTGATGGGAGGAAGGGATTCCCAGCAGGGAGGAAGGACCTGGGAGGCCTGATATGGGGAAAGCTATAACAGGGAGACATTGCCCTTCAGGCTCCATGCATCCAGCAACTGGGAGAGCGGCTGTGGCAAAGTTCTCACAGTGGGCACCTTGTCCTGGCAGCTTCTTGAGGCTCTTTCCCAAGATGGAGACTAGATGCCAGGCTCCTGTTTGCCGTAGTCTTCAGGCTCCATCTTCCTCAGAGCCTAGAAGTCTCACACTCGGCAGAGCCTCTTGGAAACTGGCTCCCATGAGCCAGGCTGGTCACCACAGATAGGTTCGTCTTCCCACACTTCAGAGAATGCCACCTGCCTCCTCTCCCAGGTCAGTAAGTGGGAACACAGCCCGTGGTCACACGGGGAAGAGTCCAATGGTCTCAACCCAGCCTGCTCTCTTTGATCTACTTCATACTGGACATGGGGCTTCCAGACTCACACTGCAGCCTCTTCAGAGAAGGTAGATTCCTGCTCCCCACTTCATGAGAGTTCTTGATACTCGTTAAAGTAGATTGCTTCTCCCCCCACCCCCACCGGGAGTCTGGTTCTGCAGGCTGGAGTGAACCCTAGAATCTGCACCTCCACTTAAGCCTGGTGGTGTTGAGGTTGCTGGTCTATGGACTGCCCTCTGAGAGGCACCCAGACTAAGATGGCTTTAGCTGTGTGATGGGGGACAGTGGGCAATGGGGCAAAGGGACAATGGGGAGACGCTGCAAGTGCCCCACCCCTTATTCCTACAGCCAGGCAGCCTTCACCTGTGAGGCAGAGGTGACGCAAGGAAGGGACGGAGCATACAGCCTGCTTACAAGATCACTGGTCTTCCTTGCTAGGGGTGGTTCCAAGCTGGGAAGGGAAGGTTGGGCTAGGTAGTTTTTGATTATAGCCCAGACAGGTTTATAAATCATCATTACCATCATCACCATCATCACCACCATCATCACCACCATCATCACCACCATTACCATCATCACCACCACCATCATCATCACCACCAACATCATCACCACCAACATCATCATCATCACCATCTTCATCACCATCATCTCCATTTTGAAGGTGACATGTGCTGGTGGTAAGTGACCAGCTCAAGATCACAGAACCAGGAGTTAACAAGCAGATCCAGCCTCCTGTGCTGTGCCATGAATCCGCCCAACCCCACGACAGTCCTTAAAATGTCACATAGGCATGCAGCATCACCAGCCCCTCAAGCTCATAGGAATGCCCTGAAAAGCCTTCTCGGGGCTCAGTGGAAAAAGTGCTTTCTGATCCAGTGTGAAGAATGAGTTTGGATCCCCAGAACCGAAGTTGGGTGTGGTGGCAACACTTCTAATTTTAGGGCTGGGCTGGGCTGGCATTGGGAGTTAGGGGATGGAGGAAGCTAAGAGACAGGTTAATCCCTGGAGCTCACTGGCTAGCTAGTCTAGCTGAATCAGTGAGCTCCATGCTTAGCAAGAGACCTTGTCTCTAAAATGAATAAATAAAGAAGGTGGAGAGTGACTGAGGAACCAACCCAACCTTGACCTTTGGCCTTCACACACACAGGCAAGCATGTGTGTGCACCCAGACAAACATGTACACACATCTACATCACACAGAAGAGAGATAAGTCACATAATCACCACACATGGATACACACCCTGCACAAATCCAACACAAATGCACACGACTTGGGCAGGACACACCACAAACATACAAGGAACACACATAATGCATGCTCACACAGGAGATATGGAATGCAAAACGTGGCTCACATCTTATGTGTACAGAGGGATAAAATGCTCCAACTCCCCCAACCGCTGGACTGTACACCAGGGACATGGAGAAAAGCCTCTCGTCTATGTGCACAGACACACACATACGCAGACACACAGGCACACTTCTACATGCAGTGTGCACAGTTCATAGGAACTGGGCTGCATTTTCAGGCCCACAAGATTTTCTCAGTGTTAGACCATACATGAACCAGATACCTTTTACTGGGGCTGATTCCTGGGGTACAAGAAGGAACGGGGTAGACAGACGAGTTTTGACATCAAACTGCCGCAGTCTTGGGGATCCCGTGACTAATCCAGGCAGATACAAGGAGGCTGGACTGTGTCCGTGGACACTGGACCTCCCGAAGCCATTCTCTTCCAGATCTGAAAGTCTAGATGTGGTTATTAGGCCTGAAGGACTTCTGCTCTCCTCCTCTTCCAGGCTAAGTGACTCCTGTCTTCCTGCTATGTCACTCCTCTGTGTGGCAGGCAGGCAGGTAGGACACCAGGGCTTGATGTTTCAACTCCATTTTCCAGAACAAACTTGACCTTGTCCAAGTGGGTCTCAGGTCTGCCCAGCCTTCTTGGCAGTCTGTCTGTGCTGCCTGCTGCCAGACACAGATCCTGCAGGAGGAACTTTCTAGACAGTTCTCCTCCCTGTGTATTTTTCCACCAGTAAGGACAGAGCCCTCATTCCCAGCCCCTTCCTAGCCAGACCTAGAAAAGAGTCCACTGCTCCCCTGTCTCCCACTGCCGCCTCTGGCTGTTCAAAGCCTTCAGACCAGCGCCACCCTGGATGAACTCTGTCCCCAGCTCCTCACCCACGGGTCTGCACCCTTGCCTCTGTCTTCTCTTACTCCCCACCTCCTCTCTGAACCTGGAACCTTTCCCCAGAATGGCTTTCTAGTCCAGGGTCCCTGTGGCAGTCATGGACGAGGCCACCCGCCGCGTGAAGATTCATGATGGCACTGGGGGTGGGGCTCACACCACCCTTTCCATTTTCCTGTCTCTGCTCACACCACCCTCCAAATCACACACCCACACATGTCCTCTGTCCCTCTCTCCTTCCTGCTCTCTCTAACCCGCCTGGTTATCTCCACCAAAAGCCCTCCCTGTCACCCCTCTTTCCTCTCCAGCTCCCCCTTCTCAGCTTCCCTCCCCACCGCCTGTCTCTCTCTCTCTCTCTCTCATGGAAAATTCCAGAGGCAAGAAACGTCCCAGTGGGCTCCATGCTGACCGAGCAAAAGTGGCCCAAAGAGTCAGGAAAGGGCACCGTGAGAGGAAGACGAGAGGGCCACACCATGGAAGCTGCTACTGCACACAAGAACAGAAGCCTGAAGCATCCTGGGTCTCTGGCCTTCCCTTTACTCTCCCCCAGCCCTACACTCACACCACTGGCTTGTCCCTGTCCTCAGTGCCCTTCCTAGCTCCTCTTTCCACCATGCAGACATCTGGGCATGGGGTAGGACTAACTAGTTCCCCCTTTATCTTTATCCCAGAGTGCTATTCTCACTGCTGGGACCCCATTCTCTCTGTGTGTGGAGGGAGAGCTGTTGACGTCACTTTACAACTCTGTAGCCTGTGAGGTTGCCAGGTGGCTCTGGAGCTGAGGTTCAGATCTTTCATGGGGTTGCTGGGTGACCTTGAACCCAGCCTGATTGCTAGGATGAGAGGTTCACACTACCACATCCATCTTTGTGTAGGGGATCTGAGGATCAGAACTCAGGTCTTTGTGCTTGCATGAGAAGCATATTACTGACTTAGCCATTCATCTAAAAAGGTGGCCCCTGCTTACCCCGTGGGACTGTGGAGAAGATGGAGCTCCACACACCCCATTCCCGTTAGTTCCCTTTTTTGGTGACACGAAAGATGTTCTACCGACCATCCTTGAGAGCCTCGCAGTGTGCCCAGTCCAGGAGAATGTCTTAAGGGGTCCAGGTCTGAGGGTTGCAGTAATGACAAGAGGGCCAAGGGAGGCTACTGCCCTTACAACAGCTGGATTAAGACAATGGCAAAATCTAGATGGGAGGATTGCTGGGTATCATGTGCTCAGGGGTGGGTTCCGTTCCCCAGCACTGCCAAAAAACAAAAGAGTGGAGTGCTCTCTGGTGGGTTAGCTGGATTGGTGACTGGTATGTGGCAGAGAGAAGGGGGCCCAGGGTGAGGACAGGGACACCACTGGTCTGGCTCTACCAAGCACAGTCGGGAGACTGGGACTTCCCGAGGAGATGTCTGTAGTCTGGGGCCCCCGAAGGAAGGTCAGAGTCCCCGGTGGTAGAGTACCTAGTCACTGACCATGAATGGGACGATCAGGCCCGCCTCCGGAGAGAGGATACAATAAGCCACGTGAGCCAGGGAGCGTGCTCAAAATGAGCAGTCCCGCAAGCGTAAGGAATGGCAGCCTATAAACCCGTTGACACGCGCCTCCCAGGGCCTCCAGGCCGTCTGTGCGGTGACAGGACATTGCAACCGCTCACTGCCCTTCAGTGGTCAGGAGAATCCCCAGGCAGGTTGCTCCGGCTGAGTGAGCACCCCCTCTTCAGGTCCGTGTGTTCCTGGAATGCCTTGCCTGCCCCCTAGTGGATGTCTTAAGACCCATCCTGCTGAGACTGGAACCTTGAAGCGGACGTGTGTGAGGGTCTGGGAGCAGGGACTTGCAGACCTTAGACCCTTCAGTAGGAAGCCAGGATTGGCTTGGGGACCTTGGCTTCTTCTCCCCAGGACCTCAGGCCTTGACAGAGACTATGTGTGCCCCAAACCTCTGTCCTCCGCTGCCGCATTTAACAGCCCCCCCCCTCCCCAGAATGTAGCCTCTCCCTTTGGAGCAATGCTCCACACACGAGTATCCTGGCACTGATGCTCACCTGACCACTGTAGCTGCCTCTACCTCTGGTGCCTCCCTAAGCTCCTTCTCTATTGACCAGACACCAGAGTCACAAAAGCAAAATGTAGACCCCGCCATGCTCAGGAAGCCTGGACTCCATAGTAGAGGCGTACACAGTGAGAACCGTACAGCCAGAATGGCTGGGAATGAGGAGCCAGGAGAGGCAGGGAGGAAAGTCTTCAGGGAAGGCTTCCTGTCGGAAGTATCAGCGAGCAAAGACTGGGAGAAGAGGAGGGATCTGTCAGGAGGGGTGGAAGCCAGAGTCTGGGAAGAAACACCCAGGCTGGCGCAGTGCTGGAGGCACGGAGGGACTGAGCAGAGGCTGGGCTGAGACCTGCGGACGCACTGCAGAGCCGAAACCACTGGATCCCGAGTGAGGGTTAGTCCAAGCATCCCGGGGAAGGGTTGTCGTAAGAAGCCTACGAACCTCTTAGCTTTGCCCCTTGTCCGCTCAGTAGCTCCGTCCCTTCTAACTGCTTCTACATAGGCATTGAGCTAAAGGATGAGCTGAATATGGCTGCTGCCCCAGTGATGGTGGTCATAGCATCTGCTAATTCCTTCACAGGACGGGTGAGAGGGGTCTGTAGCAAGAGGAGGAGGAAGGGGCTTTTCAGGTAAGTTTTGACGGGTGTGTAGGGGTTTACTGGGCCTTGGAAAGGGCCAAGGTCATTTTGGTAGGCAGCAGCAGGAGTAAAGATGTGGTATCTTTGAGGGGTCAGGAGAAGAGTGGAGAATGTGCCAAGCAAACGAAATGGGGGTTCGGGGAGCCTGTGATGGGGCAGGCGGGTACAGAGTCTGGGGGTTCCGGGAGCCTGTGGTGGGGNGTCTGGGGGTTCCGGGAGCCTGTGGTGGGGGCAGGTACCGAGTCTGGGGGTTCTGGGAGCCTGTGGTGGGAGCAGGTGGGTACAGAGTCTGGGGGTTCCGGGAGCCTGTGGTGGGGGCAGGTACCGAGTCTGGGGGTTCTGGGAGCCTGTGGTGGGAGCAGGTGGGTACAGAGTCTGGGGGTTCCGGGAGCCTGTGGTGGGGGCAGGTACCGAGTCTGGGGGTTCTGGGAGCCTGTGGTGGGAGCAGGTGGGTACAGAGTCTGGGGGTTCCGGGAGCCTGTGGTGGGGGCAGGTACCGAGTCTGGGGGTTCTGGGAGCCTGTGGTGGGAGCAGGTGGGTACAGAGTCTGGGGGTTCCGGGAGCCTGTGGTGGGGGCAGGTACCGAGTCTGGGGGTTCTGGGAGCCTGTGGTGGGAGCAGGTGGGTACAGAGTCTGGGGGTTCCGGGAGCCTGTGGTGGGGGCAGGTACCGAGTCTGGGGGTTCTGGGAGCCTGTAGTGGGGGGAGGTACAGAGTTTGCCAAGCTAAAGCCTTTGCAGTTTTCCAAGTCCTCCACCCAAAACTGTGCTCAGCTGCAGATTGTAGGACTCAGTGATTCCAATCACCTGGCACTACCAGGCCCCCTCTGCCAAAGTGTGGCTCTATCTCCTAGTGAGGGCCAGGATGGGGACATCTCCTGGGTGACCAGTTGGCTGACTGCTTTTGCGTACTACTCAAGTGCCAAAGTCCAGGATGGCCGGTGGTACAGGATGTCTTCGTGATCCTTGCTTAACAAGATTAAGACCCAAAGCTGTGCGGGTAGGGCGGTCTGGTAGAGAGAATCTGGACACAGTGACCCTATACAGGTTTTCTCAGAACCCTCACAGTCCTACAGTCCCCCTCCCAAGAGATCTTTGGAAGGAAAGTTTGTTTAGTGGTTTAACCTGACCCCCATCCCAGGGCTCTCCCCTCGGTGGGGAAATGAGTTACATGTGTGTGCCTGATTTCGCTGGCTCTGAAATCACCCGCAGGGATTCAGGGAGCATTCTTTGATGGGTCGCAGTTTGATGAGTCAGGCTTTCTTCTGAAAGAGGGAGCTCTCATTTTCCTGACGGCCGAGGAATTCGCAGTCCTACACCCTGAGGTTCCGGGAGCACCCACTGGGTCTCGGCACATTGCTCCCAGCTGCTGAAGTTGTGGGCTGGTTCTGATGAGGCAGCAGAGGGGAGTAGGTGGGGCTGGGCCCTTCCCGTGGAACCACGGATATAATCTAAGCGGTCTGAGAGTCCTCTGGATGCTCTTGAGAGGATGAGACACAGGTTCTGCAAGCTGTGACGGGGGTGGGGGCGCTGTTCCAGCCTGGGGAGCCTTCCCCCCCCCCCTCTTACTTTCCCAGAAAAACTGTGCCTTTCTCTGGCCTTGGCTGCTTAGCCACGAGGTGGGGACCGCCATAGGAATCAGGGACTTGGAAACAATGACTTCTCTGCATCAGAATGGCTTGTCCAACAAGTGAATAACTGCAGGGCCAAAGGGAGTATTTCTATTTTATTGTTTCCCTGGCAGGAGTAAGGCCACCCCGGGAATCACTAGGGAAGACACCAGCTCCTGTCACTCGTGGGTGGATGATCTCCAGGGAGCTGATTAGGCATTCCTTGCAGGGGGTAGTGGTGGGCATCTTGGCTGCCAGGTCTGCTCACCGACTTTCTATCAGGGACCTGGCCCAGCCTCCCCTGGCCTCCAGGGCTCAGCCATACTCTGGCGCGCTTTGGCAAAGCCGGTCCGGATTTCTTGGTTTATGCGGTCATGCCATGGGTCTCTGAGGAGGACGGAAAGAGGAGGCTCATAAACAACTGGGGACAATGGTGAGAGGTGGCTGAGACTTTTAAAGGTGGCAGGCACGCCTTCCACTCTGTGTCTACTGACACCCAGCAGCCTGTCCTGGGCACACTGGGCACTCGGGCTTGATCATCCCCACCTTTGCGATGTAGGAGAAATGCTCAAACATGGCATGTCTTCTCCACGGCCACCAGTGGCTGCCTCTCTGTGTCCTACTCTGGGAGACCCTGGGGCTGCGGGGTTCCCTGGACACCCCACATCCAGCTCACTTTCTCATGCTCTGCCCATAGTGCCTGGAACTGGCCAGCCCAGGCATTGCTTTGGTCAAGAGAATGAAGCAGACATCCGAGGGACAGCCCAGACTTCACAGCAATCCATAGGGGATATCTGTTAACCCTCGGGGTAAAACCCAAGGCTTTAGACATGTTAGGTAAGCAATCTCCCAGGTGTTAGGGAGACTTTTGATGGTATTTAGCAAGGGCAGAAGGAAGAGAAAGGGAGCTTTGTGGGGTGTCTCCCTGAAGTGTGATGGGAGGGGACTCCATAAATCCGGCTACCTTGGTCGGTGGCTATGCCATCGCATGGTCGGCTGGGCTTCTGTCCCTGACCTCTGCCTGACTTTTGATGGAAACAGTGTGTGCAAGCAGATGCTTTGTGTGTGTGGGAGTGCCTGTGTGAGCATGTACGTGCTTGAGTGCACTTGTGTGCGTGCATGCTTGTGTGCGTGCATGCTTGTGTGCGTGTTATTGTGTGTGTGTGCGCGCGCACACACAAGTGCAGAGCCTTGCCAGCTCACTTGCAGGCTCTGAGCACACCACTCCAAGCCCCCTGACTCCCCACCCTGCCTGCCTGAGGCTCCGGGCCAGGCGATGCTCCTTGCAGCTAATCTCTGGTTTCCTCCCTCCCCGAGCCAGGAGATGAAAACATTTCTGGCACTTTCTAAAGTTTCTGTCTAGGAATGGAAAAGCCATCAGCCACCGGAGCTCTGGCTGATAAATGGGAGCCAGGCCTACAGGGTCCCCAGTCCGGGACAGGGTAGCCGGGGGCAGAGAGAGCTTCCCTGAAGTGTGGACGTGGACAGAGCCTGGCTTGGGGGAGGGGACTGGGGTGTCATCAGGGTATGACCAGGTCACGTGCATAGGGGGGCTTATGAGCGGAGGCCTGAGTGCAGAAAGGGGCTTTTGGTGTAACTCAACAGAGTCCCAGTCAGTGCTAAAAAGAGATGAAACACTTAACGACCAAAACAAATGAACAAACAAAGGGCATCTTAAGCCATAGCAGGGCTAAGGCCCTGGGGCGGGGAGACTTGAGGTGTGCTTTAGGAGACAGCCTAGGAGCCCCTGAGCAGGTGTCCAAGTGCTGGGTAGGGCAGACCTGGACGTGGCTAAGCCAACCAGAGCAGTGGTTCCCAACCTTCCTAATGCCTAGACCTTTAACACAGTTCCTCATGCCGTGGTGACCCTTCCCCAAACATAAAATTATTCCGTTGGTACTTCATAGCTGTAATTTTGCTATTGCCATGAATCTGAACACAAACATCTGACACGCAAGCCCCAAACGGGTTGCAACCCACAGGTTGAGAACCACTGGGTTAGAGGCACTGGTGGAGGGAGAATTTTAACCCAAGCCTGGGTCATCCGGGAGGGGCCCGGTGCATTCCCAGCTCAACCTCTCCTGGTGGATTGAGCCCCTTGGCCATCATGGTTCCAGGATACCTGTGCCTGCTCCCTTTGCCTGTGGAGGTTCTTATGTGGGTAGGGGAATGAGGGACAGCCTGTTGGAGGAAAACTGGTACTGTTCCACATGGCCCTCAGTGAGGGAATGATGCCCCCAAGGATGCAGGGCAGAGAGCATGCTCTCAGAGGCCCGAGCTCTGAGGTCTCTCCCTATGCAGCCTTTTGGTGTCCTTTTAATATGAGTCTCATGACTGTGGAAGAGGGCACCCAGGACACAGCTGGTTAGCTCAGAATAGAAAGACCCTTCGGGCTGGCAGTGCACGGCAAGCCCCTGTGTGCTGTCCCCACAGATGGCCTGTTTATGCAGATTTTGTGGGGATTCAGGATGCTCTCTCATGCAGGCCAACTGGGTGTCTTGGGACCCCCAAGTGCTCCCCAAATAGACTGGCTGAGCTAGGCTGTGGAGCAGAGCTAGCTACCACCCAGCAATGCAGACAGTGCTTAGCACTGGGCAAATTATGTATTTTTCCGGTCTCATTAGGTCTTTGAAAATCTAAAATAATGGGTCATCCCTAGTGGGGACATGTTCTGGCTTTGGGGACTCACCCAGGTCTGATAGGCAGAGGTGTAGGGAGGGGCCTGCAGAATCCCACCTTCCCTGTCAGCCAATAGGTCTCCTCTGAGCCCTTCCCCTAGAACAGAGAAGAGGTGAAAGGTCAAGGCCCAGAGGAAACTCTTCAGGTGAGGCTAAGCCTGCCTCTGCCTCTTGACAGGTGTGTGACTTTGGTTAACTTACCTCACCTCTCTGTGCTTCCTCTCCCCTAAAGCCACTGTGAGGATTTAATGATATACTTACCAGTCAGAGAGATGGAGGCAGACCTGGAATGCTAAAACCTGAGGCAGGCATCATGTAGACTTCCTTCCAGTCTTCCCTTGGAAGACCCTGCAGCCTCCCCTGGGACTATGTGGGAAGGAGCTATAGGACTCTGGGGTGTGCTATCCCACCCCTCTGAGTTTCTCAGGGTACACCATGTCCCCGAGTCGAACAGTCCACACCCTCCCCCACAGCCTGCTCCAGCCCTGTCAAGGCCAGGATGACACAGGCAGACACTGGCCCTCAGGAGCTGGGGAAGGCCTCCTCCTGCTGAGACATCATCCACAGTGTCAGGAGGTGAGTCACAGAGCCCGCCTGATTCTGAGGTCCAGTCATAGCCCAGGGACCTTTAAACTAGGTGGTCCCTATCTCCTAGTCAGGCATACCCCTAGCAGAGGAACTGGGGGAGGGGACAGGATGGGGCAATTGAGAAGAAACTGAGGGAGAAAGGGAGGGAGGCAGGGAAGGAGGGATGTTGTCAGAGGCTCTTTGTTCCCAGCGGCCAGACTCCTGAAATAATCACACAGAAACTATATTATTTAAATCACTGTTTGGCCAATCGCTTAAGCAAGCGTATCTTTAGCTAACTCTTCTGGCACTCCATGGCTTCTCCCTGACTCCACCTACTCTCTCTCTTTCAGCCTGGCTTTACTCTGCTAAACCACTGGCTGAAAACAGCCTTCTTTATTAACCAATGTCAATAAAACACATTCACAGCAAACATCACCTACCACATCAGAGGAAGGGAGGAGGAAAGAAGGAAGGAAGGAAGGAAGGAAGGAAGGAAGGAAGGAAGGAAGGAAGGAAAGAAGGAAGGAAGGAAGGGAGGGAGGGAGGGTGGGAGGGAGGTGGGAGGGAGGTGGGAGGAAGAAAGAAGGAAGAAATGAGGGAAGGAGGGAAATCCAGGGTTCACAGCTTTTCTCTGCCTTGAAGGAGGGCACTCGCTGGCAAGCTCAGCCAGGGTCACGCTGTGGAAAGCCGGTTATGGGTGCACAGGGAAGTTATGACAGCCATGGGATAAAGTGGGGATGTTCTTGGGCCGGGGTAGGTTTTAGTGAAAAGTGCAGTCTGAACTGGGTTCTGAGGGTGCACAGAAGCCCAAGAGTGTTACAGAGACAGCACAGGCTGCGGGCCTTCGCCAGATGGGTCTTTGCTTTGCTAATCGCATTTCCTCAACTGTGTAACATGAGGCTGATTTGTTCTTTGCACAATTGCTCCGAGGGCCTCGTGGGCTGCGTGTGTTGGGCACCAGGGCGCTGCACAGGTGGTTCACTAGAGCCCCAAGTTCTCTGCCCTGCCCCTGACTCTCGCAAAGAAACAAATGGCTCCCAGGAAGAAGTTTTTCTTGATTCACAATTTGGGGAGCAGAGAGAATCACCTCCTATGCCCCAGCTCACACAAACTGGCCTGCTGAAACTGATTCCCAGGGCAGTCCCTCACCTTCAGCTCAGTCTGGCCTCTGACATCGATTGTGTAGCCTTCGTCAAGGCTGAGCAGGGTCTGGACGGTGCTTCTGCTCACATGGATTCTGTACGCTGAGGAGAAAGGCAGAAATGAAGCCACAGCTCCCTGCCAGTGTCTACTTCTCTAAGAGCCTGTGACTCTGGCCCTAGTCAGCCTCACAAGGCCCAAACCTCTTGTTCTGGAGACAGGTGGTCACTGAAGGAGCCCCCAAGAACAAACAAGCCACATAAATGAAGTGTAAGAGGGGAGATCCCTGTAACACGATGTTTACCTGTGGGGCTACCACACCCAGTTACACAGTGTGTGCCCCGAGCTACCTTAGGATCAGACAGCGCCTTCTGTGCACCCAAGGCAGAGGCCCTAAGACCTGGCAGTTTGGGGTGGCTTTTTCCAGGTCCTTCAAAAGTAAGGGCCTAAAATGTTAGAGATGTCTCCATGGCAGTGTTGGAGCTGACCTAGCATAACAGGAGTTAGCATGCAGCCAAATAAAATCCCAAACTGGAAGGGGTGGGGTCACCTCACTGTAAAAGGAGAGCACCAAGGCCTTCCAGGCAGAGCTTGCTAAGGACATTGGGCAAGTCAGCTGCAGAGCCAGGAGGAAGACCTAGGTTTCTTGCCTTTTGAATCATTGTCTTCTCTGCTAATTCTCCCCTGAGATCATCATAAAAACGCCATGGACAGTTAAAGAACACACACCCCTCCCTTCTGTCCCCTTTGCTGTCACCAGTTGGGGGACACGGTGACTAAGTCCTGTTTCCCGTAGCCAGTCTGGGTTTGCTGAGAAAGACTCCCCCAGGCCGGATAGGAGTTGGAGACACTCACGCAGCCCTGTGGATTCCATCCGGGAGGCAGTGTTGACAGTGTCCCCAAAGAGGCAGTACCGAGGCATGGTGAGACCCACAACACCTGCCACACAGGGCCCTGAAATCCAAATATGCAGAAAACCTTAAACCAAGTAAGGCGTGAATCTGAGGGCCCAGAGCCTTTGGTATAAGGCAGCCAAGGGTCACAGAGCTTTTCTTGCAGAGAGTCTGGATGCCAGAGGCTCAGGAGCAGCACCTGGGGCTGACCCACCACCCTGGCCATAGCCCCCAGCCCTCTCTACCTGAGTGCAGACCGGCCCTGACGCAGATGGGCACATCGGGTGCATGCCTCATCCGGAAGTTTCCTGCATAGCTAAGTATGTCCAGGGCCATGTTGGCAATCTCAGCCGCATGCCGACTCCCATTGCGCCGAGGAAGCCCAGATGCCACCATGTAGGCATCCCCGATGGTCTCTACCTGCAGATGGCAATCTAGTGTTGGAACAGCCTTTCCTGCACCCAAACCTACGTGCCACCAATCAGGGGGCCCCCAGATCCCTCACCTCTAGATCTCATATACTCTGCAGCCTTTCCAGCCTTCGGGCCCAGGCACTCAGCACTGAGCCATTTAGGCAGCTGATGTCTATAAGGTAGGTGACTGTCTGTCTCTGATAGCAGACCCGGGGAGCAATATGCATTAGGTCACAGCCAGCCAGGGCTTCATCTGAAGGTGCTACCTATCAGGGGCAATCTGGTGTCCTGACTCTAGTGGCTTCCATGGATACTGGAAAGAAAGTGGGTTCTAGGGCAGCCTGTAACAGCCTATGTTCCTCGAAATCGTGAGGCTGAGGCAGGAGGATTGCTGCAAGTTTGAGGCCAGCAATCCTTGGGCTGTATAGTAAGACCTTGACTCCAAAGGAGAAGGGCTTGGGGGAGATTTGAAATGACTCAGTGGGTACGGGTGCATGTAGCTAAGCTTGATGACCTGAATTTGATCCCCAGAATCCTCAAAGTGGAAGGAAAGAACTGATCCTCACAAGTTGTTCTCATTCTCCACATACAGGCACACAATCACATTCTCTCTTTCTCTTTCTCTTACACACACACGCACACACACACTCATACATACATGCACACAAACACATACACACAAGCACATTCTCTCTCTTTCTCTCTTACACACACATATACACTCACACATACATGCATACAAACACACACACAACTAAAAAGGAGGAGATAAAGGAAAGAAAGTTCTGGAACTAGACAGACCATTGGTTCCACCCCAGCTTTGCCGCTTGTGCAGGCAGAGGGCTTCCCTTGTAGCTACAGCTTCCCTTGTAGCTACAGCTTCCCTTGCAGCTCAGCGTTCTCTCTGTGAGTGGAATGCGTTCACAGAGCCAGCTGTAACACTGCCCCATAGAACCCCTGCCAACCTCAGGACCTGAGGTCAGTGTGATGCCCCCTCCACTGCACCCCTCTACTGTCAGAGCTCAGGGTCAGCCACACACTGGCCCTTCAGAGCTGGTGTGCCCAGAGATGCCTGGTGATGAACAGCCACCTGTAAGTGAGGTTGTGGCTGCTTGTCATATATACGCTTCGTTCAGAAGGGGCAGGGTCACAGCAGAGGAGAAGCGAGATCGAGGGAGGCCTTCTAGTGGAGTCTAACTGTGCCACTGACTCGCTGTGTAACCTCAGCAAGGGATCTTGTCCTCTCTGAGCCTCGTGTGTGTCGAGGGCTAAATCAGAGGCATGCTGTGAAGACCTTCAGGTCAAGCTCTCCCTCCTAAGGTCCTTGCTCAGCATGCATGCTTCTTCCTTCCAGGTTTTCAGTGGAGGCTAGGAGTGGGGAAGAGCTGCAGGCAGCCGGTGCTGGCCTTATGTTGTCACTTGGTGAGAGACGGCACTTTCTCTGCTAATCAGCAGAACATCCTGAGCCACAGGCTCTTCAACCCTGCCTCTCGAACAGGAACTTCAGGCTGGGAGGGCAGGCAAGCTTCAGGGCTGTTTAACAGCTTAGATGGCCAGGGCCTCACACCTCCACACTCCAGGCCAAGCTAGGTAGTCACACCCTTATCTGTCCCATGCCTTGTCCTGGGCCCTGAGCCCCAACACTCAGTTCCACACTACAGTCAGAGCAGATGACTTACTCAGCCATGCTGATGCTGGGGTGGTCCTCTCAGCCCCGCCCCACTCCTCCCCTCCACCCCCACCGCTACCACTCTCCCCGCTTCACCCCCACCCCATCCCCACACATGTGTTTGTTTGAATGGCTGCTTTTCAGACCAGAAAAGATCCAAAGCTGTAACTAGATCCTGCTGCGGACGGGAGGGAAACCGAGGCAGATGGCGGGAGTGATGAGAGACACGTCACACATCACAGGGACTGGGCCTGCTGCTCCCCACATCTGGAGGGGTGTGCAGGCCTTGTTTGATTTCATTTCCCTCTGCCGGGAAGATGCAGGCCTCTTGGCCAGAGTTCAGAGCGAAGAAGCCAAGGCGTGATTCAGAGCAGGGAGGGGCACAAGTGTAAGGAAAGATTAGCAGAGGCGGGGAGAGACAGGCCAAGGTGACTCAGGGCAGATCAAAGGAAGGGGGCTCCGGGGAGACACCTGTGGGACTCACAGGAGGCTGAGGTGTGGGCTGCCAGACACCACTTGGAGCCATGGAATCCCCCTCCCGCCCCTGGCAGCGGCGGGGGGGGGGGTCTGAGTACTCCAGGGGCAGGAGCAGAGGCCTCTGTGGGTCCCCACCGTATGTCTGCAGGGGCTAGTGTCTACCCTGAGGACACTCGGGTTCCTCCTGGCTGTTTCTGTCTGTGCGGCTGCAGGCAGGCCTCCTTCCTCTCTGGGGCTCAGGATTGAGCCACCAAGTTCTGCCAGGGGGAATTTTGAGAGCACCAAGCAGAACACCTCACAGCGTCTAGCAGGCAAGGGAGCCAATGGGAGCCTGGAAGTCTGGCTAAGTCTGGAGCAGGCAAAGAGGAAGAGGTGGATGAACCAGGAAGGGGAAGGAGCTGGTGAGACTCGAACCCTCAGAGAAATACGAAGGTCCACAGAGAAGGAGGAGTGGCAAGTGACTCAGGAGAGGTGGGTCGACTCCATTGTGAGCCACTGTGACCTGCCATGTTATCCTAAAAGAGTCTTCGTCATGAAGAGGGTGAACGTCCTACAAGGGGCTGAGGACCCAACTGCAAGTTCAAGCCTCGGGTTCACATAAACCAGTGGGCTTACACCATCTCATCTGTAAGTTAGGGGGCCAGCACCTTCCTCACAGATCAAAGCCCTTAACACAGCATCCTGTATACAGTAGGTGCTCCATAAATGCTGGGACAGACACTACAAGTAATGCAGTCAACAGTAGGCTTGCCTGACCCATCCCCTGACTCCTTCCAGAAGCTGCCCCTGCCTTACTCCCCCTCCCCCTGCCACTCCCAGGGCTATGGCTCAAAGACCACACAGGGGGATGAAAGCCAACAGGGCTGGAGTAGAATGACACCTGAACCCCCTTCCCCACTTTCTCCGTCCCATTTGGAGTTGCCCTGGGCACCAGCTCCTAGACCAACAGTAAGAGACTGGGTTGCAGGAGGCAGGAGGTGGGAGGCTGGGGTGCAGGAGGTTGGGGTGAGGGAGGCAGGGGGTGGGAGGCTGGGGTGCAGGAGGTTGGGGTGAAGGAGGCAGGGTATGGAAGGCTGGGGTGAAGGAGGCAGGGGTGTGGGAGGCTGGGGTGAAGGAGGCAGGGTATGGAAGGCTGGGGTGAAGGAGGCAGGGGTGTGGGAGGCTGTGCTACAGGAGGCAGGGGGTGGGAGGCTGGAGTGCAGGAGGTTGGGGTGAAGGAGGCAGGGGTGTGGGAGGCAGGGCTGCAGGAGGCAGGCCGCAGGAAGCAGGGCTGCAGGAGGGTCTCTGCAGCACAGTGGAGCTGCAGAGGAATCAGTGAGCCCCTTGCTCTCCCAATCGCAGCCGACACATGCATCTATGCAAACTGCCAGGATAAAGGTTGTCTGATCCACAGACAAGGAAGCAGGCCCAGAGAGGGGAAGATATTTGGCCAAAGCAACACGTTTGGCTACTCTGGAACGAAACCCAGGATCTAGAGACACACAAGAATCAGGTCACAGAAGGTCTTGGTGCCTCTGCCAAGACCCTGAAGCCTGTCCCCTCTCTGCGGCTGCTGCTGACCCATGTTGTGTCCCGCCACAGTGACCCATCTGGGCCCCATGGCCTGCTGAAGTGGCATTACCCAAGCTGGACGGTGCTGGGGAGAAGTCTCCTCTTCCGGAACCCTCCCTACTATCCTCACACCTGTTCCTCACTCCCTCAGCTTTCGGCCATTGTCACGGTCACGAGGGTTATTGCCATCTAACACCTACAGGACTGAGAGTCCCTGCAGGGTGGGACCAGGACTGGCTTGTCTCTACATCCATGCTCCAGACACAAAGGGGCCTGCCCATGAAGACGATAGAGGACACACAGACAGACCAAAGACGTGTGAGCATCGTGAACAAATACACCCCGACAACACTCTCCATCCCTGCAAGGTGACTGCAAGGGCTCCCATCCCTGCAAGGTGGCTGCAAGGGCTCCCATCCCTGTAGTGTGGCTACAATGACTTCCATCCACATCTGGTGTTGCTCTTCCCCCCTCTTCCAGCTGGCCGTATCTTCTCCCTTGGCCAACAGAGTCTGTCAAGGAAAGCAGTGTGCCAAGCCCAGGCAAGAACTCAAGAAGCCAGCGTGCCTCTGCCCTCTCTTAGAACCCAGCCACACGTGTAAACTATCTCAGAGAGTGATAGGCCAGAGCTGAATCCCTCAAGTCAAGGTTCCAGAGACAAAGAACCAAGCTAAGATCACAAAGCTCCCACCTTGCCCGCAGCCAGCTAGCCAGAGGTGTGTGTGTGAGCCCATTCTGAGGCTTGTAACCCATGCTTTCCCCGTATGCTCCTGGACTTTGAGATCATTCCTTATACAGCAACAGTTGTGTAACGTTGCAGTTAATTGATGCAGACGCACACATACGTGGATGGAAACATTTGCAGCGCACGGCTGCAGAGGGAGGGAGAGGAGAGTCTCCTACTGTCCTCACCTTATACACATCGTGGCTGTCCAGAACAGCGTCAAACAGTGTGTAGAGGTCATTGAGGAAACCTACCACCTCAATGGGCTCACTCAGGGCTGAGATGGTGGTGAAGCCCACGATGTCGCTGAAGTAGATGGTGACCTGGTCGAAGTACTCCGGCTCCACGGTCCTCCCCATCTTTAGAGCATTGGCGACGGACCTGAAGGGACAGGAGGGGCCGGGTGAGGACCCCGTTTGGAAGCTGGAGATATGAGAGGGAGGAAGTCCCTGGTTGGCCGGTGTACCAGTTGTGCAGATCTGTCCTGACTTTCTTGGAAGTTAGCTGGGAGCAGTGTGGACACTCCTTGCTCCCAGGGCATGGGCAGTAGGAACCCAACACCGGTATAAATAACTCAGTGCCCAATGCATGAGGAAAGGCTAGAAGGCTAAGTCAGATAAATGAGAAGCAGTGAGGTGGCAGCAGAGGGGGTGGAAGGATCAGTCGGTAAGGGTACTGTATAACAGTGAGGACCTGATTTTGATTCGTAGAACACATGTAAAAGTCCAGGGTGGTTGGGCATGCTTGCAATCCCAGTCTGAGGAGGCAGAGCCTGGAAGAGCTCTGGGGTTGCCCATCAGCCCAGCCAAACCACAGACCGTGAAGAGAAACTCTACCTCAAAAAACCAATGTGGAAGGTATTCTAAGAAATAACACTTGAGCTGAACTCTGTGCTCATACACATGCGCACACATGTGTGCTCAAGCATCAAAACATGTGCAGGGGCACGGAGCTCCTTGTGCTCACAGACATGCACGAGGGGAACCTAGAACATCAAGCACACAGGGTTGTTCCTTCAAGGAAAAGAATACAAAACCCGCTTTCCACCCAGAAGGCTGGTGCCGCCATAATTTTCTTCGTAGCCTGGTGACCTTTGTGCAATCTGTGTGGCCAGAGCCGGCACCTGGCCCCCTCGGACCCTTTTCCTAACGTCTCTCTCCGTCACGCTACAGAACCCATTTTTATGGAAGATGTCACATGCTCTTTACAAAGAGTTTCAACCTGGTCGGGTCTGATCTGTATTTAGTTGGTTTTGTTCCTCAAAGAGATTCGGGCAAGCTTTGTTGTGCATGCGGGACTGAGTTCATCATCGCGAGAACAGTTTTTCGCCAGATCGTGCTGTGCTTCAAAATGCCTGAATGAACGACTCGGGTCAGACTCCCGAAGTATGAGCTGCCCTCTTGCCCCCCATGGCTGGTCCCATGCTACCCGCAGGCAACTCACAGAGGGAGCATCTGTGAGAGCAGCCTTTCTGTCTTCCGCCTCTCCAGTTCCAGCTCCTCAGTCCGCTCCTGGACCAGGCCCTCCAGACTTTGGGAATACTTCTCCAGCATCCGCAGCATGGAGTCAGCCACACTCATCTTCTTGCCTTGGTTAATGCTTTTGAACTAGAGAAAGAACAAGATCTCAGTTTCACTCATACAGATCAACACCTCCTGCCCACAGCTTGGGAGTAGCCAGGCGGAGCCCCCGGCTGGGGAAATGGGTTGAAGTGAAGGCAGATGTGTGGATCAGGAAGACCACAGGAGTTCAGAGGGAGGTGGGGGGAATCTCTGGGTTGGATGGGGTCAGTAGGAATCAGAGTTTAACAGAGGAATTTGTGTTCGGACAAGCATCATCACCGACAAACATAAAACTGGATTACATGTGGTCTCAGAGTAACATTGTAGGCAGGACACTGTTCTTCTCTGAGGCAGATGGATGGATGGACAGAGTCATTATGGGTTGGTGAAAGCATGAATGAGGGCCTGATGAAGGGATGGATGAATGAATGAGTTGTGGGCAAATGAATGGATGGACAGACGGACAGATGGACCAACAGATGGATGGATGGATAGATGGATGGATGGATGGATGGGTGGGAGGATAGAAGGATGGACAAATGGATAAGTAGAATATATAAAATTCCATTTTTCTTCTCCCTCTCTAAGTATCCAAAAGCATTAGGACCAAAGGAAACTAAAGATTAAGGGGAAAAAAGACTAAAATTCAGGAGCGGGGTTTCTATGTAGAAATTGATCAGTGTTTGGAAGCGAGTTTCTTAGCAACGAAACCAAAATGGAAACACAGATCACACGATCCATGCAGAGAGCAGAGGGTTAAACCCATTGTTGTAAAGAAAAACAGCTACTGCCACTGCCAAGCTTGGGTCTTCATATCAGGTCGCTGTGGCCATAAGTGACACCTCTTTCCAGCCCCCATAGAAGGAGGCCAAGGGAACAGGTGAGGTTAGTTACCCCCAAACAACGGGTGAGAGTTGGCGTAGCTGTTCAGGCCTTCTGACCCTGCCCTCTCTGAGGTGGGATGCAATCCCACCTTCATGCTAAGCACAGTGTGTGCCCGTAGCTTTCTTTGCCATGGGCCGCAGACAGGGGTCTTTCTCAGTCACAGATATGGAATAGCAATGCCAGTGTCTCCTCCCCTGGCTTTCTAGCCAGGATGACCTCTAACCTCCTCAGGGAGATATCACCCTGGCGTTTCAGCCATCTCTGATCGTCCTAACTCATCATCGTGGCCCTTGGAGTTTGCTAACTCTGAAATCCAGAGGGTCATCTGTGAAGCGGGTGCTACCCCATGATGCCACAGTATGTGTGGGGTATGTGCCAGTGTCCCAAGGAGCTGTAGATCGTCTGGGTCTGCCATGCTGCCTCTGTCTCTCCTCACCTGCCTGTCTGAGATGCTGAACTTGACCTTGGTAATTTGGTGTTGTGGCTGGGGACGATGAGACCGGAACAGGACGTAGAGCTGGGTTTGATGGGTTGGCCCTGGGGGAGAGCTATCCTGCTCAGTCAGCCCTCCGACTGCAGTCCCAAAGCAGGCTAGGGGGACCCCAGAGCTCATCGAGTCCCCTCACTGACTCAGGGACCAGGACTGTCTCCGTTGTCACTAAAGTCTGTGCTCAGGTGCTGGGAGGCCTGGTCCTGGGTGCGGCTCCTCAGCAGCTCTTCAGGGACACAGCCAGTCACCTGGTGAGGTCCCTTGGGAACTTGCCTCTGCCTCCTGTATCTTCTACAGAACCAGGACCGTGGCAGTGTGCTTCGGAAGGTTGCCGTAAAGACGGAGTGACTGAGAAAAGGCTGGACCCGCAGGACGGCACACGTGGCCCTCTCTTACGGCTGTCCTCCTCAGAGTGGTACTGCTGACATGTGTCCCCTGACAACCCATCCTTTCCAGGCCCTGGAGAAGCATGTGGCCTGCCCTGGGCCGAGCCAAGCCTGTGGACAGGGGTGCTTGTAAGGCCCCGCGCCTCTGGGGAGCACCGACCTGCGTGTAGATCTGGTCCACGCTGGGCCTGTCGTCTGGATCTTCCTCCCAGCACTGCTGCATCAGCTGGACGCACTCCCGGGGTCCCTGGTCGGGGGACACCAGTGGCCGGCACAGAGGAGGGGGAGACGCCACCTTCCGGATGATCTCTGCAGCAAATCCCATGGATACCTTGGGTCAAATGCCCTGTGGGATTATGGGATGGGTCTTGTGGTAGGGCAGGGAAGGGAGAATTGGGCCCTCAGGGATTCTCCCAGGACTTTCCATGTCTCCTGCACAGCTGGTCAGGGCACCTAGCCTTGCTATTCTCCTGGGTCTGCCTCAGGCTGTGGCCAGAGGAAAGATCTCAGCCTTTGCCTAGGAGAGCTGGGATTCAGTTCCAAATCTGCTACCATTCTCTATAGGGTGGCAAAGAAGATGGCAATCCCTTTACCTTCAGTCTCCTCATCTGTGAAACGGGGTCAGGGGGCCCCCTTTGAGGGGCGTTGAGGTAAGAGGTGCAGAAGGCAGTGCCTGGCATGTGGCAGGCTCTCCCAAGGCTGCTATTCTGGAGATTCCCAGCCTTGTGGTTGAAACCTGACAGCCTAGCCCTCCATACCGGTCTCAACACCCAGAGACCATAGCACACCTCACGAGACTGACATCCAAGACATCCCTACTCCACCGGGTGAGGCCACAGGGACCAGCGCTCGAGTTCTCTGGCTCTGCCACCCTGTGCCTGCATCCCACACCCCACCCCAGACAACTGCTTCTGGCAAAGCCAAGAGTTCATAAGACTGAGAAGAAGAGGGGCTGGGCTCTGTGCTCAGACTCTGAGCCCGCAGATCAACGCAGGACATCGGTCATCTGGACAGGTTGGGCCATAGCAGGGTAACCTCCGAGGAGGCCTGGGGCCCTCCTCTTTTCCTCTACGGTCCCCATCTCCCCACCCTAGATTGGCCGCCTTGTTGGGGATAGTGAGAGGTTACCATCTCTCTATGGTTTGGGGTAGGGGTTTGTTTGTTTGAGATAGGGTCTCCCCCAGGGTGGCTTCAAACTTATTACATAGCCAAAGATGATCTTAAATTTCTGATCCTCATGCATGCCAAGTGTTGATCCCAGTTCTACAGACATGTGCCACCACACCTGGCTATGCTATGCTAAGGTTCAAACCAAGGGCTTTGCTCATGCTAGGCTATAGCTCTCCTGGGTGCTCATCCCGATCGACATCCCTCGCCCTTGGTTGTTGTGCTCCTGAAGCAGGTTTGAAGCAGGGCAGCCCACGGCTTGTCTGAAACTCACAGTTCAGCTCAGGCTGTACTCAAATTCGCTATCCTCCTGCCTCCACTGCCCAAATGCTGAAGTTACAGGTATGTGCTACCACACACTGGCTATTAATGTCCAGTATTACAAACAGGAAAACTGAGGCTCAGAGCATAAGGGAACATCTCTACAGGCCAGCAAAAAGCAGACATGACAGTAGGCTGGCTTTCCACTCAGTTCATCTAGAGGGTCCCAGCCTCAGGCAGCAGACCCCAAGGGCCTCAGACCACAGGCGCAGGGAGGCTGTGTGCTTACAGCACGCAGATGGAAGTGATGCAGAGCACGCTCACACGCACAGCTGTGTTTTTAAAAGCACGCCGCCAATTGCATTGTGATGAATGAGATGTAAATCCATTTCAAAGCTTTGCAGATTTCTGAGCAGCGTCTGTCATCGGGGGTTTCTGCAGCCAGCAGATAGTAAAAGCTGAGGACAGTGTGGAGGCTCTGGCATTCCATGTAGGGTGTGTGTGTGGGAGTGTTGGGGGTGCGTGTGCGCAGATGGCACACGTGTAGGGGCCAGAGATCAATGCCAAGTGTCTCCCTTAATCAACCTCCATCTTACTTTTAAAGACAGGCTCTCTCGCTAAAGCTGGAGCTTGCCAGTTTGGCTGTCCGGCCAGCAATCCCTGGGGTCCCCCTGTCTCTTCCTTTCTGGTGTTGCACCACCACATGCAACTATTTACGTGGGTGCTGGGATCCAAACTTGGGTCTGCATGCTTGCACGGCAAACACTTTGCCGCTTTGCCGACTGAGCCTGGGTTTCAGCATCCTAGAGGATGGTGAGTACATAGCCCTGGGGTGGTCCCCGGGTCCTCTTGCTGTGCCAGGTCTACTGTTCACACCCACTGCTCTTGACACTGACCTCAACAGTGCTGGCTTCTGTGTAGGAGGCTGCTCACCTGGTCCCCAAGCACACCATGCCTGGATGGGGAGAGCGCCACCCAGATCCCACTTCCCTCCTTGAGAAGCCCCTGCCCTGCTTTGAGTAATACTTAAATCTTCTCTGAAAAAGTCATCCCTTACAACCAGGGCATGAGACGGAGTGCTAGAGAGAGTGCCTGGGAAACCACAAAGGGCCCTATGCACACAGGCATCCTCCAAAATGTGGGACACAGGAGAGAATGTGGGACCCCCCCATTAGCCCATCCCCAAAGCACCCAGGCAGATTTGACTGAGCACCTATCACGTTCCAGGCCCTGGATCTGTGTGCAAAGCTGCACACAGAGTGGTTTTATGAGGTAGGCCCACTGGTCCCCATTTTATGGGCAAGGAAACTGAGACTGACCCAAAAAGGATTTATTCAAAATTGCAGGGTGCATGGTTGAGGAACCGGCTCTAGACCTAGTTCATAAAGCTAAGCTCTGGATTCTGCTCTTTCCAAGGGCGGAGAAAGCACAATCCAGGAAGAAGCAGGCTTGGGCTGATCCCCATCTGAAGGTCTCTGACCCTTGCACCCAAAGGTTGATGCCCTACCTGGAGGGCCTCACCTGGAAGCAAGGCTTACAGAGCCTATCTGGGTGGTCTTCCAGATGTGAGGCACAGAGACCAAACGGCTCCCTGCATCTGTTACCTTGCCCCTCCCTGACTCTCTAAACTCAGGCCTGAAATGGGCAGTGTCCACTGGGCAGGACTTTGGTGGAAGAAGGCAAAAATCAGGCCCCTATGGATTAAAAGACCATCCATCAAGAGCTTGGCTGTGCCTCTGCCCCACCTTTCTGGCTGAGATACCCCGAAAATCTGCAGGACAGTTCTTTGGAACTGGACAGTGGGATGGGGTGGAAGGACAATTGCAGGGGAGGACACGTACCTTCTGCTGAGAGTCCCCAGGAGCAATAGGGTGGGCCTCGGGTAAGCACCTCTTGCAGGATTATGCCCAGGCTGAAGACATCGCCTTTGAAGCTGGCCTTCCCGGATCCCCCAGACCCCCGCAGCAGCTCGGGAGCTGTCCATAGAAGCTCTGCAATCATAAGAAAGGGTCTCCTGCTGCCAACTCTGCACCCGAGAGGACCTAGGAGCATCTGTTCTCCTGCAATCCCAGGTCAAGGGCCTTAGGTTCTTCCGAAACAGAAAACCCACCAATTCCAGGTCCCAACACAAAAACTATGGGCACCTCCCCCTCCCCTTGCTTCACAAATGCCAATACAGCACACCCTACAGGTGGCCCCCTACCACCCAGCCAACCTTCTGGGTCTGGCTGTGGCCTGGGAGAACAGTGGAATTCCAAGAACTCTTCGTAACCATGGTCAGTGATCTTGAGCACAAAACGGCTGTCCACCACACAGTTCCTGGACTTGAGGCGCCCGTGGGGGAACCGCCGATGGTGCAGATACCTCACACCCTGGGAGGAGGCATGTGAGGTCATTGAGGAGTGAGAAGGACCATAGACCATCCATGGGACCCAAAGGCCTCTGGCCTCAACTTGTGTTTGATATTGTCAGATTTCAAAAGCTGATGTGGGATTCCCCTCTGTATGCTGTGAATATGTTTATCACCATTGGTTGAGGAAAGAAGCTACTTTGACCTATGGCAGAGCAGAATGTAGCTATGTGGAAAATCCAAACAGAGAGGGAGAAAAAAAGGCAGAGTCAGACAGACACCATGTAGCTGTCCAAGAAGCAAGAGGTGAGGCAGCCTTGTGGTAAAATATAAAATAATAGAAATGGGTTAAGATGTAAGAACCAGTTAAGAATAAGCCAGAGCTGTTGGCTAGACAGTGTTGTAGTTAATATAGTTTTTGTGTGATTATTGGGATCTGGGGGGCTGGGAAGTGAAAGTGAGGTCTCCATTTACACAAAGCTGTAGGAAATCTGAGCGTGTTCCATCTCCCCACCCCCTTGACTCTTAGCTCCTGGGGGGCCTCTCACTCTGATCAGATCCAACAGCAGAGAGGCCTTGAAGGTCCAGTCGAGCTTCAGGGCCTCATTCCGAAGCAGGTCCTCTAGGCTGCCGCGGGGACAGTGCTCCAGCACCATGGCACTAAACTCGGGGCCTACGAAAAGGCCCAGGAAGGCAGTGATGTTCTCATGCCGCATCTCCCGCATCTACAGAGGCAAACGGCAACTTAGAGGCCCCTGGGCATCAAGGCCCTGGGACAGGTGCGTGGATGGTGTGAGCTGATGGGTGGGTGGATGGGCAGATGAACAAGAGGATAAGTGGATAGATAAGGGGGAGTGGGTGGGTACAGGTGGTGGATGGCCAGTAGATGGGTGGATAATTGAATGGATGGACTGCCGGGCAAGATGAATATAGACAGACAGGGACTGGATGAGTGAAGAGGTGGGTGGATGAGCAGACAGACACATTGATGGATAGATGGGCAGATGGTAGAAGAATGAATGAATGAGTGAATGAATGAAAGCATCATTGATAGATGAGTGGAGAAGATGTAGGTACCTCCAGAGTCAGATCTAGGTCTGTTTCTCCACCTGACTGATACCATTGATCTGAACCCTATCAATCCTCTCTGCAGCACCCTACAGGATTGCAGGAGGATGGGGAGCAGAAGGCTTCTGCCTGCAGCGAAGGAAGGCAGCTCCCTAACGGAGGGCCCAACCTGGACAGATCAAACCCTTGACTGGCAAGGCCTTCTTCACAAAGATGGCTCAGAGGTCAACTAAATGGGGAGGAGTGGCTGCATGTTCTCCCTCCTCTGAGAGCCCCAAGAACAGCCTCAAAGCCGTTCCCACTCCTGCCATGGAGAGGTGACCTCTGTCCCTCCCTAAGTGTTCTCTGTTACTACTGTGAACTACTGAACACCGCAGGGGCAGTCTTATATGTTTTGGAGTCCAGGTCTTAGGAAATGACAGCTCCTGTTTTCCATCTCTTGCAGTACCCTAAGACCTTCCCTGAATCCTGAGAGACCAGTAGACAGCTTTGAGAGTATAAGAAAGAAGTCAGATCACACTCTGACTTGCCTTGCCCATGAATGGAGATCTTTGGGCCCTCTGAACCAAGAAACCACAGGTTTTCTAAAAAGGTTCCAGTAATAAATATTTTAGGCTTTTCACATCTCTGTCCCAAATACTCACTCCTGCCAGGGAGACAGGATCACAGTTAGAGACAAAACATAAAGGAAAGAGCATGGCTGTGTCCCTACTTCTTTATAAAGATAAGCAGTGGGTCGGATTTGGTCTACGGCCACTGCTCGCCCAGTTCTGACTGCTAAACCACATAGGCTGATCTCCACCCGTCATAAAACTGAACAGAATCACCCGACTGAGCCCTAACCAAATTCCTTAAGAAAGTGTAAGACATAAAAGCACCGCTGTTTTTGACCACTGCGTCTTGGAGTACATTGTTATACTCCAATAGATAGCCAGAATGGCACACAGTAAAGGCTCAGAGAAGTTCTGGGGCTATCCTCAGGCAACCCCCAAACTTGGTTGACCTTTCTCAGAGATGCTACTGGTTAGGGAAATGCCTAACTGCCCCTGTCATGTAATCTCTCGGAATTTCATTTCAGATAGCCAGTGCTGGGTATAATAAAAAATAACAAAAGCCACAATCTGATGAAATTTCCCATTTATCAAAGGCATGCCAGTTGCCAGGGACAGTTCTGGGTTGTTCTGTATACACCCTGCCCTTCTCATGGCTCTCCTGGGCTGGGTAGTGTTGGCTCTGTCTTATGGGGAGGGGACACCAGGTGGTCCATGGAGGCAGGACACCAGGATATCTTCCTGAGTTCTGCTTCCCTCCCCTGTGCCTCTCTGATGGTCATATTCTTGACAGAAGGTGCTTATATGGTCTGTGATGGTGACTGAAGTTTCCTCAGGAAACAGAACCTCTTCTAAGCCCCAAACTCTGCCCGGCTTATGAGTAAACAACAGATACAGGGATGGATTCAGGGATGGATACAGGGATGCAGGCACAGACTGAGGACCCTTGGTGGTACCCAGATTCCATTGCTGGGGGAGGAAGAGTTTGCCAGAGAGCTATAAGGCTCATGCTGGGATGTCGACATGGTTTGAGGGATGCTGGTGTGTGATGGTGACCACGATGATGACATGTCACTGGGCAGTGCTAACAATAAAAGCAATGACTCTCAGGCCAGAAGCCTGCCCAGGAAGTAGGGACCAGTCCAGACCAGTGGGGGTGTCCTGAGCACATGCCTCTCTGGCCCCCTGCACCCCTCTGTCTATGGTCCTACCTTCCTCAGGAGTCTGAGGCTGCTCGGCCGCAGCTCAGGAGCCGTGCCTGCTTCAAACTTCTTCAGCCACACCCAGTCTCCCTGTTTAAGCAAAACAAGAGGGTTTTGTTTTGTTTTGTTTTGTTTTTATAACTCCAGCACTAGCACTCAGGATGCAGAGGCAGGCAGATCTCTGTGATTTCAAGGCCAGCCTGGTCCACAGAGCGAGTTCCAGGACTGGAGAGAAACAGAGGTGAAGGAGTAGATGGGTGTGGGGAGAAGGGGGAGACTGGGAGGAGAGCAGAGAGGGGTAACTGTGGTCGGGATGATAAAGAAAACATAAATAAATAGGCATGAACATAAGAACAAGAGCCTGCCTGCTTCAGTTCACCAGCTTGGCCACCTCAGGCCACTCCATCATCTCTTGCACTTAGCGGCTACCTTCTTCTGCGTTCTGAGCTGGGCATACCCTGTCGATGGGAGCAGTAAGCAGACTTGATGGAGGTGGGTCATTTGTCTATCTGTTGCTTTCATTGGTTAATTAATAAAGACACTGCTTGGCCTTTGATAGGACAGAAAATTAGGTAGGCGGAGTAGACAGAACAGAATGCTGGGAAGAAGGGAAGTGAGGCAGAGTCGCCATAGCTCTCCTCTCCGAGATGGATGCAGGTTAAGAATATTCCTGGTAAGACACCACCTCGTGGTGCTACACTCATTAGAAATGGGTTAATCACGATGTGAGAGTTAGCCAGTAAGAGGCTAGAGCTAATGGGCCAATGAGTGTTTAAAAGAATACAGTTTCCGTATAACTATTTCGGGGCATAAGCTAGCCGTGCAGGAGCTGGGCAGCGGGAAGCAGCCTGCCGCTCCTCACTACACAAACTTTATTGAGATGGGGGGGGGGCGAGGCTCTGACTGGTGGACCCTTCCTCACTCTACCTCCTGGGAACCCTGAGACCTAGGTAGATAACGTCTAGTCTGAGCCTCAGCTTCAGGCTCTGCAAGGAGAGGCAGCCAACCAATGAGGACTAATGAGGTAAGCCAACGAGCAGGTCCTGGCTGGAGGCCAGCTTTACCATGCAGGGCTCAGGCACCTGTGATACTCAAGCTGTGTCTAGGGATTCCAGAAGGGTGTGAGAGGACGAGGCCCGGCTCCCAGCGTGGTCCCAGCCACCCACCAGCTCTGGTCCCTAGCGGGGGTCCCTAGCGGGTCACCTCTGCGCAGCCTCACCTGCAGCCTGCTGGCTGTTGTGCTCTGTGTGTCATTAAAGCCCCCCTTTAGAACAAAAAGGTGGGGTTGCTGAGGGGCAGGGAGAAGGTGGAAAATAAGCCACAAGAGCCTTGTACCGTTTCCTATGGAAACAATTAGCCAAGTTCAGTAAGCACAGCAGCCATAGGCAAAGAACCATATATTAGTATATATTAGTAAATACTTGTACTTGAGACTAACGGCCTCTGGAAAAATGGCTATGTTCTCAGCAACTGTGATATGGCTTTTCTGACCTTTGACTCTGTAGATTCCCTGTGAGCTGGAGGTGCCTGTGACTGGGTATTGCCTTCACCTGGGTTTTAGGGTCTGGGGAATCTCACTGCTTGAGCAGGTGGTCGTTCTGGGCCAAGACTGAACAAAGCCAAACAGCTGAGACCGACTGATTCCCAAGGTCAGCTCCTGCACCACGCTGGTGGGAGGGAGGTGTCCTGTTTCCTAGTTCTGGGGCTGCTGTCTGTGTGCTAGGGGAACCAGGAAAGTCGCAACAGAAGCCAAAGACAGTCTTGCAGGGCTGGCGTGGGGCAGCGACAACCCTCACCTGGTACAGGGCCACGTTGGGATGTTCCAGGATGGCCGGTAGGCTCCTTGCTGACCCCTGAATCACCGACCTTGGGCTCCCACCTTCCACCATACTTCTTGGTTCGCTGCCACCGTCACCACGCAGCCTCTGGGACAGGAGCAGGGGTGATCAAGACGTCAGACCCAACCTGCCCCTCTGCCTACCTGCCCACCCAGCCCAGGTCTGCCCACCCACCCGCCGACTGGGGGTCCGCTGGAGGAAGGTGAGGTCCTGGGCTGTCAGCAGGATTCGATGGGGGCCCCGCACCAGCTGCAGCTGCTGGAGGCCTAACCTAGAAGTGAGAGACAGCAGGGCCCCGGTCAGACTCTTGGTCCTGCCTCTGGCTCAGCACCTGCCTCCTAGCTTTCCACATCTCCTCCTGTGTCAGCTTCAGGGATGGTGAGCACTGAATACTGTCTACTCAGAGACCATTGGCCTTGGGATCAGGTCTGCAACTTCCCTGATGGGCCTACTGATGCATACCCCCGTTTCCTTGTTAGAGGTGAGAGCCGATATAGCTGGGGCTTTGGAGCTTCTGAATTCAGGCACACAGAGGGAAGAAGCGTTTGTAACGCTGAGGGAATCCCTGGGCTGGATCTGGCTAGTCCCGCACTGCACAAACAGGAGCCTGAAGCTCAGAGGCAGAACCTCATCCAGAACCACAGGCTTCTGCCGCAAGTCTCAAGCAGAGCTCTCAGGAGGCAGCCAGGGCTCCTGGCTCTTCTTGGGTGCAGGCAAGACAGGGAAAGGAGGCAGTAGGCCCTGAGGTCAGGAAGTAGAGGTGGGGAAAGCTAATGGACAGGGCCCCATTGGACGGGATGCAGAAAGCCTGAGCCGGGTCCATCAGCTTCACCTGATGAGGTAAGCAAGGACTCCACCAATCAGTGCCAAGACACAGGCCAGTGTCAGAGTCAGGAGGCCGTCTGGGGGCTGCACACCTTTGGGGGGGCAAGAGGAGGGAAAGAGGCAGGTGTCATTAAAGCAGTGACCATCCCCTCACAGCCCGACTACTGCCTCCTCCAGTCCCTGCCCTGTGAGGTCTCCAGCCACTCCCGCCAGTCACAGGCTGAAGCCCCTGGAGGGCGTTGTTTTCAAGACCATCCACGGGAGGGCGCTCTTTGTTCTGCTCTCTCTCCTCCTGAGAGTGAGCAGCGGTGGAACAGGAGGCGGGATTTGCTATCTGTAGAAGAAAAGAGGGGCAGGTGGGCAGGTGAGGGTTTCAGCTCCCTTTCCTCCCCAAGGAGGCTTCTTGGTATTCACATTCCATCTGCAAGGAGGATAATCCCGTGATGTGGGATGCCCCGCTGTATGTTTTATTACCATCGGTAAACAAATGCCAGTAAGAAGCCTGAGCCATTGGTCAAACAATCATAATTAATATTAAGCCTCCGAATGATTATTTTATAAGCAGCTGCAGGGACCAGCAGGCGGGAGAGAAACCCAGTCCAGCTGGAGCAGGCAGGTTAGAGAAAAGTCTCCATCTACAATCCTGCCTGGTTGGGCGCCCTGCTGTGTGCGTGAAACTCAGGGGAGGAGCTGATGTGTAAGGACCATGGAGTCAGGGACGTGGCTCGTGGCTCGGGGCTTGAGTGCTCGCTTGTGAGAGGAACACACGCATCACAGAGCAGATGTGATCAAACAAGCTGAGGTGGTCCTGGAGTCAGAAATTCAAGCATTCCTGCCAAGGGAGGCCTGATGGGGTGGCCTGTGTCTGGGAGGGTGCAAGAGTTGCTGGGTCTACAGATTTGGGCTGGAAGAACAGGGTTGGCGAAGCCTGGGACAAAAGGAGGCACAGACAGGAACATACCCAAGCCTGGTCCACCTGTCACTGCTGCCGCAGTGAGCATGTGTGCTTTAGGGGATGTGCTTGCATGTATGTGACTGCGTACACATGTGTGCTCTTCCCTGCGTTCATAGTTACGTGTGTCATAAAGGATGATGGCCAGGATGGATGAATGACAGAAATCAGTCTGTGTGGGTGTCTTGCCCCACAGCCCCCAGTGGGCATAAGGAAAATGAATCCTGTACTTGGAGCCAACAGACTTGGGTCCAGCATGAGCTCAGCCACTGACTTCTTGTGTGACTCTGGCAAGTCACCAAGACTTTCTGAACTTCAGTTCTTTAATGGTGTCTATGGGAGGTAATGGCCTCCTCACAATGCTGTGGGACTTTTAGGAGATCTGTGAGCTGGGGGCATCCTAGCCCTTCCCAAGTGAGGGCATCCCAAGGAAGGGCATCCTAGCCCTTCCCAAGGGAGGCCTTGCTGGTCTCCTGGTGTTTCTTAGCTACTGGCCACACCTCCTTTTAAAGGTCATAGCTCTTTATATTTTCTCTTGCCCCCCCCTTTACAGAACTATCCACGTAGAGAGATTTAGTAAAGGTGGATTTGTAAACAGATGGAGAGAAAAAATAGAGTGATGAACGAGTGTGTGGTTGGGCTAGATAGGTGAATAGAGTTGGTGGTACCTTGATGGAAGGTAGTTAGGCCAGTGAGATAGATGGGTGGGTATGTGGATGGATGGATGATGGATGGGTGGATGGATGGATGGATGGGTGGGTGGATGAGTAGACAGATGGATAGAAGGATAGGTAGACCAGTGAGAAGATGGATGGATGGATGAACAGATGGATGGATGAAGGATGAGTAGACAGATGGATGGAAGGATAGGTAGGCCAGTGAGAAGATGATGGATAGATAGATGGGTTGGTGTGTAGATGGATGGTTGGATGGATAAAGGATGGGTAGACAGATGGATGGAAGGATAGGTATATGGATGGATGGGCAGATGAATGGCTAGACAGATGAGAGATTAGTGGGTGAGCAGTGAATTACCTCTTATGCATAGTGTGTTGGGGTCAAACCAGCAGCTAGCATCACGGGCTGGAGAGCTCCCTCCAGGGAAGTGTATAGCCTTTCCCAGGGCCTGCACCTGCCATGTGTTTGTGTCCAGGATGTGGGTAGGAACCAACTGACTTCCTTCACCGTCTGTGTCCAGGATGACATACTGGGCCAGCCTTCTGCCTTTCCCATCCATCTGGATTCTCTGGCTAAAACCAGCCACATCAAGAGTTCTTGTGTGGTCCCCTAAGTGAGCCCCTGAGAGCCCGGCTCCATGGTTCACAGAGCGGTTCAGGGCATAGGCCAATAGGATGACAGCATCGTAGATCGTTCCAAAGAGTGGGGACACCTATGGAAGAGAAAGTCTTCATCCTATCACCCTGGACATCTCACGGGCCTGCAGGAGTGTTTAGACTGTAGTCCTCTCCCCTAAACAGTCTCTTTGGACACACATTGCCCCAGCCCCACTGAACAACCTCCCTGCCTCCATGACTGCCAACACTACGCTTCTTCCTCTCTCTCAGAAGTCTTGTAGGCATCTCAAACCTTCCAAAAGCAAAACTCTTGGCTTTAGCAGTTTCTACCTCGTTGCTCTTTGTTTGGGTCCTTGTCTGAATGTTTCCCGATCCCTCAGGGCTCCACTCAAGAGTCCTCTCCTCATGGAGGTCTTTCTGGTCCATCCTGTGCCCAATGTCCATTCCTCTATTCCAACCTCTCTCCATCCTTCGGTCTTGGTCTACCTTCTTGGCAGAACGATCACTGTTTGGATTTGTTTATCTTGTTTCCTGGTTTTGGTTTACATCCCCCAGGAGAATGAACCTTGTCTTTTTTATTACCAGCCCCCTGTCACCTGACATGGTGGCACATGAAAGACTCAGTTCTCATCTTTAGAAGATGAACAACCTCCATCAGCTCCTGCATCCCCGTCACCACCTCAAGTCAGTCTATTTTCCTTCATTCAAAGCAGGCACTGGGGTTCGGCTGACTCCTATAAGCCAAAACCATGCCAGTAGTCACCGCCCCTCCCCACCACTAGTCCTTTTCAGATTCACAGTGGTGACCTCCAGAAACCCACTCCCGACACCTCCTTCTAGTCTCCACAGCCCGCTAGAGAGATGTGATGGAAGAGAAGTGGGGTGCCCCAAGAGAAAGCGCAACTGAGTCCACCGTGCCTGGAAGTTACGTAGCAGGCGGGAAGATGGGGGCGGGCACAAGCCAGCACCTGCGGGCTAGGCAGGCACAGGTCACGTGGCCACAGTGGGGTGGGGCTGGCTAGCCCAGTGGGTCCCTAGCCCAGGCAGAGGTCTGTATAGTGGATGCAGTGTGCCCATATTCTGACTCAGGGTCCCACCTTCCAGGCTGCAGCGAACCGACACACCCACCTGCTCTGTCTCCAGTGGGGAAGGAGCCCCTCCACTCATCTTGGTAGCGGTGAAAGCATGATTCCCAGGACCGGACTCCAGGCTGATAGTGAGTACCGCGTCGTAGGCTTCCTGCAAGGGTCCACGGTCGCCCAGGGCCGGGTAGGAGCGGTTGCGGTAGGGCAGGGCAAAGAGCAGAGCGTCGTAGGGTAGGAAGACGAGCCTCCCATCCGCCAGGCCCTCCTCCCACGCGCGGCGCAGCAGCGTACTCTGCTCCAGGCCCCCCAGCAGCGCCGAGTGCATGCACAGCACCACAACTGGGGGTGGACAGGGCAGGGTCACCTTCACACTTCAGCACTTGCCGGAAACCCAAATCCTGAGGCCCTCAGAGCTCCCCAAATCTGTGGTTGCTCTTCTACTCCCAGCCCCTAAGCATTCCGGGTATGAGTCGAGAGGTGACCTCAGTCTGACTCCATAGTGACTATGGCTGAGGTCACTATAATCCTAAAATCAAAGAGGCTGCAAAGAAATCACTGCGTGAACTAAAGAGGACACAAACAAGCAGCAAATGGAAGAAGTCGGTATTTATATGGAAGGGGATTCCATACAAAGAAACACTGGAAGAAGAGGATAGTAGGTAAAGATGCTTGCCACATATGTGGCAGATCTGACAGCCTGTGCTCAGTCCCCAGAACATGTCTGTGTTCCATAGCATGGGCATCCACATGCTCACATCATCATACATACACACGTCATCATACATACGCATATCATCACCATCATCACTGATTTCAAAAGAGATACTGGAAAGGTCAGGTTCAAATAGTGAAGGTGAATAGTTCAATAACTCAAACAAAAACTTAGTGGAAAGTTTCAGCGCAAAGTGAATCAAGCGTTAGACAAAGACTATCGGGTCTTGAAGTCAAAGTACATGAATTCCAATATTCAGGCAGTGGTGAAGACAAGAAAGTGTGAACAGAGCACATGAGGTCAGTTCAGTGCCACTAAAGGGTTAAGACCTACGAGCCATGGACATAGAAGAAGGAGTATTCCAAGGTAAATGCATGGGATATACATTTAATAAGAGTATCAGAGAATTTCCAAAGCATAGGGGACTATCCAGATAAAGAGGCATTTAGCATGTCAGACAGACGAGACAGCCCCGTGTCATAGCACAGCTGAAACACTGACGATACAGGGCCAAGGGTCTGTTGAGAGCTGCAATAGAGAAGTGCCAAGTCCCATCCAGAGCAGGTCTAGCATGGTAATAGCAGATGGCTCAACAGGAATCCTAAGAGTCGTGGGGTACTTCAGTCCCCGAAAGATGATTAACTGAGAACACAGATTACTATGCCCAGCAAAGCTATTCCTCACAGTATCCTTCTATATAAAACAAAAGCAAAGACATTCATGACCACTGAGCTAGCATGACGCAAATGAGAAAGATAAACACATCCATGAGGAGACAAAAAAGGATAAACTGCACAAGAAAGATGTAACTCATTTAGTACTGGGAAAGTACCAAATGTTACAAAAATAACAAAGTAACAGAAATGAATGCATGCATTTCAATAAAAATCCTGAATGCTAACAGTTTCAATTCCTTAATTAAAGACATAGATTATTGGATTAAATATCAAAGAATTAAAAAAAAAAAAACAAAAACAGCACCCATCTATGTGTTGTCTATAAGAAAGACAGCTTTTGTTTGAAGGATAATAAAAGATATTCCAAGTTAATGGAAAGCATGCAAGTGTTGCAGTTCTAACATCTGGCTAAATAAACTTTAGATTTAAAAAAGTCAGAAAAGACAAAGTCAGTATGTTTGGTTAAAGGAATGGCCTGTTAGGATGGTACTATGAACATATATGCACTGAACACTGAGGTACCCAGTTTCATGAAACAAACAATACCGATGTAAAGGTGCCAGTTGATCTCAGCACGGTAAGAGTGGACGACTCACTGGCTGCGTTTTTGGACACAGAGCAACTCTGAACAAATTAAAAAAAAAAACCCTGAGATAATTTTATCTATTGTATCTGATGTCAGTGTACTGAAAGCATAAATCAATAGCGAGAGAACCTGTGCAAACTGGAGACTGGATGGCGCAGTCCTGAATAATGAATGAGCTGTCAAAGAATGGGAAGGTGAACTTTTAAATTTCTAGAATCAAATGAAAATGAAAACACAGCAGATCAGAACCTGTGGGATATAATGAAAGTATCTCTGAGAGCTACACACACACACACACACACACACACTCATACACATACCTACACACATAACACATACATACACACACATGCACACATATACACACACTCATACAAACACATACAGATACACACTCACATACACACACATGCACACACATACACACTCACATACACATGCACACACATACACTCATGCAAACACAAGCAGATACACACTCATACACACACATGCACACACATACACACACTCATGCAATCACATACAGATACACACACATACACACGCATGCACACACACCACACACTGTTCTATTTTATTTTATTCTCAATTCTATTCTTTTTCTTCTCTCTTCCTCCCTTCCTCCCTTTCTTCCTCTCTTTTTCTTTAATGCTAGCCATGATTAGATCTTTGTTACACTCCTGAAACTTTCAAAGACAACCACCAAGAATGCCCTGGACTTCATAACCCACATTTGGACCAAGCTTATGATCCTGACGCTCTGCCAGAATACTATGACAAACTCCTCACTCTCTGGACTGCCAGAGGAAGCCTTCAGCAAGGATAGAGACTTGACAAGAGCTCAGTCCAGCTGGTATAGACAGGGTTTCCTTGTGGCCATGTGACGTCCATGCTGCCTACAGCAGGGTGGACCCAGGCATACTTACTTTTCAGACCACGCACACTGTGGAGTTGTTTGCAAACCTTCGTGGCCTCCTTCTCTCCAGGTCCCAAAGAGGTCACCAGTCCAATGGAGAGCCCGCGGGCCCTGAAAGCTGTGGCCAGCTGCTGGGCTGTGGCTAACCAGATGTCCTGGTGAGAGGACACGATGGCCAAGCGGGCCCAGCCGAAGTACCTCATGACAGACAGTAGCACATGGACAGCAGAAGGCAGGGTGGGCACCAACTCACCTCCTCCCTCTGGAGCTCCACAGGCCCAGGAGAAGAGGGACTTGCCCCAGCCTTGGGCCAGCAGAGCTGCCGCTGGGCAGTATCCAGGATTGACAGGGCCCACAAAAGCAGCTACTGTGTCCTTGTGGGCCACGAATGTGGCCAGGGCATGGGGGGTATCGCAGCCTGTGGGGATGACCTTGAAATCCAGATGTGAGCCCAGCAGCAGGGAGGCATCCTGGTTGACTCGATCTACAGCCAATTGGGCAGCCATTCTGGGGAGTGCCTGAGCAAAGATGGGGTCACAGTCCCAGGGACCTAGGACCCCAAGGATGAAGGTCTCTCTTGCCCATGCTGGCGGGGAAAGGGAGTCAGCCCACAGGACACCCCAAAATACCACAGTGAGAACTGATATGGAAGAGGCTTTCCTCAGATGACAGACATTAAGCCCCCACCGGCTCTGGCAGGGAAGGTGGGTCTTCCTGTGCGGTGCTATCCAGTCCTGGCATTCAAGGTTCAGGTCCTGCTGAAGTCCTGGGGGAAAGCATGGATAAGCCTTGCTGTCTAGCCCTTTTGCCGTTTCTCATATTGGTATATAAGACGCTTGGAGCCATGATCTGAAGGACTCCTTAGGACTGGCTCAGAACTGTGATATACAAGCTGAGTCCCAGACTGGACTTCAAACAGGATATTGCTTACAGAAATAACACCAAGACCCAATCCCTTGCCTCCAAGGCTGACTTCTTCCTCTGAGAATATAAACAGCAAAACTCCTCAGAAGTCTCAGTATGGTGGGACTCAATGTCCCACCTCTATTACCCTGTGATTGCTGCTGCTTCTTTCGCTTGTCCTTAGGAGGACCAAGTCCTCCCTGCCATATTGCTGTTCACCGCACTAGCTCCACTCAAAGGTCTTGGCTGCCGAGTGCAAGGTCCAGGGAACAAAGCCCACGTGTCAAGTGCTGTAGCTCACGTGCTGGGTGTGTCCAAGAGAATCAGAGTTACAGTGTTCACGCTACACCTGTGTGTTCCTTCCCTGGCATCCTTCACACTCCTGCCTGGATTAAACGGCCTCTCTAGCCCACTGTATAGAAGAAGAAGCTAGGGGAACTGACGTGAAGTTAGTAGGAAGATGAGCTATGACCCAAGTCTATCCAGCTTGGAGGCTCCACCCAGAACTCGACCTTCTCAACCAGGATGCTTGGACTTCCCTCTGAGTACATTTTTCTCTGTCCTACAGAATATCAGCAAAATTCCCTGTTGGCCAGACTCAGCATCTCAAGAGTTCTGTAGGCTGCAGGGACCCTAAGAGCCGAAGAGTCTAACAGGCCCACTTCTGAATAAGGCAAGGGCTGGCTTTCACCCGAGCTCTACTGCTGATTCAGGACACAGAGTCCATATCCCTGAGTTTCTGCTGGTAGGACACAGTCCCTAAATAATACTACAGCCAATGGCCTGTCGTAGGACAATGACCTGTACAGCAGGCCAATAGGACATGGCAGGGCAGCCTTTCACTACAGCTTTGGTCCTGATTTGTAGCACATGATCCAGACCTTTCTGGGCCCTGGTTTTCTCAACTGTGCAAAGAGAGCTCAGTGCGCATCTTAAGTCTCTAAACATCCTTCAGCACTGATATTCCATGAGCTGGTAGAACACTGAGAGACAGGGATCTCTGTCTCTGAGCTTACCCATGTTCTCTTCTAAATATCCCCCCAGGGCGTAAGCTCCTTTGGTCCCTCTGTAATGGCCACAGAAAGGGCCACCCTGAAGTGGGGAGGGGATTTCCATTTTTTTTTTTTTTAGAATTGGGGATGACCTTAGGATTAGCTACTGCTTGGTTTATGAGGCCAAGAACACGGAGTTAAAGAACACGGACTTCTCATCAGAGTCCTGGAACTCAGAGATGGAAAAGTCTTTGTCTGCATGAAGACACCAAACCAGAGTGATAGTAGCCCACAGGACAAGGATGGAGAATTCCTATCAGCCCAGGGTCACCCCCTTTACCCCACTCCTCTCTTCGGGGCATGCTCCCAGCATACTCACCTGCCATGGTGGCCTTTAGAGTGGACACTGCGTCTTTGTCAGTCTGAGGTTCTCACACCCGGTCCTCAGAGGTCAAGCTGTCTGAGAGCTCTCTGACCCGGGTCTTCCTGAGGTGTCCTGGCTGCTGCTCCTGTTGTGTGCCAGCTTCCTGAGACTCCTGCCTGGGGAGTGCCTCAGACATGGTTCATTCCCTCCTGTCCCCCTTAGGAGCCCAGAGAAACCATTTGGAAAATTGGATCTGTTCAGACCCCTGGGCTCTAGGGAGCCACATCAGAAAGGAACGGAAAGTTGAGGATAGGAGGAGGGGAGAGAAGGTGTGTGCTTCAGCACTGTGGACAGCTCCCGCCCGCTGGGGCACCCGGGAGGCGTCCCTCATGTGCCGAGCACAGTTCATTCTACTCACAGAGGTTCTATTATTACTTTCACTTTAGAAAACAAAGTCTGGTCCAGAGTGTTTGGCAGTTTGGTAGGGTACAGAACCAGTCAGTGGCATGACTGACTGGTTCTCCTTACATCGCACCATGTTGGTCGTGAATGAGCAGGCTTTTCTACCCTCCTCTTGGTTCAGATAAGACCTCAGGTCCAGTGGGCTTTCCCGCATCCCTTCTCCACCGGTTCCCTCTTACCTGGGCAGCCAGCTCTTCTTGAGGGCCCTGTGTCTGCTAAGGGCTGGCATTATGCCCCGCCTCACCACTTAGACAGCTTTGTCAAGTGGAAAATGTGTCTCATTTTCTTTGTCACGTTATTCGTTCAGCTGGAAATCACTAAGCACTCATTCCCCAGTTCTGTCTGGAGTGAGTCGAAGCCACTTTCCCCCGCTTCCCTCTGTTATACCCCTAATTCCCACCCTTTTCCCCAAACTCATCTTCCTCCTACATATTTCCCTAGATAACTGGGCCCCATCATCATTTGAAAAGAACAAAGATTTTTGCTCTTCACAGACTTCTTCAAGGATTGGGACATTATAAAGTAGGTAATGTCATTTACTGCTGAAAGGAGACGGAGGTTGTAAAATGAGCATCAACTACCACATACATAATTTGGCACAAGACTTTTATATCACTACACAGTCTTTAGCATGATTTTAACAGTCAAGAAAGAGCAGATATGTCATAAATTAATTCAGGCTGTATATTTTTATATAGCCTGGGAGGGCTTCAGGGCCTCTGTCAATGTGCCAGGCGTGGGCCCCATTGGCTCTCATATCCGTTCTCTGAATCCTCAGCAGGCTGCTGGCTAAGCTCAGAGGGAGGAGCAAGGGAGGGAAGCCAGGACTCTGCATTCACTGCAGGGACAACCCAGAAACTTCCAGCATGCTTTGTCATGGCTGCTGGCTGGTTTCAGCCAATGGGAGACACTCACAGACATCAGGAGGACAGAGAAAGGGAGAAGCTGGGAAATACTCCTCCTCACTCTGTAGGTGTATTTTGAGCTATTTACACTTCTTTGTATTTCTGTGTGTATTTGAAAGTGTTCATCAGTTAAAGTAATAATATCAACAAACTGTGTAGGGCTATGAATTCCACTCCTCAGCACTAATAGGTTAGGTTTTATTTTCTTTTTCTTACTTACATGGCACTTAAAAAAATTCTGAACTATATTTTTCTGTTTTTTTCTTACTTCATCAGGAGAACCTCTGTACCCGCTAGAGCAATGGTTCTCAACCTGTGGGTCGCAAACCCTTTGTGAACCAAATACCCTTTCACAGGGGTGGCCTAAGACCATCAGAAAACACAGATATTTACATTATGCTTCATAACAGTACCAAAATTATAGTTATTTAATTTTATGGTTGGGGGCCACCACAAGAGGAATTGTATTAAAGGGTTGCAGCACTGGGGAGATTGAGAGCCGCTGCTAGATTGAGCTGCTCCACAACCCCAAGTCCAAGACGGCAAAAAACGGGCAACAGATAACCAGCGGCCCTCCTGTAGTGCATCTGCGGGACGGAAGTAAAAGACCCCCTCCCACCGACCCCACCTTCACTGCTTGGTTCCTGGCCCATTGCTCTGACTATGGAAAGGTACATCCGGCCATTAGCCCACACCCCTCATCCACATACATCCTACGACACGACACGGCCCCAACTGACCCTGTCTCAGCCCTAGCAATTCCTTTCTCTAGCCCATCAGCAAGGCGCTGGGTGACAGAGGAGGTAAAGCCAGTCAGCTCCCAGCTCCTGTGCCCTAGCAGTAAAACACCCCCTCCAGGCAGGGGAGTCGTTCGACAATAGCAAAAGGTCTGTGTGACTGCAATCATGGCTTCAGCAAAACCGCTGGAGGTGAGGGAAACAGACACATGTGCAACCCAGCTTCCAGCTCTGTGTCTGGAAAGGGATCTTCTCTTCCGAGGGAGAGTAGAATTAATCTCCAGGTTGTTACCCTTCCCGCTACAGGAACTGTTGCTCAGCAGCGCCCTCTGCTGTTGGCTGCTTGGACACACAGCAGTGGCGTAGCCATAATAGAAATTCACACTGCCCTGTGTAGGCTACATTCTGGCTCCCAAGGCTCCTTCCACCTATTGATGGAGCCCTAGGGTATGGGAGAAGCGTGACTGAGAGCCACAGGTCATCTTGTATACCGAAGTGCTAAGGACATGCACACCCACAACACTAATAAAATATATTAAATTTAGCGCATGCTCTGTCTGGGGCTGCAGGTCTGTTTCTTCAGTAGTTCAGCAGGTATCTTCCCACAACAGCCCAAATGGTGTAGCTGATCAAGAGCATGCAGGAGGCCCTGGACGCTGCAGGAAGTAAGCTTGGAGTGTTGGATCTCCCAGACTGGAGACCTTGCAGAAGGATCAGCCCCTTTCATTTCCCCTCTGAGAAGTATCCAGCGTGCCACACTCCTTGAAGTGGCTGTGGAGGGCTGTCGGGACGTTGCCGCGAATGGTGAACTCACACGCCTGCTGACCTTCAAGTCTTATACGTGGGTCCAAAGGCCAGTGGCTTTATCTGGAGCTAAGAAGGAAAACCTAGACGCCACTGTTAATGGATTTGCCTAACCTTGTCCTGAAAAGGCAAACCCAGCCACCAGCTGGTTAAAAACTGTTGTTTTTCTAATCTGTGAAGAAGTATCAAGTACAGAAATTATACCCAACTGCCATCAGATGATAGGTGGCAAGGGAACATTAATTCTATTCTTCTTAAAAATTAAATTAAAAAGGTTTATAGTTCCTGAAAGACCATGCTTAAGGTAGGCTTCTGGCTTCCAACCCAACCCCAACACAACTGTGCCCACCCCTACAGCCTCCCTCCCCATGAATATGCACATACAGAAAGAAAAGAGAAGGTAATGAAAGGGAGGGAGGGAGGGAGGGAGGGAGAGAGGATGTTCCAAGGTGGCTTAGGCTCTTACCACGGTGACATCTAGGATTCCAGCTACCCCCTTAGCATCAGGCCCAATTAGCAAATCGGCATCAACACAGTCTACTGCCACGGTACTCCATGGGATAGCCAGCTTAGCCAAGGTCCCTTAAGCCCTGTTATGACAGAGAACTGGAGCGCTGGATCGCTCTGGGGACAAAACAGTAGAGACCTCTGTGTCCTGCACACCACTCCTAGTGGACTTTCTGAGGAATGGGACGAAAGACATTTGCCAGGACAAGAACCACAGAGCTGGGGTCAGAGACCGTTGACCCGTCCAGCAAAGCCAGCCGGGTTAGAGCTTTCCTCATATGGTCTCAGGCTGCATGGGTGACAATCGTCTCTGTCCCCAAGGGCCCATCCATCTTCTTTTCCTCAGTCAAAATGCCAGTGTGCTTGCAGGAGAGATGGCTCAGCGGTTAAAAACTCTTGCCACTTGTCCAGAGCACCCAAGTTGACTTTCCAGAATCCGTGCTGGGCTGCTCACAACAGCCTGCAACTCCAGGCCCCCTTTCTGGTCTCCGTGAGCACCCCTACACACATAATAAATAAATACTATTTTTTTTTAAAGAAATGCAAGCTAATAGAGGTGTAATAAGAATGACTACCCTTTTTTTGGGCATTCCCCTCCAGGCCTTCAGGGATGGAGTATTGCTCTGGCTATGTTCTTCGGGCAGGGGTCTGGGAGTTCCCGTTTCATATTCCCTCCTCCAGAGCCCTCGTTTTCCAGGCCGGGGGCCACCTGTCTGCTTGCTGTACATGCCTACTTCCATCAAGTCTTTCTGGAACTGGGTGAATACCTACCGCTTCCTCCATGGGGAAGGCCCAGGCCAGGAGCGCCCTGCTTGCTGTTTGTTTCCTGGCAGCTAACACTCAGTGGTCAGAGTCTGTGTCTAGTAACCTCCAGCTTCCCTCCTCCATGCAGGAAGATTCATAGCATCCACTTGGCTCAAAGAGACCCAGTGTCCATCCTCACCTTTCCTCTGTGAGGTTCTGAGGCAGGGGACTGACTGTGAAGCAATGCATCCTCGCTGTGAGGACTCTGGATAGTGTTTGACTCTCCAGCAGAACTGTAGACGGCTGCCCTCTTTCTCCCCGTGGATGCGGCAGGGATCCCCACAAGGAGAAAAAAGCGGGGAAACCTCTGAGTCCTTAACCGGCCACCCACTCTTAAGCACAGTTCTGCTCCATCCTTGCTCCCTCTCAACAGCCGCAACACAGAAGGCTGGGTCAGCCCGCAGGAGGTTTATAGGGATCTGCGAGCTGGTGAGGTTCAGGGTGGCTTCACTCAAATCCCTCACCATCAAGGAGTAAATGAAGGCAAGGTAGAAACCACTACCAAGGGGAAAAGTCATCTTACAAAATGAATGGCAAACCCTAAGAATGGACTCACATGTCCGGTCTGAGCCCAGTGACGACTCTTGCTTTTGGTTAATTAAAAAATCACTAATCTTGAGGTCCTGTCTCTGGGTGGTGCGGCCTCAGCTCCATGTCCTCACCATGGAAAACAAGTACTTTCACTGAAAACAGACAATATATATATATATATATATATGTGTGTGTGTATATATATATACACACACACACACACACACACACATCTGAAGGAGGACTAACCAGGCGGAAGGCACGGCATCTCTGTCTCTTCATGGTGTGTGTCTGACCCTTTACCATCTTGCCCCGGGAGCCGGATTCTACTTGGCCATGCGTGTAGAAGCACATTGCTTATTCACGATGTTTTGTGCATGAACGAGCATGCAGAGTTCACTTGGTCTGATGCCCACTGGGGCTGGAACGTGTTCTTCCTAACCTTGCTGCCTCTTCAGTAGCCCAAACACTGGAAGTCTGTCTTTCTGTCACGGGGCCATGACTACACCATGAGAGATGCTGGTGTCCACAGAGAAGTAACTTGGCCTCTCCTGGGTTAATATAACTACTCGGTTAGCTTGCAAACCTCACAGCCAGATGTTCGTACACGAGAAGATAAGCCATCTTCTGAAACTTTACCCAGCTTATCTGACTGCAGCAGACCAGAGGAACGTGTGTCCTTTCCTATGCTCAGTGGGCAGGTCCGGCTACCTCTTTGGGCAGTGCTAGCTCACTTCTACTCACAAGCCTATGCCCCATTCAAGTCTTGCCTGTGTTTTTTCAAAAGTGATTTTATCTTTTGCAGCGTTAGAGTTTGAACCTCTTGCAAATGCTAGGCAAGACTCTACCAGCCAGCTACATGCCCAAGTCACTTTGTCTGACCTGGTACCTTTTCCTCCATCTTATCTCCATTAGTTCCACGCCAGAACATCCTGCCTGTGGTGACAGGGGTACAACGATTAGTTAGAAACTCCCACAGCTTCCAGAAACACTTCCACGATCGCTCTGGACTGGTAAGTCTGGACTGCCTCATTCTGGCGATTGTATCCACTCATTTGTTTCTGATGGGCAGGGGCTCTTCCCTGTCTAGACTCCCGGGATACTAATGTCCACACTGACCTCAAAGAATGCCCACTGCCTGACCCCCGCAGTTGAAGTGTTCAGCACGAGCAGGGCCCTACTCTTTGCTCTGGTGCAGGGAGCGTGCTCCTGCTTCACCTAGGAGGCTAGCAGGTGCTATATTTATCCTCTTCCCCGATGTGTCTGCTCCCCTCGGCCTCCGGATGCATCCCTCTCCCTGTTCCAAAGACGTTCTGACATTTCTTCTCTCTGAGTGAGGCCTTTGTTGAATGCAAACTCCGGCTCATCCACCCAGCAGATGAAAAGACTCCTGAGTGATCAAGGTAAAATATTTGATCCCGAAAACCAGCTCCCGTGTCAGTGAATTTGGCCCAGCCTAATTTTAGCGTTCCCCCCCCCTCTTGATCTAAACTTTTGGGGATTGGCGTGGACTTCAAAGTCTTTCACTGCATGTGAGGCTGGGTCCCGGAGCCTCTCACTTGACCCTCATCTCATACCACCCCAAGTCAGCCTCCCAGGAAGATCACTCTCTGGGACAAGGTGGTCCTCCATCTTCCAGTCAGCTAAGTTCACGGTAATAAAGCCTTTCCTTCCCTCTCCCTTGCTTCATAACCGGTTGACTCTGTCGTTGGGGGTCAGACCCAGCTTTTTGCATGCTAACATTGAAACCCATTGCTAGTAGTTTGGACGTTGGGCTTCTCCAGACTGTGCTGGGATGGAACCCTGGCTGTGGTCTGAAAGCAGCAAAGTGATGAAGGCATGGTCTGGGGAGCAAAGGAGGGGGTGCCCAGAAAGCCCTGTAGGGTCTGAGAAGCAAAGGAGGGGTGCCCAGAAAGCCCTGCAGGGTCTGGGGAGCAAAGGAGGGGTGATCAGAAATACCTGCAGGGTCTGGGGAGCAAAGGAGGGGTGCCCAGAAAGACCTGCAGGATCTGCTTTTGCTGTAAGGGAGCCAACTTTCTGATGCAATCACACAAGGTTTCTTTATTCTTTTTTTTTTTTTTTTTTTTTTTTTTGGTTTTTCGAGATAGGGTTTCTCTGTGGCTTTGGAGCCTGTCCTGGAACTAGCTCTTGTAGACCAGTTTGGTCTCGAACTCACAGAGATCCACCTACCTCTGCCTCCCGAGTGCTGGGATTAAAGGCGTGCGCCACCAACGCCCGGCGAAACTTTAGAATTCTTACACCCATCCCTGGTCCCTAAATGTCTGTCCCATGTGGCTGGGGTCCCATCCTTTGGAGTACAAGAGGTCATGACTGAATGCTGTCATCGGATCCTGAGTCTGGGCCTCCATTGTGCCATAACTGTCCCTGCAGGGCGTGAGGGACTTGGGTGTCATGGAAGCCCTCAATTATGTGATGATAATTTACATCCTTTATTTCCCACATGTAGATACACATCACATAGCAGTCGATGGCAGACTGCATATGTGGGGGTGTGATTGTGTGGTCTAAGCATGCATAAGGCTGTGTGCCATCAGAATTTGTACATATAGGCTCTGACGGCCACATAACAATACAAGTGCCCAGCAGTGTGCTCTCCAGACTGGATCCCTGTTAAGGAACGTGTGGCCGTAAGTATGTTGTCTCGGTTCGCCACTATCCTTATAACCGTTATCGTTGTCACAGGGGCTTAGTGCCAGAGCCCTGTGACATCCCAGGATAGGTACTGGCCCATGCTACCACCTTGCTTTTTCCCTTCCTCCCTCGGCAAAAAGACTGTTCTAGTATTGCACAAATACAGGGGACTATGCCTGTATTTTACAACTCTAGGAATGGGACCCAGGCCTTCTGCCTAGGTAAATGCTTTGTCCCAGATCATAGTTCTGGTTCCAGTACCTCAGCTCCATTGTCTTGTTGGGCTGGTCATTTCCCAGCACCACTAATCCTAGGATTCCAACAGAAAACATACAGCCAGACTGTGGCAACTCCCAAGAGGCCCTTGCTCAGAAAGGTCTATGCTCAAGATGGGGGTAGTGGGCTGACAAGACGGCTCAGTGGGTAAAGGTACTTGCTGCCAAGCCTGACTACCTGAGGTGGGTCCTGGAGACCCACATGGTGGAGGGAGAATACCGACTCCCACAGTTTTCTTCTGGCATACACACACTCTAAACAAATTCATTAATAATTTTAAAACCTTTAAAGACAGGTTCAGGCTGTGGAGAGGGTGGTTTCAGGAGCCCCCCCCCCCCAGACAGGTGATTGCCAGGGGAGAAGCTATGGCCTCTGGTGAAAAGTCGCACCAGACCGCAGCAAAATGAAAAGCAAGCTGTGTGGAGTGGTGTGGCTTAGTCTGAACGTTCCAGACGCTACAACTGATGTCCCATTTTGCAGATGAGGGAACTGAGACCGCAGAAGGCAGCTTTCACGGGCTGACACAGCCGTGTGAGGACGTGCTGTATGTTCTAGACATGTCTCTCTGAATTCTGAAGGGGATGAGCGGAGTATGGCATTGGGCTCTAGTTAGCTAATGAGCTACAGATACCTGAGAGGTGAATGTTTAACATAACCCCAGGTTATTTTGCTCACGCATCTGTAATTTGGGAATGGCTGGGCAGGGAGAATTGTTGTATCCATTAGTTTTTCATTGCTTTGACCAAATGGCTGACAAAACCACCCAGGGAAGAAAGACCGGTTGGGGCTCACAGTTGATTCTGGGTCGGTGAGAGGCAGAACATCACTCCAGACACACGTAAGAAAAATAATAAACCATGGGAAATGTCTTGAAACATGCCAGTCGCTCCCTTCTGCATTCTTACAGAAGTAGTGACGACGACAGTGACGGTGGCTCGTGTCTGTGTCATGTGAGCTTCATGATGTCAGCGCAAAATTAAGAGGGTCCCTCCTGCCCGGCCCACTGGTGTGTCCCAGGGCCACGCATGGCACACGCTGCACACAGCAAATATTCACCGAGTGGTTAACTTTACCAATGAACTCTAAGGCTCAGAGAGCCCGAGATTGACTGGTGTGGCCGCTCACTGTCTGTGGTGTTCCTAACGTTCTGCTGTCGGGCAATGCTGTGTTCCAGTCTCCCCATCAGGTCCGTGGGCTCCTAAGGCTTCCGAGCTGCTGACAGACAGACAGTGGGAAAGAAACCTGTGGACGGGGACTCTATTTATCCTTCTCTGTGGCACTGAGGCCAATGCCGGGACCAATGCAGAGGACGACCTGGGGATACTGCAATGAAAAGCCCTGGGAGAGGGGTGGTGTCTTTGAGACACAAGTGATACCGGGAGTGAGGGGAGCAATCGTGGCTGTGGGAGTAGGCGTATGGATATAGCCAGGGGCTTGTAGGCAGATGTGGGTGGGTGGATGGACGGACAGACGGATGCATGGATGGATGCATGCATGAATGCACGGATGGATGCATGCACATATGGATGCATGCACGGATGGATGCATGCACGGGATGGATGCATCGATGGATGGCTGTGTGCATGTGTGCATGGGTGGGTGGGTGGATGCTTGGATGGATGGATGGATGGATGGATGGATGGATGGATGGATGGATGATGGATGGATGGATATAACTGAATGGGTGGGTGGGTGGATGAATATATGGTTAGATGATGGATGGATGATAAGTAGATGGATGGGTGGATGGTAGCTGGATGAGTATGTGGACGAGAAGATCAAAAGATTTGTGGTGGATGGGTGGATGGAGGATTGGTATCCGGACAGGCAGATGGATGAGTGACTAGCGGAATGACACAGGGAGTAGACGGGTCAATGAGGACAATGAGGACAGGGAGACTAAAAGCACTTTAGAAACGCGGTCACAGAATTTCTGCCAGCAGAGGGCGCCAGAACTGCGCTCACTGGCTTCCGCTAGAGTTCTCAGCCACCGCCTGCCAGCAGGTTCACCTGTAGTGAGAGCTGAGCTTCAGGACAGCGCGCCTGGGAGAGGAGGGACTCACGGTGCAGAGGACCAAGCCAGAGTCCAAAGAGCCCAGGACAGAGACAGAAAGCGCAGACTAGATACTCAGTGCCACCTGCCACCTGCCGTGGAGTCCCGAGGGGAAATAGTGATGTAATTGCCTTCCGCACGTGTCTAAGAAGTGAGCGGAATGTACCGCAGTGTGGAGCGTTTAGAACTCGGAGTCACCTGAGACCACACAGCAAGCAAGGTGGGAAATAAGCTGTCCAACGTCTAAACTCTGCCAGTGAGGCTTCTCTGAAAGTGAAGTGTCTGATGAAAGTGGAGTGGGCGTGTGTGTATGTGTGTGTGCGCGGGCGCGCACGCGTGTGCCTGCGCGTTGGGAGGTATGTTCTGAGGCTGGGGAAGGTCATTGCAAACACATGGTGCTGAGTTAAAAGAACTCATCCTACCACCTTGGAGGATGTCGAGTGCACGCTTCCCACGCCACCGTGATCACCAGCTGTGTGTTAGCAATGTGCAAACGCAGCCTTTTTGTTTTTTGTTGGATTTAGGAACTCTTTTTTTTAAATTGATTTTATTGAGCTCTGCATTTTTCTCTGCTCCCCTCCCTTCCTCCCCCCCCCCTTCAACCCTCTCCCATGGTCCCTATGCTCCCAATTTACTCAGGAGATCCTGTTTCTTTTTTCTACTTCCCATGTAGATTAGATCCATGTATGTCTCTCTTAGGTTCCTTATTGTTGTCTGGGTTTTCTGGGATTGTGATTTGTAGGCTGGTTTTTCTTTGCTTTATGTCTAAAAGCCACTTATGAGTAAGTACATGTGATAATTGTCTTTCTGTGTCTGGGTTTCCTCAATATGATGTTTTCTAGATCCATCCATTTGCCTGAAAATTTCAAGCTATCGTTATTTTTTTCTGCTGTGTAGTACTCCATTGTGTAAATGTACCACATTTTCCTTATCCATTCTTCGGTCGAGGGACATTTAGGTTGTTTCCAGGTTCCGGCTATGACAAACAAAGCTGCTATGAACACAGCTGAGCACATGTCCTTGTGGCACGATTGAGCATCCTTTGGATATATACGCAAAAGTGGTATTACTGGGTCTTGAGGAAAGTTGTTTCCTAATTTTCTGAGAAGTCACCACACTGACATCCAGAAGGGCTGTACCAGCTTGCACTCCCACCAGCAATGCAGGAGTGTTCCCTTTACCCCACAACCTCTCCAGCATAAGTTATCATCAGTATTTTTGATCTTGGCCATTCTTACAGGTGTAAGATGGAATCTCAGAGTTGTTTTGATTTGTACCCCGTCTTGGGCTCATGGGGCCTTTCCTTTGCGTCCACCCTCATGAAGTTCTCCAGTGTATCCCATCCACCAGTCCTGCTTGTTGTGAAGCTGTTATGCACATGTGGGTTACATTGGCCCCCATGTCCTACTCTGCTCTTTGGACGTCAGCAGACAAGGGCAACTGCCATCATCGGGTGGAGAAGGCAGACCCTTGGGACCTGGCGGAGGGCAACTGAGAAGGGGATCCCCGACCTGGTGATTCCTGCCCCTCCATCCTGGTGACGGTGCAGGTGATTGCACCCTCTGCTAGCTCACCCCCCCCCCCCTGCTAGCTCACCCCCTTCTGCAGCTAAAATAACAGAAGCAATGGTGGGCAGGCTGCAGGGGACCCGTCACCTGCATAAAGCTAGCAGCAAATAGGCGTAAGGTGGGAGATACAGACGCTGTGAGCCATGGTGTCTGGCAAAAGGGAGCCCCATTTATGTGAACTGAGCCCCGACAGTGCCCTGGGGCCTGGGGTGCAAACATTTGGAGCCTAAACACCTGTCCATTCCCTTCTCCCCTCCTGGCCAGTGCCCCAGCAGGGCCAACCTGACCCGGTATTTTCAGGAGTTGTACAGTGTACAGCACAGATGCTGACCCTTCTGGGGTCCCTGGTCCTGGATGGTGAGCCAGGGAGGAAGCAGGTCCTCTGTCTGATAAACCAGACCCTCTTCCTTCTGAAGGGACTGTGATGTGCTTACAGCTCTTACTCTTAGGTACTTGGCCTCACTTACTGCCTCATCCTGGCTAACTCTGGCACGGTCCCTGTTGGGATAGCAGGTCTGAGATGCTTCACTTTGTGGAGCCTTTCCCAAAGCTGGTCCAGTTGCTGACTCAGCTGACCCCACCCCGCTGCCGCAGCCAACTCTTCAAGTCTGGTTGTCCCTGGATAGAGGACAATATGACCAGAGCTGGGCTGACAAGTCTACCCTCACCTGACCTCTGACCTCTGGAGCCTAAGTTGCCACACCTGTGATCCTGTGATGCAGACGGCAATGGTGCCTGTCTTGCAGGGTGACGATGGAGGTCCTAGGAAGTGACTGGCCCGCCTGGAGCTGCAGATACGCAGCGAATGTCATGTGTTAGATCCGAGTTTTAAAGAAAGCTTGGAAGCCAGGCTACAAGGTGCAGAATCCACCAGCCGGATTCGGCTCCTAAACTGCAGATGGCCCCACCCCTGTTCCCTCCCCACTGACTCGTGAGGAGAACATTTCAGGGGCCAGGCTGGAGCCGGAGCTGGCAATTAAGGCTGGAGTCAACTCCAAAGGGAGGGAGAAAGTTGAACCTGAACAAAAGCAGCGGTTTCCAGGAAAGCTGAGTGCCAGGCTGGTGCCCAGCTGCGGGGAGGCGTGCGTGCGTGCGTGCGTGTATACATGGCGTGTGATTGTATCGCCCACCAGGGCTGGGGTTGCTGGTGGAGCTGACGTCTGCTCTTAGGGTTCAGGGCTGTGACGGACTTTCTGCCATCTGAGTGCTGCTGCTGGCTTACGAAGCCTCCCTTGAGACAGAGACAGCCAGTTGGACCTGCATGCTTCCCTGAGCCGGCCTCAGAGTGGCCCTTACTGCTCGGGGGTAGGGCAGAGATGAAGCTGTGTGACGTAAACTCTCAGTCCTCTGTCAGGGTGCCTTGGGAAGGGGGCTCTGATCGGGGGTAGTGAAATGAGTAGGAACCCAGAAACCTGGGCAAGGGAAGGACCGGACGGCAGTGGTGGGGAGGAAGCCAGAGGCAGGAACCAAGTAGCAATGAGGTCAGAGAAGGATTAACAGCAAAACTGCCTGGGACAGGAAAGACAGAAGGGTGGAGGGAGATACAGAAAGGCAGAGAGGAGGAGAGCTAGATTTTTGAGGAAGGTTAAGACAGGAAGTAGATGCTGGAAGGCAGAGATGAAGAGATCAGAAAAAGAGGAAGGAGGGGGAGGGAGATCCTAAGAGAACGAGAGGTAGACGAAAGGATATGCAATAATAGACCAGGAGCAAATAAAGGATGTGGCTTGGGACCTGTGCTTGGAAAAGGCAGAGTATTCAGTGGTGAGCCCTCTCCCATGTCTCAGATGAGAGGACAAAGGTCCCCGGTACAGCGGCAGCATCAGGCTGCAAACACAAGACTCAGAGTGCCAAGTAAAATAAACTTGTTAGGAAAGAGATGGGCAGGCGGCCCTAAAGGGAAGGGAAGAAGGTGCGGCAGGGTGGGGCTTAGGAGTTGCTGCTGGTTACAAAAGCAGTGCTTAGCTAAAAGACAAGCTCATAACATAAGCCTTGACTTTCTGAAGTCAGACTGAACCCCGAGAGGGTGAGAGCAACATTCACTTCTCTCCACTGTGCCAAGTCCCGGGGCACGAGGAGGCAGGGTCCAGCAGCCGTCAGCCTATGGCAGTCGGAAGAGGGTGTCCCCACACTAGGGCCTGTGGTCATGGGGGGTTCTATTAGATTGAATGGGAAGACCGTGAGAGAATGAACCCCGTGGTGCTGGCATAGAATTGGGGGTGGAGGCATACATCCATAGAGAGAGACCTTCTGTGGCTTTCTCTGCCATCAGGGCTTGGGGAGCACACCCCTCCCTAAAAGGCAATGGAGTCAAAGCCTCTTGCAGACACGACTGACTCCAAGCCTGGAGTAGGGAATATACACAACAAACCCGGAACAGCTTGAGATGTCAGAAAGTTCATGTTCAAAGGGTGATGGGACGTTTCAGAAAGAACCCGAAAGGGTTCCTGTAGGGCAAAGCCGGATTATTCTGTGCCTCAGAATAAATAATGAATAAAATAATGAGACCAGGAGCCCAAGCTATTGGAGGCAGAAGGAGTAGGGACACTCAATGGTGCATGGGATATTTACATACGCTCGAAACACCTTCCCGCAAAATGTTGTTCATTGTGCACAGGATGGGAAAGGATCCTTTCTCTCCAAGATCTTACAGTGGGGAAGCCTGACAAGCAATCCTCAAGAGACCAAAGAGCAGAGACCCTCAGTGTTGGGACAGGGTGACATCATGTGCCCCTGACAGGAGACCACGACAGCGGTACCTGGACCCTTCCTGTCAAGGAGCCACCAGGCAAAGCCACGGTGAAGTGCGTTGTACAGGGAGTGGGCCTGTCATATTCTAGAGTTTTGTTCACATGAAGGGCAGGCAAGTCAGGTCTGCAGCTCTGCCTTGATTTCAAGTCTAAGAGGTGGGCGGTAAGAGACTTTAAACTGGATCACTGGCTCTAAAGGACTTCACTGGGACAGCTGAAGAAACCCACAAAGAGCCTAAGAAGCAGACGGTGAAAACACATCCACACTCACACTGTGCTCTTTGATTTGATGGTCCTGTTGTATACAGGGAAATGGCCTTGTTTTGTTGGTCACAATGGTTTGTCCAGCTTGCACCTTTGAATACTTTCTGTGTGTGTGCACACAATAAAACTTCCAAAGAGGGTTTTTCCCATAAACAATACCAAACTTTCCAGAAATGAATAACTCCTGGTTTTTACTACTTGGCCATATCTAAACCAAAGCCTATATGTGAGGTAAAATCATGTTTCCGGGAGCATGAATGTGAAAATCCCAATAACACACATGAGAACTCAGGCACCGGCTCCCAGGATCCCTTCTTTGGGTGAGCCAGCCTTTTGCCCGTCTCCCACCCTCCTGCTTGCCCTGGGACAAAGGGTGTGCCAGCCAGGGTACCACCTTGGGCCAACAGCATCAGCTCACAGGAAGAGGTGCAGCACACAGAGGGAGGACCTTGTTCCTCCTGATGCCTGCTTGCCGAACTCCTCCCGTACTGTTTGCTCTGGGTTTGTCTCTAACAAAGACTGCTCCCTCATGGGAAAGCCAATACTTTGGGGTTTTTAGTCATTTGCAGCCAAACCCAATCCTAGCATTCAACCCACAGGGAGTTAAAGGAGAAAGATTATACTTCATCTCATAAATGAAAAAAAAATGGATTCAATAAAGTTCAATGTCCACTCATGATTCTAAAAATAACTCAGCAGACTTGGAAAGGACAACACCTTCTTTGATTTCATAAAAAAGAAAAAACACCTACAAAAGTCCCAGGAGCAAACACTGGTTCACCAGGGGAATTTGTTGTTTAAAGCCTCTTTAGAACTCCACAGGAGCTAGAGATTCCTGCTGTTGTAATTTCTATAGCATTTCCCCCTGGAGACCCTAGACAGCACAATAAAACAACACCAAGAAATGAGAGACATACAGATATGGAAGGAAAAAAACTAAAGCCCGTTGTTTGCAGAGGATACTATTGTCTACATAGAAATCATAAACACCCACACATAATTAAAATAAGAGTTTAGCAAGGTGCATGGGTATGAGATAAATATATAAAAACAGGCACATTGTATATCTTGACAACACAAAGTTCAGAAACATAATTTTAAAAGATGTATTTATAATACTAACAGAAGTTAAAATGTACTTTGAAACAAATTTAATAATAGACAAATAAGGCTTTATGAGAAAAACTTTAAACATTGTTGAGAAGCACCAACAGAGACCTCTAAAGAAGCAAGACATTTTAGATCCATATACTGAAAGATATCAAGTATCGGTGTAGATTTATGGATTGTGTGCCTTTCCAATCCAAATTCTAGTGACTGTCCTGGAGAACTGTGTAAGTCACTTGTATATGGGCTTTTAAAGAAGATTAACTTAGGTTATTTTTAATTGTGCATGTATTGGAGTATGTGCGGGTGTCCTTGGGGACCAGGAGAAGGCGTAGGATCCCTTGAAGCTGGAGCTATGAGTGGACCACCCAATGGACCTGAATTCACTAGGGAAGAGCAGTACAGGCTTCTAACCACTGAGCAATCTGTAGCCCACAAAACAGGTTCTTCCTCCTCCTCCTCCTCCTCCTCCTCCTCCTCCTTCTCCTCCTCCTTTTCTTCTTCTTTTTCTTCTTCCTCCTCTTCCTCTTCTTCTTTTTTCCTCCTCCTCCTCCTTCTTTTTTGTTAAATGGGTTAGCAAAAGGCCAAGATACTCTCCCCAAAGGAAAAATGCATTAACAAGCCTGTCCAACTAGCTGTTGAGACAGATCACAGGTCATATGGAAATTATGGAAACCTGATAATGACAGCTGCACTGGAAGGAGGAAGAAGAAGTAAGCCCTTCCCCCAAATGGCACTGACACTTCTGGTTGTCCTCACAGAAAAGCTGCAACTTGATCCAAGCTTAACAACCAACACAAAAACCAGCTCCAGGTGGATCAAGGTCTTTAACGTGGGTCAGCCGGTTGTTTTTGTCAACTGACTCTGAGATGGGGAAGAACTCCCACAAGACAATTAAAGATGCAAACAGAAAGGGAGAGCCTGTAATAAACTCAGTTACTGCAACGATTGGAAGCTCTGTTTATGAAGAGGTGTCATACAGTAAGCGAAAATCAGGTGTGTACTGGGCGTGGCAGGGCTGTATTTTCCAAAGACAGCTGGGACAACACCTGTCTTAAATGCTTCCTGGGGGCCCTGCCACTCCCAACCAAGAGGGAAGGTTCATCTCCAGGACCCTGGAACTGCTCAGATGCTGGGGACTGAAATTAGGTCATAAAGGGCCAACTATTCAGCCCCTGTCCTCTTTGTCAACTGTCCTCATAGACTCGCTTGTTCTCCAGCTGGTGGCAATATTCTGGGAGACTGTGAGGCCTTTAAGGTTGGGCCTAGCACTAGAGGTAGGTCTTACAAGGCTATAGCCTACAACTCCGCTTGTTCCCTCCCCTGTGAACGCCACACCTTTGGGGAACGCAATGCCTTCTGGGACCGTGAACCAAAATAAGCCCTCCCTCCTTGTCTCTGTCAGAGGTCAGGGTCACAGCACTGGGAAAGTAACAGGTTCACTCCGTGGCGTGCTGCGTGCTCACCCCTCCCAATCAGGTGACATGGGCTGCAGGAAGGCTCAGCTTGAATGTTGATATCCGCCCAGCCTGAGAGGTGGAGAGAACCACAGAACAGGGACTAAAGGACTATGACTTATTTACTTGTGCAGTGGAGTCAGCGTGGGTGCAGGTGTGGCTTGGGATAACCCTGCACCAGCGCACTCGGAGGCTCAGAGCAGGAAGCTGTTCTGTCACCACTGCCTGTCTGTCCTCTGGAGTCATGCCCTGGAAGGTAAGATTTGGACCCAGGGAGCTGAAGTCTTTGATCCGTCTCCAAGTGCTGAGTGACACAGAGCAGGTCATTTTGCCTCTCTGGGTCTCAGATTCTTTAGCCCCAAGGTTCCTGTATGTATCATTTTCATAAAGACCATATACATAAGGAAACAGAGTTGGAGGGATGCCCACAATGTACCTACTCAACAAACTCCTACTCAGTTGTTCATCAATGCCCATCTCTTTGTCACCTTGTCTCAGAAGCTTCCTTTTCCTTCATCTCATCAAGCCACCATGTGGCCTGTGCCTCCTTCCATCCTGGTACATGAGACTATTCATTTATTTGTTTGCTTTTTTATTTATAACATAACACAAAGCCCCTAAATTTGGCTTAATCATCATGCAAAATACATATATGAATATTGTCTTCTTCAAAAAATATAAAAATAATCAAAATGTGAAAACAGGCAAGTTTCCATCAAATAAGTGAAAGACTTTAAAGATTCGTTTTTAAAGTAGGCATTATGTGTGCATGTGGATGCAGGTACTGAGGAGGCCAGAAGAGGGCGCCAGATCCCTTGGAGTTGGAATGACAGGTTCCTGTGAGCACTAGGAACCAAGCTGATAGATATCCTCTAGGAAAGTGTCAAGCGCTCTTAGCCCACTGAGCCATCATGCCAGCCCAAATATGAGTTTCCTTTCCATGCCATTTGAAGTAGATTTGAATGGATGCCAAGCTGGTTTCGACGGCATCCATTTCTTCTTGCAAACTTTCTTTGCTGCTTCTAACATGTCCTGGGTTTCTTCTTGAGAACAGCTAATGAAAACATCTCTCATCTGACAGGATATCATTAAACAGTCATCGTGTGTGAGCCTGATGCCATTCCAAGCAGCATGTAAATTCTGGCGTTGTTTGTCTTTCTTCCTTTAGCTCTGGGATGCCCCTCCTATTCCATGCCAATGGCTTTATTATCTGATTCCTTCAAAAGCGATCCTGGCATCTTCTACAGCCGTCTTCTTCATGGTGGCCACCATCATTCCGGCATCGAAATGACATCCTGTCTTGATCATCAGCGTCTCTGTCAGTGAAAACCATGTGGGAACCATCTGTGCACTCCAGACCCAAGCTCTTGGCTGGCTTGCAGTAGGGACGTAGTAGCTGCTGGGTTCGATATTTAATCAGTATATAACAAAATCTGTCCTTCCGAGAGGACCCAGAAGGACCTGTTCTGCTGCAGGCCATAGGGCCTGTTTACAGCCACCCTTGGGATTCGGTCCCCAAGCTTCTTTGGAAGTTCCCTGTAGGTGCCATGTCTCAGAGCTGCTGGGGACCATCACTGACATCCAGACAGCTGGTCCCTCAGCAGACCTCAGACAGACACGAGCGTCCCTTTAGCCATTGACGCTGGCAGTCTTCCAATGGGGGCAGGCTTCCTCCTCCCCATCTGCAGGGAGTTTATAAGGTAAGAAGTGGCATCCACACAGTCTGGAATACATATTTAACCCTTTCGTGACTTCTTCTGAGGCATAGGGCAGACTCTGTGCTGTGTGTGTGGGGGGGGGGGGATCAGTCATGAACAACGTGAAATCTCAAATGGTTCATCGCCCTCCCCCACCCCCACCCCCGCAACCTGAAGCCAAGAACGCCTGATTTCCAATCCAGTCGGACCCAAGGAAGGGCCGACATTCACTCATCCTCATCTATAGCTCAATCCAGATCCACTCTGTTCAGTTTTGTAGTGAATGTGGACAAGAAGCAGCCCAACCTGCGGTCCTATTGTGTCTGTCCCCTCTGCCCCCTCCCTGGTCCTCTACACCAGGGGTTCTCAACCTCGGGGTCAGACACCCCTTTCTCACGGGTGGCGTATCACCTGATTTACACTGTAATTTATAACAATGGCAAAATTCCAGTTATGCAGTAACAGCGAAAATAGTTTTATGATTGGGGGTCACTGCAGCATTAGGAACTGTATTAAAGGCTAAGCATCAGCAAGGTTGAGCCACTGTCCCATGCTCACACAGCACAGCCTTGCACCCACAGCCTCAGGAAGCCATCTTCTAGAGAGGGAGGCTGAGGTAGGAGACATAAGCCGGCAGATGCTGTGATACCCACTGGGGAGCCGGAAAGACCCCTCCCAGTTTCAGGAAACAGCTGACTGATTCCCACCTCCTGCCTCTGGAGCCTTGAAGAGAGAGAGGGGGGCTTTCACAGACGCCTACGCCACCTACGAGGACCTCAGGGTCCCCGGCAACCAGAGCTCATCCCCTCCCTACCTTATTGCCTTTTTCCCCACTCTCTCCGATCTTTGCTTATTTCTGTGATCACGCACCCTCCAAATAAACCATACGACCTCAATCATCTCAGGATCTGCTTTTGGGGGCAACCCAAAGGCAGATAGCCAGGGGAGGCTGAGAGAGAGGAGGGATGGCAGAACTTGAATCAGGAAAAAGCCACGAGAGTGGGCAGAACTGGTTGACCCTGAGAAGGTCCCCAGTACAAGGAGAGGGAGGTGGCAATGTTTAGACACACAGGGTGGTGGGAGAAGGAGGGTTTCCAATTTAGACAGCGCCTTCCCAGCAATGAGAGAGAATGATTTTTTTTGACAAATTTCAATTTTAATGGATTTTAAATCCAATTTTTAAAATTCAACTTGGATTGAATTTTTAAAAATTCAGTTCTAAAATTTACATATACAGAATTATAGTTAATCCTCATAGCAACCTCATAGCAACTCAATAAATATGTTGATTTCTCATTTGTCAAAAAAGAAAAGCAGGATTCAGTGTGGCTTATAAGGGGGCTCTCCTCTCTTTCTCTCTCTCTCTCTCTCTCTCTCTCTCTCTCTCTCTCTCATCTTTTGAGAAAGGATATCATTCTATAGCCTAGGATGGCCTGGAACTCACTACGTGCCCAGGTTGGCTTCAACTTTTGAAAACCTCCTGTCTCGGCCTCCTGAGTCCTGGGATTTCAGGTGTTGTGGCCCAGCTAAGATTTCACAAACCTACAAGACAGTGTGGTATGTAAGGATTATATACTCAAGTATCAGTGGGCTATCAAAGGTGGTCACAATCAAGGACATATGACAACATGGAAAATTGTTTAAAGGTCTTTATTGGGTTAGAATGCTTAGCCTACAAGTTAATACTTACTAATAAAAACTCATTTGGCGGTTAAGGATTATATACCTACTTATGTTCACATGTATGAAAAAATGGGTTACAATTTTAGATCACACTGCCAACTTCATCTTTCTAATTCAGTTTGATTTCTAGGATAAGCTCCCATTCTACAAGGTAGAAATTCACCTTTAATCTTTCCTAGGTCCCTGTCCCCATCTCCTTTTTTCTTATTTCGATAGGAAAATCCTCAGATGTCACCTGTCTGCAGTGGCACGCCCTCAGACAGGCATCTCACGATCTCGTCTGAGCCCTGGTTACCCAGCTTCCACTGCTCTCTGCTAACCCTTGTCTCCAGTCAGGTTTATTGATTCCAAGCAGCGTTCTCGGCTAGTGATGTCTTTACCCACAGATACCTCCAGTGGCAAAGCCCTGGAAGCAACCGTGACCTTATGTGGCCAAAGAGCTGGAGACGATGCTCTTCAAGGGAGGGGCCTATCGTGAGAGATGGACAGACACACAGAGATGTGTGCAGAAGGCACGGGGAAAGGGCAGCCCCTCACGGAGGACTGACAGCCACCAGCAGCTGGCAGAGGAAGGGAAACGCCTGTCCCAGAGACTCCAGAGGCATGCAGCCTGCCAACACACTGGTTCAGTTTCTGACACCAACTTCAAGCTCCAGGCCCCCAGAATGATGAAAGGACACTTGGCCTCAGGAGTCGGATTCAGCTGCTCAGCATGCAGCCTGCAGGTTGCTTTTTTTTTTTTGCGTCCACACTCCAGGGACCCAGATCCTCTCTCAGCTGTCCTGAACCTTCCCAGGGCAAGGGACATTTATGAGGCTCTCTTGGTCTGTCTCCTCAGTTGCCTCTGCTTTTCCAGCCTGAGCCTCTGCACAGCCAGCTCTCAGAGCCCACGGCAGCCTTTTGCTTCTGGAAGCTGCTTCCCACATCTCTCTTTCTGGGACAAAGTCGGGTGAGGTGTACCCAGTCAGCCCACTCACCTTTCTTCCAGCTCTCCCTCCCTCAGAATGCTGTCTGCTTTGGAATGGGAGGGCTTGACCCTTCATCAGGCCTTCTGAATGAGTGGCTGACCCTCCAACCACAAAGGCCGAGTGGGTCCAGCCACACTGCATGAGACCTGCCCTAGCATGGGGGTATCATGCCCAACAGCTGGATAAAACCAAGGGCTTAAGGCTAAGGGGACTGGGGGAAGAGTGGAAAATGTTTAATAACTTCATTTTCTTCTGGCTACACACTCCACACACACATACACTCATACGTGCACACACGCACAATGACGAGAAAGACTACAGAAAGATTGAAGTACTATCTTTGAGTTACACATATTCTCATTCACGGTCCTTTTCCTGTATGTTTTCCAAAATATCTAACAGTGACGGTCTTATTTCTGTAATTGAGGGAAAACGTGATTTGCAAGGCGTTATTTAAAGGAGATAACATTTAAAATGTATTTTTAAAGTCGGTGTGAAAGAGCCAAGTCCAGAAGCCACGTCAGAGCTGTGTGAAGATGGCCACGCTTGCTGTGAGCCGAGCATTGCACTCTGGGCTCCAGGGAAGCCAGGAAGCATGAGCCACGCTGTGCTCATGAGCAAAGCCGACCAACTGCTCAGAAGGAGTGCTATTCTTAGGTCTAGAAGCAGACAGGAATTTCTGCCAAGGATCTGGGAGGTGCATAGTATTAATCTACTTTTTTCAGAGGCAAGTGAGGCAAGGCGACAAGGGGAAGCTGGGCCTGGGGCCCATGAAAAAGCCAAGTGGGGGTGGTCCTGTTAAAACAGTGATGAACAGAGTAACTTCTGTGTTCACAGCTTCTCGAGGCTCCAGAGTCGTGGGAAAACCAAAGTCCTCCCCATGGCCTTTAAGGCGTCTCCTGCATCGTGCCCTCATCCATCACACCTGGACTCCTCTGTTGCCAGCTCCACCTTAACAAGCCAGGTAGGCTCCACCTCAGGGCCTTTGCCCTGCTGCCCTTGACCGAGAACACCCCCCCCCCCACCTCTGTCTGGAAAAACGCCCTCCTCTCCTTCCAGCCTGTGGTGGCCCACGATGACTGCCACCCACTCCCCACCACGCTTCCAGCATCAATTTCCATCCAGAGCCCTGTCACCTTCTGAAGTCCATCGCTGATGGTTGTCTGTCCTCTCGACCAGAAGGCATGAGGCCTGTGACTTCTGTTCCCTGACGTCACCCAAGCCTGTAGACAGAGCTTGTGTCTTATAGATGATCACTAAGCATTTAAGTGATTGCATCAGGAGTACGAAGGACTTCTCATTCTGAGGAAGGGTATATGCCAACTCACATAAGGCAGAAAGCAAGACTCGTTTCCACTGGAGAAAGTGTCAGGGTTTATGGGCCAGTGTCATAATCTCGTGTGAATCATCTCCCTAATGGCTGTAAGGCTCACAGGTGGGGACAAACAGTTCTATTTGTGAAGCAAGTGAGCTGAGGCTCACTGGTCAGGTAACCCAGAGGCAGTAATGAGTCACCCCGACCAGATCTTAGGGTTCACGGTAGAGTTGAGGGTAGGTAGGCTATCAGTAGGAAGAGAAGGCCAAACTGCGATGACCCTGGCGTTAGGAACAGCAGGAGCTGAGGCACAGACATGTGACGTGTGGTACGTCTGAGGGCAGCCAGAATCAGGAATCGGCTTGTCTGCCTAGTATGTGATCTTGGCCCCTGCAAGGCCGGACAGGAGCCTGGTGCCCAGATCAAGACCACAAGAAAAGAATAAAGCCGTAGTCATGGAAACAGCTGAACCCCTGGGCCTACATTCTCATCGAACAGTCCCTCTGACCTTAGCCTCCTTATGCCTGCTCCAATCATAGTTCCCCTGGGGCTGGGCGGCTGGCCCCTCAGGAGCTCTCTGGGCACTTGATCAAAAACCTGCAAGAATAATCTCCAGGCACCTTCTCTCAACTGCTGTGGACCTAAGGGCCACTGTGGACAGGCTGGGCCCTTTTCCCAAAATCCTTGGCAGTGCAGGTCTAAATGGGGCCACCGTCCGACCATTTTGTATCGCGTTTCGTCCCTTATATGATGAATTTTGCATTTCAAGCCTTGTACTATGGAACTTGTAGTTTATACACGGACTAGTGTTTATTGAGCACAGATCACACACTTTGAGGTTTCTCATTTAATTTCATTCTCCTGCAAACTGCCATGTACATCCATGTTCCATCTCGGCTTTCCCGAGGACCTGTGGTCTACACAAGGCCACAGCTGATCAGCGACTGAGATTCAATCATTTAATGGCTGCACGAGGCAGGTACCCTTACAGTCTAACTCCTATCCCTTTGGAAGAGTGTTAAAGTTTCTTCAAAGATATTCATTCTTCCCTTTTGCGTTTAGCTGAAAGTCTTCGGAGAAATTCACCAGAAACCAGCCACGGTCACAGAGTCATTCTGATTCATTCTTTTAGGCAGTCTAGAGTCAACTTGGCTCGCTGCTATCCTGAACGGAGTGCGCATGCCCAGAAGTGTTCATGGGGCGCTATCTTTTCTTTCTGAACATGCGCTCCCTGCCCTTTGAACTGATGGTGCTTAGAGATGTGCCTGCCTCCACAGGTTTTTCCTACACTAATACGTACAGGCTTCCCACTAAACCCCCATGCTTCCTTTGTTCCCAGAATGCACCGCTTCACAAATAACCCCAGTGCTCCCCCAGTTTGCTGCGGTGCATCTTTCTCCACCTTATGTCCCGGTTGTGGGTTTTAGTGTTGTGTTCACGAAGATGTGAACCCACTGCCTTTGGTTACAATTCGTCTTCTCCTCTTTTCACTTAGTTTTTCTTCCGGACGTCCTCCCGGCGGCAATCGCAGGAGGCAAGGATGGGGTTTAAACCCCGCTCCCCGACTCCTAGCTTATTCCTTTGTCTAGCGTTTTCCAATTCTGCCTCAAGTAAAACTTACCGCGAGCCTTCCATGTTGGACATTTCCTCTGTGACATAACCTTCCCGTCTTACTACACTGCACAGTGGGAACTCTATTCTGTCTTCAGGAGAGGAAACAGACGAGGCTCAGGAAGCAGTTTGTCTAAGACCCCACCACTACCCCCTCCACACGCCGGCAAGGCCGATCCCAGAATCCATCAGGGCTGAATCGTTCCAGTCAGTTCCCACCTCGGTCCGTTCTTACTTCTGTCTTGACACCTCTTGCTTGGGTCTCTTACACCCCTGTGTCCTGGAATCTAACCCCTCTCAGATGTCTAACGGCCCAACAGACTCTGAGATGAAGGTGACCAAGGCAAGCAGCCCTCTGGGGAAATTAAAGGCAGCCTCATAAAGGAAATTGCTCCTGGCCAGGACATCGGAGCTGTTTTAGAGACAGGAGGGGGCCAGGCTGCCTAGGTAGGGTGGAGGTGGGACGGCTTTAGGCTGGAAAAAGCCCAGATGACCTTAGCCATGAGTCATAATATCTCCACTTGCCGTCCAATCTGCAATACCCTCCCAGGACCCCACTACCTCAACAAAGCATTGTTAGGAAATGGTAACATCTACCACAAGCTCACTGACCTTCCTGGAGCAGACCTGTGGGGGTGGTGTGAAGGTGGAATTCAGGTTTCTAGGGCAGGTAGAGGACTTAGGGAAACTGAGAGCCGCATTTTGCCAGACTGGTGAGGCCCAGGAATCAGGGGTATCTTAAAGGAGGGAGGAAGGGAGGGAGACAGAGAACCCACAAAACTAGCAAGCCAAATCAGAAAGCTGGGCAAAGCACTCAATAGGAATGTCACGGAGGGGACAGCAAGGATTCATGCGTGCGACCATGTCCTCCTTGCTGCTTGTCTGTGGATGCAAGTCTGAAATGGCATTGCTTGAGATCAGTTTTCATCCATAAGACTGATGAACTATTGACAACGCCTGTATTCTTGACTGTAGAAACACCTGAGGCTTTTTATAATACACTTCTGGGGACTCAAGGGTCTAGGTGACGTCGCAATGGCTGCAAGGATGGGAGAAAGTAATCACATAATTAAAAAGAAGCCAGAGAGAAGGGTCCTGAGTCCAGAGAAATGCCTACAATTCTTTCCAAACACAGCCCTCAATGGCCAAGGACATCCCTGCCTAGCACCTGTCTCTTAGAGGCCCATGCCACTTCTCAACATTATCACATTAGCGACTAAGTTTTCATGAACTGCTGAGGGCCAAACCACAAGTAACCCATAGCGACATCCAGTGTTGATAAGAGTTATAGTTCACGCGGGGGCTGGAAAGGTGACTCCCGTTGAGAATCCTCTGCTCTGCTTCGTTTCCAGAACTCACATAGGTAGGGTGGCTCACAACCACCTGTGACTTAGTCTCCACGGGCGCCCACACTCATGTTCACATATCCATATGTAGACACATAATTAAAAATAATACATATTTTAAAAGAAAATAGAGTTGCTGGCCATATATGTTGGTACAGCATTTTTTTGGAGCCCATCTGACACTACTAGAATTTTAAATACACTGTGTATTTGCCCCAGAAGCAGAGGACTGGCCTGTATCAGGGCTAGGCACAGAAGTGCATGCTCAGTGTCTAAGTCTGTGGTTGGCTGGCCAGGCTCTGTGTTGGGTCGCCCTTCTGCCTGGGGCATCTACGGTATGGAGGGAGGCAGAAGTACTATGCCAGGAGATTGCCTGGGGTGACTGTCTCCATGGGGACATCCCATGGAGGGGGGGCTTTACTGCCAGCCTCTCCCCAGGCATCTGCTGAGCCCACATTTCCAACTGGCAAACCCAGTCATGAAGGACCTGGGCATTGAATATCAGGGGCTCACACAGACCATGAAAACTGACATACAGATGTACTGATAGATGTTATCGTGCAAGAAATGACTTTAAAAGCCTAGTGGTAGAGGGAAACTAACGGGGAAAGACTGATAAAATATTACACCTCTTACACACAGAATATAAATATACATGACATAAAAATAAAGGGGTTCAGTTTGGGCAGAAGGGAAAAAAGCAAGAATGGGTGGAAGGAGAATGGGAGAAAGGGCTGTGAGGGGATGAATACAAGCCAAGCACAATGCTCTATGTGTAAGAATGTCCTGCTAGAACCCATTGTTTGGTACAATAACTAATGTTATATATGTGTAAAAATGTAATAATAGAATCCATCATTTGGTACAATAATGTTATATGTGTATAAAGATGTAGTAACAGAACCCATCGTTTGGTACATAACTAAAAATTGTAATGAAATGAAAAATTGGAAAAGAAAAGCTAACTAACCTAAACAAACAAGCCCTACTTGAGCTAGAAGGAAGAGTCTAAACCCCCATCCCCACCTAGTCCCATCCCAGTTGTGTGAGCATCAAGCATCCACAGTGCCAGACACACAAAGTGCAGGGGACATGTATTACAAGGGCAGAACTCTCAGCCTCCCAGTGGGCTCCCAGAGGCCCCACTCTTCTTGGAACCCTGGCACTGCCGGCATCGTTAACCTCACAGCAAGTCTGAGCAGCCAGAGGTAACGAGCTCAAATGGGCTCCGATGCAGTAATTAAGTCAGGGTGGAAGGGAACGGGATAATTAAGGGCAAGGAAGCAGGAAAGGAACTTGAGGTCCTGGAGGATGTAAGAAGCTGGGGAGGCGTTCATGCAGGGGCAGGTTACCGCTCTGAGGGAGGACACAGGGACAGGGGACACACCCTGCTGTGGTTTTCTCCTGGAACGTGTACAGTCTTAGAATTCCATGTCCTAGCCCCTCTGTGCAAGGATTTGAGGCCCAGAGGGAGGTCCAGCTCCTTGAGGGGACCCTGTTAAGCTGGAACTGAAGCCAGGCCTCTGATAATGCCCACACCCTGCCCCCATACCTCAGGACTCTGAAATCCAAAGACTGTGTGTGACTTAGCCTCTGAGACTGGGGCTTTGTTTCCTCATGAGGTTACCCAGTCCCAGGTGGGTCCCATGCAGAGCCCTTCATCAGCAAGACTAGTCTCCTGTCCCCAAAGCTGTATGTATCTCAAGGTTTGTTGGCTAGTTGGTGAATTCAGCAGATGGATTTTTCGTTTCTTTTTTGGCTGCTTGGATGGCTCCTATCTCCTCTGACATCTGCTCTGTCAGGGCACACAGGAGGCAGCAGCTTTGAAGGCCTCTCAGGACTCCGAAAGCATCTAAATCTCAAGACTGCTGGCTGAGATGATCCAGCCTCACAGAAGACTCCAGTCAGGACTTGACCATAATCCTACATTTTCTTTGGGTCCCCATAAGATTATCAGCACCCCCAGTCAGCAGGAAATAGCCTAGAAAACTATGCCCACATTCCCCCAAAATGGATTATGGATGTTTGCCTTTATTTAGAGTATTGGGTTATAAGTTATTATGGATAATGGTTAGGGAAAAAGGTAAACAAAGGAGATTAGATTCAGAGTTCTTGTTTTGAAAAGAAAAAGGGAAAAGTTGTGGTATAATACTCTTGTACACTATAAAGATTTGTCACTCATATTGGTTTAATAAAATGCTGACTGGCTAGTAGCCAGGCAGGAAGTGTAGGTGGGGTGACTAGGAGAATTCTGGGAAGAGGAAAAGGCAGAGACGCAGTCACCCAGAAGCAGGGGAAGCAGGATGAGAATGCTTCACCGAGAAAAGGTACCAAGCCACATGGCTAAAGAAGAATTTAGGGTTAATTTAAGTTGTAAGAAATAGTAATAAGCCTGAACAACAGGCCAAACAGTTTATAATTAATATAAGCCTCTATGTGTTTATTTGGGACTGAATGGCTGTGAGACCTGGTGGGACAGAAACTTTCTTCTACAGTGCTGGCCAGGGAGATTAGAGGAAGAGATCACCTTCAGGTCCTGGGTCCTTCCCTAGGGCCTGTAAAAGTCTTGGGTGTGATCAGAGAGGTTCGAGCTATGCCAGGTTTTAAAACACAAGCGGCTTTGTTTCAAACTTCCATGAGAAGATGATTTGGAAGCTGGCTCCATACTTTTTCCTCTCCCAATCACAATTTTGTCTTTTTTCGTCTACTGGGTTGTTGTTACCAGGAAAGAGGCAGGCCCCCTGAAGCGACCCATGGAAGCAGAAGGGACTGCAGGCAGAGTGGAGACGCCAAGCTTTAGTGAGCATCCGTCATGTGTGGAGCCTTCCTGTGGGTGCTGTGCCTGAAGTTTCCAGTGCTCTGGATGGGACTGGAGTCAGCGCTGTGTCTGAGCTTGCTCAGCGGGTGTTGATTGTGTCGGTATTAATGAAAACGATCGTTAATTGGACCTGCTCAGGCCCGCTGTGTGTCTCCCACAACGCTCTTCTCTCTACATTCACACGAGCCTAAGGAAGGAGTCATTATTTTGATTTCAAAGCCGAGGAAATTGAGGCTGAGGGACTGGCGACTTGCCAGGATCTCCAGGCAAGCCCAGGGCGGAGCCAGACCTTGAACTCAAGTCAGTTTCCAAATTCCTTTAACCCTCTGGCCCTACGCCACAACTCACATCGATTTGGGACATGGAAAGGCACTGAGCTGCCGGTTGGGACACTCAGGCTGGAACAGGCTGTACACCAGAGCACTGGGTGGCCTTGGGCAGGTCCTTGCCCTCTCTGGATCCCACTCTGTCCATTTCTGTGATGCGGAGGCTTGAACTCAACTGTCTTCTTGCTGTGACTCTCTCTGAACCTGTGTATGAGCGAGCAAGGCTGGGGCCACTCCAGGCTGAGAAGAGCAAACCATGGACACCCTATGCTTTCTGTCACTCCCTGAGGTGTTTGTCTGACCTTTCCACGGGGAGGATTTAACTATGGTGTCTGCTTGAGGAGCAGTGGGCAGGCAGTATGTGCAGGGTGTATGATGTACAAAGATGGCTCGCTTCCTGGGCGAGACACAGAGCACAATGCTGCTCACAACTGCGTGTGACGTAAAGGTCAGAAACCACTTCTGGAATTTTTCCATTTGAAACTATTGGTTTTGTTTTTTTGAGACAAGGTCTCACTGTGCAGTTGGAATTCCTCGTCCTCCTGTCCTTGCCTCCCCAGGGCTGGGATTGCAGGAGGCTTCTGCCAGAACTTGCTTCTATTTAATTTATTTGGATCATGGTGGACAGCGGGTCACAGAAGCCCTGGAACACAAAACCATGGAGAAGGGAGGCTACGGTCATTCCCAGTTCAACGAAACAGCCAGGCTCTATGGAAGTACTTTGGGAAAAGATGCTTCAAGAGAGCCTGTTTTCCCATGGGCGTGCACAGGTTGGAGGTGATGGACCCAACCAAGCAAGGAAGGTTTAGGGGCCCCATGCCCCTGAGGCTGGGGAGGTGACATCCACTGGAGAGACTACTGCTGCCTCTGCTATAGAGATCTTCCCATATGTGTCAGGGCTCTAGACCAGGAGTTGGGGGATTCCCAGGCCTGGAAATTCTTGCTAAAATAATTCCACACCCCACCTCAAATCCCCACAAATCGGTCACTCTCAGCTCCGTTTCTTGGAAGAAGTTGGCTCGTGATCAAAAGTTCTGGAATCCACCGCAGGAAGCGGCCACTTGAGCAAGGAGAAAGGGCTCTGATTAAAGAGCCAAGCATTCTGGGTTCCGATCTCCCCTCCTGTAATTACAGGCGTGTGCCAGATGAGCCTGGATTCAACTCCAGCTCTGCTGTTGGGAGTTGCCCGGTTCCTGCCAACGCAGGAGCCTCACTGAGCCCTGGCTTCCTCTTTGTGACAAGGATAGAAGTATCTGTCTGGCGGGTTCTCGGGAGGATTTCAGAGGGAGGGGCGGGGCTTGCAGTACCTTGAGGATACTGCTCACTGCTTTGTAAGAAGCTGCTACCCACAGAGCGAGTGTCCCTGCACCCAACCTAGTTGCTGTTACCCCACCTCTCCAGCCCAGGTCCCAGCCTCTGAAACTCCTCCAGGGCCCCTCCACCCGGAGGTCTGGTAGCCCATGTGTTTACTGAACCGTCTCTCTTGTTAAATCTTTCCTGTCCTCCCAGGCACTGGTGCCACCTCTGCCCCTATGTTCCAGGGTTCTGAATCCTTTCCCCAATCAGTCTCCCCCGTTCTCTAGGTTCCTTCAGATGGCCCCTCTTGCTGCTTCCACCACCTCACGCCCACGTCAGCTAAACTGCAACAGCTATGTCTTCTCTGACTTCCAGATTCCAATGTGTCCTTCCGGTTCATTCTCCCGCTCTGGACAGAGATGCCCTCATAAAGCACAGTCCCTCATCATCCCTTGATGAGATGTCACCCCTCATAACCCTCCCTGTGTGCTGGTTGCTGCAGGTGGGGCTCATGGGGAGGGAGACCAAGAGGAAGATTCGCTGGCAGAATGCACTTTGGGGGAGTTCTCTCATAATTGGTCTCTGTGAGGGGCAGATAAAATAGGACCAGGCGGAGGGACAGATTGGACTTCGAAGCAAACCCCTCAAAGGCCTTTGCCTGCCTCTCCTGAAGGTCCGGAGCTGGAAAGGGCTATGTGTGCACAGGGGTGTGTGTGTGTTAAGATACATGTGTTCCCATGAGTGCATGCATGAGTGTGTGCCGGTGCACATGTTGTTTGTGGAGATCAGAGGTCAACGTTGGGTGTCTTCTTCAATTGTTCCCCATTTAAGTTTGTTTTCATTTGTGTGTGTGCGTGTGCACGTGTGTGTGTGCGTGTGTGCACGTGTGTGTGCGCGTATGTGTGCTTAAAAGCTCTACCATGTCTCTCATGTGGACATCAGAGGACAGCTTGTGGGTGTCCCTTCTCCCTCTTCACCATCTGGGTCCTGGGATCGAATTCAGGCTGTCAGTCTTGGCAGCAAGCCCCACCTCACCACTAAACCATCACACTGACCTACTTTATTTCCGGAGACCAGGTCTTTCACCAGACACAGAGTTAGTTCATTTGAATGAGCTGAATGACCAGAAGTTCCGACCCTCCTGTCTTCACTCCTCAGCGCTGGGATCACACACGGCGTGCCTCTGTACCTGAATCTTACACAATGGCTGGGGGTCCACACCCAGGTGTTTTCAGGCTTGCACAGCAAGGACTTTTCATACTGAACCATCTCCCCAGCCTCTAAATGACTTCTCACAACTGTCTCAAATTGAGGGAAGAGTCCAAGACCCCCATACCTCTTATGAACCAGTTACCGGACACAAGAAAGGGAGGTAACCGCAGGAAGGGGAGTCAACCACTGGAAATCCCAGCAACCGAAGAAGGAAGGATCCAGCCTGGGGATGCAGAGGCGTCTGGGCTGCACTCATGGCAACCACCACGATGAAAATGCCGGGGGTTGAGTAGAAGCTTGGAAAGTCTATCGTGTGATGTACAAAACGGCTTGGCCTTCAGGTTAGGTCAGGCTGGTTTAGTACCCCAGGCTCTGTGAGATCTGCCCCAAACATCCTCCCCTCCTTCCTCACAGCCTTGTTTGCCACTTGCTCCCAACTGTCTAACCGTGCGCTGTGCCTCTCACAGCTTCCCAGGCTCGGCAGGGCCTTTTCACACCTCCCTGCCTCTGCTCCTGTTATTTCATCTCAGGGATGCCTCTAACTGGGAAAGAGAAATCCTCTCCTCCTCTATCAGCCAGCTCCCACTCTTCCGTCAATCCTGCCTCCCCTGGGAAGACTTCCGCTAATTCTTTCAAAGCTGAGGCTGCCGCATGCTCAGGACACAGCCACGGGGCACTGGTCTGTCCGTGAGGGCCAGCACCTGGCTTCTTCCCAACTCACAGGGCAGGCCCTGGCTACTTGGTGTCTCTGGATGTGTTTGTAGTAAGGTGGGATGTCTTAGAGAAAGGCACCCAGGAATAAGCCCACGGGTGGAGCCAGACAGCGTTGTGGTTGACATCATCCTTCTCCCTTTCCTTGCCGTCTCCACCACCATCATCGTCTTGCCAAGCTGTTCTCTCTGAGTGCTGACTACGTCCCAGGCTCGGTGCCACGTGTGTTTCGAACACGCTTCCCGTCGGTCCGTATTTTATCCTCACCATTAACAACCCTCTGAAGGTAGGCACTGTTGTTATCACTGTTTTACAGGATGGAAGGCCGAGGCTGGTTAGAGGGTGGGAATGATCCAAGGACACCCTCCATCACACGCGCTTGGGCAGCCAGCCACAGTGACCTCAGCCCTTCTGGGTCCCTCCCGCTTACATCATTGTCTGCTAGCCTAAATGATCTTCCATACAGGGTGGAGCCGTACGAGCAGCCGCAAGATCTAGGAGGGGCCTTGGGAGGGGTGGGGGGGGGGGAGACCACTTGGAACCACATCCAGCCTTCCAGACCCAACCAAGACAGGGTTTGATTCATCCACAATTACTTCATATTATACGTTGCATGTCTGCAAATCTGGAACCTGCCATCTCACAGAGAGGACTTGTGGAAGGTGCACCTCAGCTGGTGGAGTGTTTGCTTAGCATGCACAACCCTGCACCACATAAAGCCGGGTGGTGGTATACCTTACCTTCCCAGCATTCCAGAAGTGGAGGCAGGAAGATCACGAATTCAAGGCCATCCTTGGCTATCTATCTACACATCAAGTTTACAGCCAGAGATTCATGAGTCCTTGTCTCAAAAACAAACAAGCAAATGAACCCCAAAGGGTAGAGACCTTTGCAAGAACACACAACCCATCCAGCAACAGCCAGCACTACAGCCTGGGGTCTGGGCTCCCTGCCAAGCTAACTGGCAGAAATGAGCAATCCGAGGATGCTGAGCAGGGGTCTCCTCACTTAGAGGACTGTGCATCCAAAAATTGACCGTAAGGCTCAGAATCTTCCGGAGAAAATCTTGAGACCCCAGGGGTAAGGCCTCTGACCCCAAGTCAGCCCCCACAGTCAGGTGGCTAACGGAAAACCCTGCTCTGCCTCCCCTTACTTAGAAAATGCACAGTTAGAGTCAGGGGCGATGGACCTGAAATACTGTAGACTCCAAACCTGGCCACAGGGGCAACAGATGCACAAACAAGGGACAGCGGAGTCCGTGGGTGACTTCCATCCACACTAAAATCAGGAGCCATTGTGCCAACTGTGTGGATTTTGGAGAAATGTCTGATTACTCGAGCCTCAGTCTTCTCCTTCTCCACACAATGGGAGTGCGAGCTATCACCTGGCACACACACTCAGTGAGAAAAGCATTGAAGGCATTCAGTCGGGGCACGAGGTCTGGCGCGAGAAGCTCTTAGTGGAGGTTGCATTATCATTTCGTTTGGAGTGGACACAGATGGTGGATTCGTCTGTGGCTCTGGTCCTCACTAGACAGGGCTGTCTTCTATGCCCCTGGAGCCCAGCAGGAATTGAGAAAGTATCCCATCTCTGAAGACCAGGAAGGGACAGCTGTGATTGTCTTACGGACAAGAGGAGCAAAACCTGGGGGAGGCAGAAGATTTACTGAGGTCACCAGGAGTGTCAATGACAAACCGTGGAAAAGGACCTCACCCTGATCCTGAACCAAGCCCAGCAGAAAGACTTCATCCCATAGTCTCCTGGGGTGAAAAGACGGTTCTACCAACTGCTGCCCTGCCTCTGCTCCAGCTGCCCCAGCCCCAGGCAAAGCCCCATGACTCCAGCTGCCTGTCTGAGGGGAAATCCTGCCTCAGGATAGGTGTGACTACTCCAAGATCCCAAAGCTACATTGGCTGGACTGGACTGGGCCTATACCCCAGACTCAGAGACTGAGATACAGAGATACCAGCTCAGAAGAGTAAGCTCACTTGGGAAATTCTGGATGGGCAGACCCCTGGCAACAGTTGCTTCTCCCTGGACAGCCCTCACTCTCAACCAGCAGGAGGCCTCTGAGGGTCTAGAGAAGCCCCAGGCTAGATTTGCACATCCCACAGGGCCCTTACCTGGCACCTTCCTGTACCATACCCCCCACCGCATCATGTGCCTGTAACCCCACACAACCCCACCCCACCCCCAAGGTGCCATTGCAAGTGCTGTCCTCTGCCCAGAAGCTGCCCTTGCCTTGTGCCTCTAATTCTTGCTCCTCTTTGGTTTCTCAGTAGGGTTCTCTGCTTCCCACGCAAGTCAACAGCTGCTGCCAGCTCTCGTGTCCCTAGCCTGGTGCTTCTTGGGGAGCAGGTCACTCTAGGAGTCACTATGTCTGTGTCTCTGTCTTGCATCAGATAGAAGTCTCTAGAAGGCAGAATTGAACTCTGACACAAAGCAACAGTCCCATACTCATTAAAGGCTGACTACAAAGGATCTTCGGCTCCCTCCCTCCTTCCCCTCCTCCCCCAAAGACCGCCTGAACACCTACTATGTTCCAGGCTGTAGGAAGAGGGTAAAGTCTTGTGTGAGTGTGTATTATTTGACACGGACAGGGTCATGTCAAGGACCAGTACCTCAGTCCCAGGTGAGAGGCAAAGCCACCCTTTGATGTGCGTGTGGATACTGATAATGTGGACAGGAAATGTCCACCATAGTTTTCCGTCCCCACCAAGATGTGTGCAGCCTGAAGACCGCTCCCCAACAGAGACTGCTCCCACGACATCAGCCAAGTCAGCCTCCTCGATCAGCTGTACACCCTAAAACCCGCCCCCTTGTTTTGTTTTGTTTTATATGCTATAAACCTGCCTCCCTGTTAAAGTGTTTATAATAACAGGCTGAGTTGCCAGGGTGCTGTGGCTTCCCTACCTGAGGGTTTTTCTCTGTACATGTATCTATGTGTGCATGTAATTGTGTGTGCATGGATTCACGTGTCTACCCTTCCTTCATTTTCTTTGTGACCCCTAGGTTGCAGTTCTAGGACCCACGCCATGGAAGGTCTCAGCACCAGGCAACTGTCCTGGGTGTGGGAGTTGGAACGGTCATCAACAGAGTTCCTGCAACATGGTCATCCTCTCCTAAGTGGAAGCGGAGGAGAGACCACAGAACATATGAAAATCCTGACACAGACACTAGAAAGTATAGAGCATTGAGAGAACCCAGGGCTGCGGGCTCGGGTCTGCTCCCCATCCTCTCAGGCTGCCCAGGGCTGCACAGGGGGATGCTGTGAGCAGGAAGCTCTAGTTCCTGGAAGTGCCAGACAGCCCCTGCCCACAGCACACTTCCTGGCTCTCCAGGAATTTGACTCAGCAACCATTCTGAGGAGTCAGTTGTGAGCCCATCACAATAGATACCATTATGGAGGGCCTTTGGAGCCCCATGGGTGGAGATGACCTTCTCGTTACAGAAGCCTCTGTCCATCTGAGCCTGACTAGTCTCCTCTGAAGGAGGGCCCAACGTCACACAGCCCACACAGCCCATCCATGGCCCAGCTAGGATTTGACTCCTGGGTCCCACTGTCTCCCTATCCCATAGCCTCCCTAAGACTTGGAGCGGCTTGTAAGCATTCTGGTGGTGCAAAGAGTCAGGGTGTATCTGGATAGCGAGGTGCTGATCCCAGTCAAGATTGCCTGAGTGGGGTGCACACTAGCCCCTCCTGAAGCTTGGGGGGGAACATGTCACACCAGGAGTCCTCTCTACCTCTCCATGACAACTGTTCCCTATGCCAAGATGGCCTATGAATCATGATAGGTTTGCTCTGAACTTGGGCATAGGTGAAGGCAGTTATGCACCCAGCACCCAACTGACCTGGCTAGAAGCCCAGGTCCAAGGCCAGGGCTGGGTTGAGGGCAGAGTTAGCTGCCAATCAGGGCATTAGATGAGGGTGGAGTTGAGGATAGGGGATCATGGATTCGTGCTGATATAGAATGACTCTGCAGTATTCCAGGTCTCTTCTTCCCAGAGGGCCAGCTGCTGTTCCTGTTCTTGGGACATAAACAAGGAACTTTTGCCGAGGCCCTACTACTCACCAGGCCTCCTCTTAGGCATTTTCTGGTTTCCTCTGCCAATGCAGAGTGGAAAGAGTTGCCATATAGGCAGCCTGGCTTGTAAGTGCCTTTCCGTCTCTGTGTACCTGAAGGCTTGAACAACAGAATTGTGTTACCTTACTGTCCTGGAGGGCCAGGCATCCAGGGCTCAGCAGGCTTGGTTTCTTGAGCCCTCACTTCATGACGTGTAGACGCCACCTTTATAGTTACACATGCAAATCTGCTCACCCTAGGATAACACCAGTAACATGGAAACAAGGCCCAGCCTGTTCAACTCATTGTCATTTGTACCTCTCCCCAGATAGTCTCGTTCCAAAATACTCTAGGACCTTTAGGGGAGACTGGGGAGTGGGGAAGGGGGTCACAGTCTGCCTATAATAATGAGAGACAGCCAGGCTTTGAACATGGGTCTTTTAGATTCCTCTTTGGTCCACCCCCTTTCCCTTGGACCCAAACACTGCTTGCTGGCCTGCATGCATGGGTCAAACCCATACACTGACTTCATCCACAGGTGCCTCAGGGTGAGCGCGAGGACAAAGAGGCTGGGGGGTGAGGCATGCTCACACCAGGAGTCAGGAGGGCGTGAACCTGACCTCCCCTCCACCCACTACCACCCTGCACGTCTATCAAGTTGGGAGCATAGGCCCCAGCCCCTAGCATCTATCCCAGCCCCTAGACCTGGTCTGGACTCCAAATCCCAGCAGGCCATGTCCTGACCCCTCCCTGAGGGTGGGATCAGGACCACTCCCCAGGATATTTAAATGAGCTCCCAAAAGAGGAACACGTGGTCCCTTTTCCTTTCTCCTGGTGGTCGCTTCGCACGTCTTCCGGGTTCCCCGAGCTCGGGGCCACCCGAGAAAGCAGAACTCCCATTAAACCTGGGTATTTTTTGATTTGGCTTGATTGGGAATTTTGCGTCGGCAGGGAGCTCGCGTTAGGAAATATTCCTAACAGTGTCCACTTCAGCAGGGTCGGGGTATGGTGCCTTGACTGGGCAGAGGCCCATCACGCATGAGCCATTAGATTGCTGGGAAGCCCAGACTGGGGGCGGGGGTAAGTGCAGAGAAGGCTTCTGTCCTTGGTCAGTGGAGACGTCTACGGATAATTGTAGCTCTGGTGCCCATGTCTGGACGGCATGGGTTTCTCTCCTACCGTCCTCAGCTCCTTGAGTGGTGAGGACCATCGTGGAGATTCAAAAAGCTGCCAGGACTCCTCTCTAAGAAGCGTGACCACAGTTTCCTGTCTTCGAAGTGTGAGTCTCACCTAAGTCAGCTTGCAGAGTGGGAAGGCCAGACTGAAAAGGACCTGAGGAACAGAGTTGTTTGCTAAGACTGTGGGGGGGGGGGGGGACTAGCCCTGAGCCAGGGAAAGGCACCCGTTCCCCAAGACTCCAGAGTCTTTGGTTCTATCAATCCAGGTCCCCTGGCCAGAGCAGAAAACTCTGCCTGCTGTGGGCTGGACATCCCTCTTATCAAATTGATCCCAGGACACTGATTCTGAGGAAATTCTTTCACTGTCCTCGGGATTCTACAATGCCCTGGAGCACACACAAGCTATAGTGTCCCTGTTAGGAATATTTTCTAACGTGAGCTCTCTGCCGACCCAAAATAATCCCAATCAAATCAAATCAGACCAAATTAAAAGATATCCAGGTTTAACTGGACTCCCACGCTCTCGGGTGGCCCCAAGGGAAACCAGAAAGCCACCAGCGACCACCGGGGGAAAGAGGGAAAACCACGTGTTTATTTTTTGGGGGAGCAGTTTAAATAGCCTGGGGGAGTGGTCTTGACCTTTTCTGGGGAGGGGTCAAGGTTCAGGAGACTGGGATTTACAGTCATGCCCTACCACCCTCGCCTCTCCTCCCAATCATCTGATTGCCTCAGCTGAGCAAGCAGCGGCCTTACTGTTTGAACAGACTCACAGTTGGCTTGTGTTCCTAGAGATAAGAACTGTCGGCCCAGGTCACCTACCATGTCTAGGGCACCCCAACCTGGAGTACCTTGAACCAGGCTGGCAGGCTAGCCCTCAGTCCACCTGCCCCTGGGGCCAGGCCAGCTCCCTGTGCTGTTGGCTGAAGGGCCTGATGCATCACCACCCATCAGTGAGAGTACAAGGAGAGAGGCTGGGTCTCCCCCAGACTTCCCTCCCCAACACTCTGAGAGAAGCCGTTAAAGGTAGCCACTCTGATGTAGAGGGTTGGATCCAAAGCTTCCCGTTACTGCTCTGGAAGCCGAGGAAGGCGGCCAACACTGTCTTGTCTGTTTCTCCCTCAGAAGAGGGGAGCAATAACTACGGGGTTCTCCTTGTGGGCCTGAAAAGACTAAGAACAGAATTATGTCATGTCTGCCGGGAGCTCCAGTTATGATGATAGGTGCTGACCACGTAAAACCTTAACTTCAAGCATCCCTGCACTCCCTTTTCCCCAAAGCTTCCATTTGTAAAATGGGTAGGAGTTCACCCCCCCAAGGTTACCGCAGGAGGCCTCAGGTGTTGCCTCACCATGAAGTCTAGAAAACGCTCCCGACATTCAGCCACCAGCAATGACGAGGACCACAGGTGCGGACAAGTATCCGTTCTCCTTTCCTGAGTGGCAGTTTCTCTCCCGCAGCTGCAAAGCACCATTTAGGGCTGCCAGGGTAGGGAGTTGCCTGCTTCGGCCACAGGCAGCTCACTAGCCCCTGGCAGGTCACTACCTTCTGTGGGTGGACTGGAACAATCTTCCTGTCAAATCCATCCTGGCTAGTCACGCTCTTCCACTACCTGGCAGGGTCCTGATTCTGGACGGCAGGGTGCTTGAGTACCCACACAAGTGTAATAGTGCTCCTGCCTGCCCCTTTGACCCTCTCTTCTCATTCCTCCCTCCCCTCTTCCCTTCAGGCTCCCAGTTTTAAGAACAGAACTTACTTGGCCTCCCAGCTCTTGCGACTTTAACTGGAAACACTTGGATTTCGGTCTCCAGGGCTGAAGGGACAGGACATTCTGTGAACTGGAAAGAGAAAAGGGACAGAGAGCATCCAAGGCACCACAGGGTCCAATCCCACTCAGTAGGAGAGGACACTGTCTGGGACTGGGAGTAGCCAGTCCTGAAGAGGGAAGTAGAGTAGACAGGCAGGCGGGACCTTACATGGTGATCCTCAGTAATATGGGGGAATAGAGACCTGAAGAGGTGCTGGGAAGATTCTGATAGTCGGTGTTCCCCTGGGACCAGGACCCACTCAGAGGGCCCAGCATGACCCAACAAAGATAGCCGAGTGGGCCTCGAGCAGAGAGGGGACACATCTGTAAACATGGAGGCTTCCCTGGGACTCTCAGGTTCAGCTGCCCACGGTGTGGATCTGTGTTTGCTCTCATGGGATGCAGAACCTTGCGTCCCTTTCTGCTTCAGCTTCCCACCAATGAAACCAGACAGCTCAGTGCTCCTTGTCGTGAACACTCGGGGTCAACGCCAGAAGCAGCGACACTTTGTGTAACGCCTGGCTCAACGCAGGCGCCCAAGGATTTCTAGACTCTTCTCGCCACCGGGCTCCTGCTCACTGCCTTCCCGTTGCTCTGGAGGCAACTGGTGAGCAGGGTCACCCCTGTTGTTCCACAAGGTTTCCTAACTCTGCCTCTGTTACTGCTAAGACACCACCCAGTTGCTGCCGTACCCAGGATTGTGTTGGGTTCCATATGATTCCAGGAGTCCCTTCTGCCACCTTGCAAGATAATAATTGTCTTCATTTTGCAGAAAAGGAAGCAGGTTTCAAACAGCTCCCTGGGAAGTGGTGAAGCTGAGTGTCTGCTGAAGAGCTGGGCCTACTCCCACCTCTTCCCCCATCGGGCTTCTGCTCTGCCCAGGTTCCAGGACACAAGGTAGGGAAGAGACATAAGAGGATTGTATGGAGCAGCAGAAAGAATGGGGGCCCCAGAGTCAGAGGCTGGGGTTCGGGTCCCAGTTCTTGTGAGCTGAGTGAGCTATGAGGTTCTGTTGATGAACACCGGATGCAAGGACGGGAGGGGAGAGAGTTTCTTTTCTTGTTTTTTTTCTGAGACAGGGTTTCGCTGTGTAGCCCTGGCTGTCCTGGAACTCACTCTGTAGACCAGGCTGGCCTCAGACTCACAGAGATCCGACTGCCCCTGCCTCTGCTGGGATTAAAGGTGTGCACCACCACTGGAGAGAGTACCCTGAGCAAGAACCCTGTGAGAGTGTGTTTGTGTGTGTAAACACAAACATGGGGAATGCCCGGATAGGAAAGGAAGGTGGGGCTGCATTCCTCTGTCCACGCAGTAGGAGCCAGGATGCTGCATCAGTGCCTGGAGGGAGCAGAGGTCAGTTTGTGCCTTTCTACAGAGGAAGAAGGGCAGGTGGGAAAGCTGGAGAGATGAGTTGCCGTTCATCCACTGAGCTGAGCAAGGAGGCTGGGAAAGAATTCTTTCCTCGTGTCTCATTTTGTTTTAACGACAGACTAAAGCAGCGTCTCCACATTTCCCATTATAACTGTTGGTGGGATGTGAAATCAGGTCGTAGAGTTGTGACCATCATTGTTATTCCTAACAAAACAGGGCAGAAAAGAAGCCATCAGAGAGCATTAGAGGTCCAGACACTGCTACAGAACTTCTCTTTCAAATATGGGCTCTCTCTCTCTCTCTCTCTCTCTCTCTCTCTCTCTCTCTCTCTCTGTGTGTGTGTGTGTGTGTGTGAGAGAGAGAGTGTCCAGTTGTGTACTATGTGTTTCTTATTGTGTATCATCATCTAGAAATCTCTTGATAAAACCCATTTGCTCTTGGCTGCCGCTGACCCTAGCACACACGGAGATCGACCTTTTGAGACTGTAAAGTTTCAGAGTTCTGTTTACACTGGGAAAGAAAGTAATAAGCTGAGTACACAGCCCTTTGCACGCAAGGCTCCGATAACAGAGTTATCACCCTGAGTAAGATAACAGAGGTCCCCAGGGTCCACTGGCAATCTGGGATACCTAATCCGGTCAGATTTCTGGATGACAGGGCTATCAATGGACTCTTTCCATACCCAGGTGATCCAGAGGGAGCCAAGGAAACAATGGTCCAGAAGGATTCTGGTGGCCAGAAACCTTCCTGTGGCCATGTTAACGTCAGAGTCAGCAGTGGCAAAGCCGGGAATCCCGGGTCCGCCTTGAAGACCGGGTGCCTGCACAATCTAGTGGAAGGGCATGGCCAGGTTCTCAGCAGGGAGACGGGACAGGGGCCCCGCAAGGCTCCCAGGAGAGAACGAGATGGCAGAGCTCAGGTGAGGAGAATGAGTAAGAAGATGTGTAGAGGGAGGCAGGGAAGGCGAGAGGACTGCCAGGCCTCTGTGGAGAGACCAACAGACTAACCACATAGGTGACTCCCCAAGACTCTACTCCCCCCTCTTCTCTCCGGCCGGACCTCAGTGAGGTCCCTCATTCCCTGTTCTTCAACCACACTGGACACTGCTTGCTCCACTCTTTCTCCTGCAGTCTCGGTTATATTCTTCCTTTGCTAAGCCCACGTCCCTTTCTCTGGGCCCAAGAGGATTCCTTCAGCCCCTGCCCCCTGACAGCTTCCCTGACTGCTCTGGATACGGAGTCTCTATCGCTGGCAGACATTTAAATTCCTCGGGATCTGTGTTAGGCCTGTGTTGGCAAGTCCACCTCAACTGTGAACTCCCAGAGCACAGTCAAGATCAGACGTGTGTCAGGGGCTCCTCCGGGAAACATGGACGGGTGGAGACATGGACAGAGAATAAAGACAGCAGGACAGACAGACTACCGAAGCAGGGGGAGGGGGGGCGTGTATATAGAGAGAGGCAGAGAGGTAGAAATGATAGCCCTTGCCTGGGAGTCTGGAAGCTGTCCTGTTTATTAGTTCTGTGACCTTGGACAAGTCATGCCATTTTCTGGGCCTTAGACTCCTACATGAGGAGTGAGGGGCAAATGGGGAATAAAGTGCCTCATGGTTGCTGAATCCTCAGGACTTCCAGCTCCCATGTCTGAGCCATAGGGGTAGGAACATTGCCTGCTGTCTGGAGTGAAGGAGAACTCTGCTCCTGGATGCAGGGATCAGAGAGACAGGGAAGAGAGGGGAAGGGAGAGGATGGGAGGGAAGGGAGAAAAAGGGAGGGGAGGGAAGGGAAGGGGAGGGCCTCAAGTGTCTCAGGTGTGTGTCCAGACCCCTAAAAAGAGACCAATGTGACAACTACTTGGAGAATAGCCTCTAATCTCCAACCACAACCAAATTGGGGAGCACAGAGGTTGGGATCTAAGCAGGTGACAACAACTGCTTCTTCTGAGCTGTCACAAGTCCAGAAGGCAGTTAAGAGAGGTCTTTTTAACAGTTTGTTTATTTGTTTGTTTGTTGAGACAGGATCTTGCTGTGTGGAGCAGGCTGGCCTTGAACTCACAGAGATCTGGACTCCCTCTGCCTCCAGAGTGCTGGGCTTGAAGGTGAACACCACCCCCCAGCTTTAACCTTTTGTAAGTGTTTGGTTTGGTGAAAGGAGGAGGTTGTGCCACCCTTACACCGCCCTTCTAAATCTTTTTATCTTGTTAGACTGAAACTGTTCCTCAGGGTGAGGTTTCTCCATCCAAGAGTTCAGACGACCTGAACCCAGCTTTCTGTCTGTCTGTCTGTCTGTCGTCTGTCATTTCCTCAGTCCCTCACTGTGTCAGCGGGGTCTGTCCCTGGAGTGAACTGTTTATAGTTCAAATCTACTTGTGTAATCCTGGCACAGCCACCCCGGCACGCTGGGGTACAACTTGCCTGGAAGATCTTTTTGCCAGTCTTTCATCGTAGAGCTATTTGTCTTGGGAAGCCCCTATCAATGGTTCCTCAAGGTTCCCTTTGTGCCTCTGATACCCGGCGCGTAATCGTTGGTTTGACTTAATTATTTTTCACTTGACATTGGCACAGCGTAATGTAAAATCAATAGGCAATCAGCAGGAGCCTATGAGCTGTTCCCCAGCTACCGATAATATGTCTGACGTTCTCCTACAATGCTGGGCGGCTCCAGTCAGCCAGGCACAAGTATAACCTGTCCCCTCCAGTATGCCATTGTACTAAACCAAGATGCTTCCCGGATTAGGTGTGTGAGCACGGTTCTAATAAGGTATTCCAGCTTAAAGTGGGTGTATTGTTTCACCCACTTAAAGTGGGTGTATGTGTAAATAAAGAGCAGCTGTCGTTGGAACCCTGTTTTTTGTCTGTCCATCCTGCTTTGGCGGTTCATACCCCTAATCCTAGCACTGGAGAAGCTGAGGCAGAGGGATTGCAAGTTCCAAACCAGTCTCAGCTACAATTGAGATTCTACATAAATAAATGGAACTGGGCTTAGTGACACACACTTTTAATCCCAGCACTTGGGAGGCAATGGCTGGCAGATCTCTGAGTTCAAGGCCAGAGTTCCAGGACAGCCAGGGCTACAGAGAGAAACCCTGTCTCTAAAAGTAAATAAAAATGATAAAGTATTTGCAGTACTTTCCCTTGTTCAGAATTTTCTTTCCCACAATTTAAACTGCCCAAAGTCAATTAAGGTATGAAAAATTCCAGAAATAACTCAAGAGGTTTAAATTTCTCTGAGTAGCAAGATGAAATTTCACCCAGTTCTGCTCAGTCCTACTCTATCCCCTCCAGGACACAAATATCCCCTTTATCCAGATTCTCCATTCTGTAATATAATCCTTATATAATCCATTGTATCCATTATATAACGTAATCCTTATAAATGCCTTCTGTGTCAGAGAGAGAAATATTTGTCCATTGTTATGGTACGTTGCTGTGAGGGCTCCATGGCTTTGTTTTATTAACTATGTCTGCTAATCTCTCATTGCACCTGATTTATAAGTTATGCTTTCCCACAGTTGTGGATGTCAATGAAAACCATAGCCTGTATAGGGCTCCGCACCCTCTGCAGTGTGTGTGTGTGGGGGGGATTCTTGGAGCATATCCTCCTCCACAGAGAAGGATGACTTGTATATATATATATATGATTTTATTGAGCTCTACATTTTTCTCTGCTCCCCTCCCTGCCTCTCCCATGGTCCCCATGCTCCCAATTTACTCAGGAGATCTTGTCTTTTTCTACTTCCCATGTAGATCAGATCTATGTAAGTTTCTCTTAGAGTCCTCTTTGTTGTCTAGGTTCTCTGGGATTGCGATTTGTGGGCTGGTTTTCTTTGCTTTATGTTTAAGAACCACTTATGAGTGAGTACATGTGATAATTGTCTTCCTGGGTCTGGGTTACCTCACTCAGTATGATGTTTTCTAGCTCTAAGAAGGATGACGTCTGTACTGGTGTGGAGGCTTTACTCTAGCGTCTGGTTGTTTTATACATGTCTTGTAGTTTTGTCTCTTGTTTCCTGCGTTCTGTTTTCTTCTATGTCTGGCTGATTTTTTGGCAGCAAAGCTCCCTCATTTGCTTTCATTTTTATTCTATAGCTGTCTTCTCTGTGAGCTGTAGGATTATGTTTAATATCTTAAAGGTACAATGCTCTAATTTGAATTTATAACAACAGCTTAGCTTCAGAAGCACAGGTGCGTACACACACACACACACACACACACACACACACACACACACACACAAAGAGTCCCTTAACAGCCTTTCCTTATCCCCTTTACTTGTTGAAATCACAAAATTACACATTTACTCACTATGTGCCTCAAAAACTAAACAAACAAATAATTCTTTCCAAACAGCACAGAAAACTGGAAGTGAGGTAGCAAGCCGCCCCTACGGCAACACTAGCGTTTATAATGGTCTGCGCATTTATCCTTATTGGAATCTTCTGCCTACAGCTTGAGTGGCTGCCCCATCCCTTTCTTTCATCCCAGGGAAACCCTTCAGTGTTTCTTGCGGGACAGGAAGGGGATGTCTTAATTCGTCCCTCTCATTTTTGAAGTTTTGCAAGGTGCAGGATTCTTGATTGACAGGTTTGTGCTTGGTTCTCTCTTAGCTTTCTGACTGTCTCCATCCCTGCTTCCGGCCTCCAGAGCTTCCAGAGTACCGCTGAGACTCCCACTGGGAACCCCTGTAGCTGCTTCTCTAGGCTGCTTTCTTCAAGAGTTTCAAGATTCTGTCTGGCTTTCGATGATTTGATTATAATGTCTTAGCACAGGCGGGCACCCGCTCAAGGGCCTCCTTGGAGCTGGCTGAAATTACATCAAATTTGCAAAGTTTCTAAGGATCATTTCACCAAACATAACTCTCTACCCATGTCCCTTCCTCTCAGACTTCATGAAGCAGAAGCACCTCTCGTTGGCTGAGGGGGTCCACATTGTCTAACTGTTTGCTGTCTTCAGGGTTGCTGGATCTTTCTCTCACCTCCTGCATCCCTGAAGGGAAGTTTCCAGCTCAGCTGCTGTGTTTTTCAGCTCCAGGTTCCCCTGGAGGTTTCTACATCTTTTCCTGCTTGTTAACGCTCGTCTCATGCATCGCTTTCTTGACGTCCCCTTGGTTATTTTCAAGTTTTCTAGAAGAAATCTGTTGTCGGTTCCTTCTCACTTTCCATTTAATGTTGATTTTTCTTTAATTTTGATTTTTCATTTTTTGGGGGGGCAACAGGGTCTCTCTACGTAGCTCTAGTGGCCTGGAATTAACTACACAGACCAGGATAACCTTGAAATCACGGAACTCTGTCTGCCTCTGCCTTCTGGTGCTGGGATTAAATTTGTGCACCACTATGCCTGGCCTCTCTGCTTATCGCTACAGTTTGTATTAATGTTACTGTGCATGTTGGTGACGTATGGGGTGTGTGTGCGTGCCGTGACATACACGTGCCAGTCACAAGATGGCCCAGTCTCTCCTTTCACCTTTCTATTTTTTTACTGGGATTGCAAGTTGCCAGGCTCACACTTTACCTACAGAGCCATCTCACCCGTCCCCTTTTTTCTTCAAATAGGGCACATTTGGTGTTCTCCACTCTATGGTTCATGGTGTTCGCAGATAGCTGTCCTGGTGGACATTGGGGTACATGCCGCTCCCCTCAGCTGTGAAGAGGCAGAGGCAGGGGGATACACGTGTTGGGCCGTTCTGTGTTACTCACTATATAGTTAGTTCCAGGGCAGCCTGAACTATACAGTGAGGCTTTGTCTCAAAAAAAAAAAAAAAATCAAAATTAAACAAAAGCTATGGCAAGGATCAGAGGATCGGCCTAGGGTATAAACAGGTCTTTTTGGGTCATCGTGAGCCTGTGCCCTTCCCTGGCTGTGCGGGGGTCCTCCGTCTATAGGGCTCCTTTGGAAGAGATGATCTTTAGTGCGTGGCTCCCAAGGGGGCAGATCTTTAAGTCCCCTGGTAGGGGGTTCAGCTGGGGAGGCACATTAACAAAGGCTAGGGGGGCTTTGTCTGTGTCCCCACCTCTGAAATGACAATGAGAATCAGCTCAGGACTCTGGGCCTGTACTGAGAACCAAGATCCCTTTTCTGAGCAACGTACAGGTCATGGCTTGCACAGCTGCCTACCACAAGACTGGGCTATAGGTCGCTGCTGCCGGATTACCAGCCCAATGGACTGAAATCAACCAGCTTGCAACTAAGCCCTCCACCCCCACCCCACCCCCGCCGAGAGCTCCCAGCATTCTACTGACTCCAGATTTCCACAGCAGGCACGGCAGACAGAATCCAACAATCAATTGTTGTGACATTTGGGAGATAGATTTCTGGTGCTTCCTCTTCTGCAGGCTTCCCAGAATCGTCTTTCCTGTCCAGTTTTACAAATATTTTTTCCCAGTGCTGTCAAATGAATTAATAAATCAAAGAGAAGTAGCTAATATTCATCACGAGCTTGCTATATTCCAGGCACAGATCCACACATTCAACATGAATTAATCCGTTAATCCTTACTACAGTGTCTCAAGTACACATTATTTCTTCACGTTACAGAAGAGAAACATAAGGCGGGGGTGGGGGGGGGTGGGGGGGAGGCTGCTGTGGGAAACTTGTCTGCTCTGAGGTTGAGATTCAAACCTGAGAAGTGTTTGCCTCCAGAATCTACGCCTTATCGTTGTGTTTGCAAAGAGGTATCTTTGGCACCCCGTGGCAGCAGAGGAAGGGTTCTCCATGGTGGAAGGGTAGGGGTGCCAGGGGCAGGGGATTTCCTGAAAGAGGTTTACCTGAAAAGGTAAGAGATGAGCTGGGCATGGGGGGCTCTGTAGAAAGAAAGAGCAAACACCTGTATCTGTCAAGATGCAGTGCCCGGGCAAGAGAGTATGCCGGCCGCAGACAGAGCTGAAGAGCAGTCTGCATCAAACAAGCGCTTCCCATGTAGGGGAAGGGAAACTGGGAAATGGAAATGTCTTTGCGAAGGAGGCGGCAGCTTCAGAAGATATAGCAGGGACCGCAGCTGGCAGATTGGGCCGAGAAAGTCTTCCAGACAGGGGGAAGGCGTGGAGGTGAGAGAGTGGGAGAGAAATATTTAGGGACACGTTCAGCTCGGCAGGAGGGGAGAAGTGTTCATCACACAGTGATGGCTGAGGTACTGGCAGAGCCCACACCGGGTTTTACAGTAGAGGACTGTGAATTCTCACGGAGCCAATTGGGGGTTTCGCTGGTGTGACCTCGGAGGAGCAAGGAGTCCCAGTTTCCAGGTCTGTGAAGTGGAGGTGATGCTTCTACAAGACATTTCTCAAAATTTCCAACTTTCCCAGGTGTCCTTTCCTTCAAGCGAGAAGTCCAGGTGTGTCCACCGGTCTACTCTGCCCCTGTGACTTCCCTTGTGACATCCCACACTGGTAGTGAGAGACCAGACAGCAGTTACAGGTTAGTGTAAGAACCTGAGTCAACGAGGCTGCGGTCCCTGCCTGCTGCTGAACCCAAACACGCTCTTAGCACGGATTCCCTAGTCTCTTTCTTCCCATCTAACCACCCCCACCTTTTATTTTGTTTTGATGAGTCAGTGAGTTTAATCAAGGCTGCTTATGGAAGCAAAGGTGAAAGGTTATTCAGAGGCACATGGGCAACTTAGCAATTACCTGTACTGGCTGTATAAAAGCCTTTCCCACTGAGTCTAGAAAGACCATGAAGGGCACAACAGCACTTGAACATGTAATCTCTCTCTTTGTGTACTGATATTTTGTTTGTGTTTTAACAAGTAAAGCGTGCCTGAAGATCAGAGTGCAGAGCTAGGTCACTAGAGGCCAGGCAGTGATGGCCTACACCTTTAATCCCAGGACTCAGGAGGACAGATGGATCTCTGTGAGTTCAAGGCCACCCTGGGCTACACAAAATCACAAAATCGGTCTAGTTTAAAAGAGAACCAGAGTTCACACAAAGGTGATCCCAGCACTTGGGAGTCACACACCTTTAATCCTAGCACTAGGGAGGTAGAGACAGGAGTGTTACGGCTGGGCAGAGAGAGGGATGTAAGGTGGGAGGAGACAGGAGCTCAGTGCAGTCTGAGGACAGGATTGCCCCTTCGGTCTGAGCATTGGTAGCGTTAAAACTCTAGTGGCTGGCCACTCTGCTTCTTTGATCTTTCAGCCTTCACCCCTAGATAGTTGACTCTGAGTTTTTATTATTAATAGCAATTAGAATTCGTGCTACAACTTTGGTCTCCCTTCCTCTTGATAGTCAGATGATAAATAGCTCAGCTTTCATCTGAAACAAGACACAAGGGACTAGTGAGGCCTTTAAATAAAGTCTAACTTGAATGTTGTGTGATACACACGTTAGAAGGCAGGGAGGGTTCAGACATTAAAGAGGCCCCTTAATAAATAATTTAATACAAGAAACTCAACAGTCCTGGCTAACTCTCCTCTCAGTGGCATTCCTGAGGTCTCCTATCACTCCTGAACAGAGACCCATCTCAAGCCCATTACGGTGCTATGTAGAAGAGGTCATTCCTTCAGATAGATCTTTCATTAAGCCCTGAAACTCAACATCTCAACATCTTTTTTTTTTTTTTTTTTTTTTTTTTTTGGTTTTTTGAGACAGGATTTCTCTGTGGCTTTGGAGCCTGTCCTGGAACTAGCTCTTGTAGACCAGGCTGGTCTCGAACTCACAGAGATCCGCCTGCCTCTGCCTCCTGAGTGCTGGGATTAAAGGCGTGCGCCACCATCGCCCGGCCGAAACTCAACATCTTGCCAGTATGTTACACCTCAGAAACCAACCACTGAGACTGTTAATGATCATCAAGACAGTCACAACCCTAAACTGGACTCTTTCTCACTAAGCGAGAAGGCTGCAGAGCTGCTCCCTCTCAAGTCTGCCTCCCCCTGGAATCGAACACTGAGCCCTCAGAACTGTAATTGTTTGTATGGTGGAAACTGTGTGCTGGGAATGGCATGATGAGTCACCCTCATCAAAGAAGATTGTGAGATGGCTCAGTGAGTAAGAGACCTTCCTTCAAACCTGGTGACCTGAGTTCCATCCCTGGAGCCCACGTGGTGGAAGAACAGGATGACGCCCCACAAACTGTCCTCTGACCTCCACACAGACAGGTATATCCCGTGATCAATGAAATAAACATACAATTTTATTTTTTTAAAAATAAAGTGTAGCTGCAGACACATGATTCTCTGTTACTCCCTCCTCCCCTTAAATTCTCCCAGTGTACTTTGGTATAATGGTGAATTCTTTCGCCGACCCCGTACCATTCCCCTTATATCCCCACTCTTTAGGCACTAAACTCCAGCAGCCCAGCTGGAAGGGTGACCCTGCCCACACAGATGCATCTTAGATCTCAGATGAGGCCACAGCGAGAAGAGCCCCCAGAAATCCCCTGGACAATGGGATTTTTCTTTTCTTCTTCTTCTTCTTCTTCTTCTTCTTCTTCTTCTTCTTCTTCTTCTTCTTCTTCTTCTTCTTCTTCTTCTTCTTCTTCTTCTCCTCCTCCTCCTCCTCCTCCTCCTCCTCCTTCTCCTCCTCCTCCTCCTTCTTCTCCTTCTTCTTGTTTTTGTTTTTCGAGACAGGGTTTCTCTGTGGCTTTGGAGCCTGTCCTGGAACTAGCTCTGTAGACCAGGCTGGTCTCAACTCACAGAGATCCACCTGCCTCTGCCTCCCGAGTGCTGGGATTAAAGGCGTGCGCCACCATCGCCCGGCTTCTTTTCTTCTTTTGGCTTCTTGAGACAATCTCACTCTGTAGCCAGGCTGTCTAAAAGCAGATAGTTATCCTGCCTCCACCTCCCCAGTACTGGGGTAACAGGGAAACTTACAGAGGTGGGCCCCTAAGGAGCAGGGTTCAGCCCCAGGCGAGTCCCCACGGTCACACCACGACCCCGAACGAGGCAAGGGTCTGAAAATCCACTTTCTTCTGGGTGTGAGCCTGATTTTACCGACTAAGAGCTTCCTTTTCCTCAGGCACACACAAACAAGCCCAAGCAAAGATTTTTGTTTTCAAAGAAGGAAGAAAGAAACAAGCTTGGGCCATGGCAGGGGAATCTTGCTGGATTTCCCCCACCCAGGGGCCCTTTCCAAAGTGGCAAGCTCCTGGAGATCCAGAATCAATACAAAACCTCCCACCAACCCTTTATTGGGAAGTGCTCCCTGAAGTTTGGCATTGTCTGGAGACACACACACACACACACACACACACACGTATATCGATGTATATATATTATTCTTGCATAAATTTCGGCTGGAGAGGAAGGCTGCAGAGGGAGGGAAAGTCTTAAGCCGCTACTACAGAGCAGTTTCCCTTCTTGGAAATGCAGCTAGAAGTTGACATTCCCTCCAGGAAAGAAAAAATAAGTCTGTTACGTCTGTTGCTTCTCCCTCATTTGCTGTCTGCCAGCTTTCGCTCTCTTTTCTCTCTCTCTCTCTCTCTCTCTCTCTCTCTCTCTCTCTCTCTCTCTCTCTCTCTCTCTCTCTCTCTCACACACACACACACACACATTAATGGCTCGAGACCCTTTTTTTAAACTTTTTTTAGTGGGAGGGCGGAGATTTTGAGAGAAAATCCTCATCCACCCATTCTTACCAACTAACTCAGCGTGCACGCGTGCACGCGCGCGCGCGCACAGACACACACAGACACGTACACTCTGGCGACCTCCAGATGTTCCCAAGCCAGCGGCCATCTGCTGAGATTACCGGGCCGCCCAAAGGGGGAAGGCAGAGGGGGCAGGGATCCTGGTTGCAGGAAGCTCGGAGAGAGAATCTTAGTGGAGTGGGAGGGAACCGCGCACTTTTGAGACGCTCCCTAGGGTGGAACCCGTGCTCGGCCGGCGGGCGGGGGCTGGGCGGCGAGAGCGCCCTGCTAGACTTGCACTTTGAGGACGCTCCCTGAGCCTCTTGGCGGCGAGCCGGGGCAGCCACTGGGTGCCCAGCGAGGGGAGCCCGGCGGCGGGCGGGGACTCGGGGCGGGACGTGCGGCGCGGAGAAAAGCAAGCGCCGGCCCACCGGCCAGCGCCGGGCCGCCTAGGTGAGCGTGCCGAGGCGACAGCTGTGGACCTGCCAGGTGGGTGCTGTCCCGAGGCGCAGCGAGGTCGGCGTGCCTGGGGATGTCTGGAGCCTCGGACTCCAACCTCGCCGCCCCATCCCGTGGACGGGCGGGCGCGAGGGGCGGGTCCGGGTCCCGCCGAGGCCCCTCAACTTTTCCGGGACACCGGGCCACAGCGGCGCAGGGTCGGGGGAGGGGGAGCAGCAGGGGAGAGGGCTTTCAGGAGACAAAGACTCCGCCTGGGGGCCGTGGGCGTGGGCCGGCGCCTCCAGGGTCTTTGTAGGAACACGTGCATCTCACGGGAGTGGGTCTTTGGTGGATTTGGGTTCAGAAGCCAGCATCTGCCGGTGCCTTTGTGTGTGCGTGGCTTGGCACGGCTGTCTCGCGCCAGTATCCCCGCTCCGCAGCCTGGCGCTTGGTTGTGGGGACCGGTGGGCGCTCCGCGTGTGTCCGCATACGTGGTCTGTGCCTGTCGACGTGTCTGGGTTGGGTGTCCGTGGGGCATGTGTGCGCGCTCAGAGCCAGAGCTGCCCCGACTCTCCGCTTCCCCTGCTGTCCACTGTTTCCCCCCTACTTGGCTTCAAACTTTTCTCTGGGTTCCTCCGGCAACGCCTGCTGGCAGCCCTCCTTTCTCTCTCTCACCTCCGGAGGTCCTTCGAGCAGCCAGGGAGTGGGATAGGATTGGTGGGTCGGGGGTGATCTGCAGTCCCTGGCGACTGGCCCGGGCCAGGATTGGGCGGAGCATGCTGGACACCCTCACAGGACCCTAGTGGGAGGAGGGAGGGACTCGGCTGGTCCGGGCTCCGGCCTGAGGCTGGAGACCCCGGAGTAGCGCGCTGCTGGCCGATGTCTGCCTTGCGCCTCTGGGACAGAGTGAGTGTGGATGGAGGAACCTGGCAGTTTGGTGGAGAGACTTGCTTGGTTTCGAGTACCGCTGTACGTTTATCCGGACTCCAGGGTTGAGAGGACCAAGCTTCCGATCCCATAGGTGAGAAAGGGCAAAAGCTTGCTTGCATTCGGCCTGCTGGCGACCCCTAACCCCGGATGGGCTCTGGGGAGAGGGGGGCCTTGCACACTTTCCACGGGGTAGGGCAAGCCCCGTTGAGATCCGGTCACTGTTAAGATGGGGGTAAGAACTCCTCGCCGCCTCTGGAGCAGAGCGCGCAGTGGTGGTAACCAGCGTCGGGAGCTTAGCTGAGAGCAGCGCCCGCCCACACTTGGCCAGGCCAGAGGCGACTGACTCAACTTAGATCTTTCCTTGCTCCATGCTATCCTTTAGGATAAGTCTAGACTTACAAAGCCCTCAGAGTGGGAGGGGTGCCGTTCTGCCTGGGCTTTTGATCCTGGGTGGCAAAGATAAGCCAAACACTTCTTTTCCAACCCTCCACCCCAATCTTTAACCAAGAACTTGGTCCAGTACTACGGCGGCGGCGGCGGGGGGGGGGGGTTGGGGAGGAGAGCGCGGAGGGACACGAGCTGGCCACAAACTTGGGAAAGAGGCAGGGATGGCCACTTTTCGTTTCTAGTCCTTCCTCTTGAAAGAGGGAGTACTGAGTGCCTTGTGATCACTCCCTTGTGATCCCAGAGCCTGGAAACTATTGTGTTCCCAGGCATTAATTTGTTCCTAGGAAGAGCTGGAATGCGCTGTCTTGGGGAACTTGAGTCCACAGGACTCCCACCCACCCTGTTGCACTGACCCGTGTAAAGGCCAAAGCTGATGTTGCTTATTTTTACATGACAGACTGGTCAAGAGACAGAGTCCAGACCAGTTCTCTTAGTCATTACTTCTGGCCCAAAGCAGAAGCGATGTATCTGTTGGAATTCAACCATCCTTTCTCAGGGCACCCAGCCTAGGAATTGGGGATACTTCCTGAAGAGGTCTGGGCCCACCCTGGAAGTTCCAGGTTCCATAGGAGGGGCCACGGGAGGGACCTGGCAGGGCGCATGATTCCACTTAGGGTTTTGAAGTTTTCCAATACACAGCCGAGCCAGGAAGAGCCTCCCACAGTACATGCAGGGCTGTGCGTGTCCTGGAAGTGGTACACACAGGTGGTTGCCTTTGTTTGGGGGGGGGGGGGGAGGGGCGGGGGCAGGGAGGCAAGGTTTGGGTGTTAAGGCGTGGGAGTTACTCAGAGGCTGGGAGGGGAGGCAGTGGCTGAATCATAGAGCATCAGTTTGGGCTGAAGTGAACCTGACTGCAGAGAACTCCTGGAGGAAGGGGTGGCCTTGGTCAGTATAAAGCCTGGCCCTGGCTTGCGGATGGTGCCGGAGTCTGCATGTCTTCCAGTCAGAAAGTCTGGGAGCTGTGTCCTTGCTCCGTGGCTTCCTCCCTCTGTCTCCTGTCAGATCCTTAGTCTCCTTCAAATGGAGTTTGTGGATTGATGGGTTGCGGATGTTAAATAGCATGGCAGATGATACACACACTAATAGATTGAGATGTGGTTTTGGGGTGTCTGATTGCATTGTGCGAACACAAGTGGAGGCAGAAGTGGCTTGGGCCTCGGTCTTACACCTGGTTTTACCGCTAAGCCGAATTCTGAGTTCCAGGAGGCCCCGAAGCAGAAGGAGTCCTCTCTGCCCGTGGCGTTTTATTCCTCTAGCCCCCCCCCCCCCCACCATGCTAGTATCCACACTGGAGCTGGACACCAGACATGTTCCTCGACAGTCACAGCCCAGTGAGCCTTTGGGGGGGAGGGGATGAGGACTGGGTTAGGCTGGGAAGGCCTCACAGAACAGGTAGCTTCTGAGTCTAACAATTGAGAGTTTGTGGAAGACCAAAAAAAGGAGGGGTGTGGGGCTTTGCCATCTTTGTCAAAAGAAATAGCCTATGCAAAGGCAGAGGTCCCCGGGGAGTGACAGGCTTCTAGCCTGAGAGGCTGTCTTTGTGGAATGGGTTTTAGATGGGGCACCGCGGTGGGGTCTTGATCTTCAGTCGGAAGCTGTCTGTACTCTAGTGTCCAGCATGGCAGGGCAGTGGTTCGGAGCTATAGCAGTGTTCAGAGGTGGAGGCCACAGGGCAGGTGGCTACAGAGGTGTCCTGAGTTTGACCTAGGTAGGGTGGGGTGGCCACCCCCCTTGAGGAAGAGGAGAGACACAGCACCCTGCTGGCCCAGGGGTGACTGCTCTTTTGATGTCAGATTCCCTTTCGGTCATAGGTGGCACCATTGCTGCAGCCTCCTCTGGCCTTCATGACTTCCAGATCCCAGAGGAGCTTGGTCATGGGACCCTGAGAGATTCCAAGGCCTCTAAGGATGGCTTTTGAGCTCTCCGTCCTGTGTGTCTTTAGCATCTCCTCCCTGACCCTGCAGTCACCCACAGAGGCAGGACTGAACATGCGCTGAGACCCGCTGGTGCCGGCGGGCTAAGTTCTTGCTTCCCTAAGTAGTCGGAACAGGCCAGGCTGGGAGCAGCATGGGGCTCCTCTCTATGATGCAAGACCAGACTCGGTCCTCACAGTCTTTGGAAGCCTGCGAGGTTGCTACCCAGGCTGCAAAACCTTTCTTCTGCCCCGTACAGCCTCTCCCTGTGTTCTCACGTGCTGTTTCAGATTGGTGGGATCCTGGCAGTTTTCCCAGAGATCAGCTGGAAGGACAAGGTAGCGTCTGAGCCTTGTCTGTATCCCTGCAGCTGGTACTCCTTGGGTGGGAGGGTGCTGAAGTTCCAGGCCCCACCTGTAACTACGATGTCGTGAGGGAGGCCAGGTGCTCTGTTCAGAATACGTGGGTCCAGCCTTTCTCTCCTCACTGACCGTGAGACCCTGGACAAATCATTGAACCTCTCTAGAATCTTTAAACAGCCATAAGACAAGTGCAATGCCATCTAACTTCCTGGTTTTCGCAGGGTGACCGAAGCTAACAGTTGAGGATTCCTGGGACAGGCTGAGGTGTCCTTTGGTAACAGTGTCACCATCTGTGTGCCTGGGGCCTCACCAGCAGACCTGTGTCTGAGAGGTCAGTGTGAAACCATGGACCCGCGGGGTGCCTGCTTCTGTGTACAGGAACCTGGTGGAACATGAAGGATAAGTCACCACCTCCAGAAAGTTTAGAAAATCATGGCCGTTGGTGACCGCCAGGGTCTAAGCATTTACGGAGCAGGATACACCGGCACTGTCTTCCCCAGCTGCCCGTCACTTCTTGTCCCTGTGGAAGACTCTGAGGCTCCAGTGGGCAGGGCTGGATTCCCAGCTGGCCCTTGGTCTAGTAGCCGACCCACATGGCTTCTTGCTGTTTTTCTGTTGCTGCCTCCTAGCGCCCAGGTCTGACTTCGACCCCAGGTGGGGAAGGAAGCCTAGGTTAAGGAGGGGAGCGGCTCACACTTGATGTTTGAAATTTGAATTTTCTCAGTTGCCTCTCAAGGAGGCCTATTGGTAGCCTGAGGTGTGAGAGGCCAGGAAGGAGGGGTGGTGGGAGACTGTGCGAACAGAGATGGCTTTGTTCCACTGGCCCCGGCAGGGACTGTGATGCAGGGGGCTGTGTGAGGTGGTGGGTTCCAGTTCCTGGGCCTTGTCCTCCTGTTGTCTTTCCTTTGCATCCCCCTGGGCCTCGGGCATCCATCGTCTCCAAGGGCGCTGCAGCTCAAGGGCCTGGAATTCCCTGCGTCCGTGGACGGCATGAACAACCCTGGGTGTGTTGGGGAAGTTGCTACCCAGATGACAGAGAGGGCTCATTCCTTTTGAGGATTCAGACAGGGGTGGGAGAAGGGCATCTCCAGCTTCCAGAGGCCGTCTGTCTGGGAGAAGATGATCTCGGTCATGACAGATTCGGGATGTGATGTGGAGAGAGCCCCCTGGAGCCGCCAGACCCATCCCGTTCACGCCATTCATGCTTGGCCTTCAGTCACTGTGGACTTGACATGGTGGGCCCCCAATAGCTCATGGTTGGGCCTCACAGGGCCCGCCGTCTTCCAGGCTGGAGCTGTGTGAAGTATCTTGCCTTCTTCTGTTGATCTTTGACTGTCTTTTATGTGCAGAGCGAGGTTTGTAGAAAAGATCTCTGGACCAGAGGTCTCTCTGGCCCCCAGCCATCCTTGGTGGCCGCCTGTCTGCTATCACCTGCCTGAATGTCTGCATTGCGTTCTCTCCCAGAGTAGAGATCCAGGGACTGGAGGCTGGGCCGCAGGCATGCTGGGACAGAGATGAGGGGATCAAACTGCTGGAAATAAAACTGTGAAAGTCTCAGAAACCTAAGCCTCCCGGGTTCGAGATGTTCATGGCATTTGCTATGAATAGGGGCCCTCAGATTCTCATCCACTCACACCCTGGCAAGGCTTAGCCCCATGGTCTGGGCTAGGATCAGTACTAAACCCCTCGCTGTGAAGGTGGGAAACAGAGTTTCCCAGAGAGGAAAGGACTGGTGACCGCCACAGTCCAGGCGGGACAGTGACTGGATTTGTCCCGACACAGTTGCCCCATTGCTATTTTACCAGCAAGTCCTGGATGGAGCATGGCGAAGCGTGATGTGGGGGTGGGCGGTGCTCTCGGTCCGCCATCCAGCCTGGAGAGACACAGTGGCCCACGCTGTATATCCGTCAGTGCCTTGGCTGTACTGGGAATGTCTCCTGTAGGGGGACACAGAGTGCTTACAGCAGCTCTTAGAAGAACTGTCATACCCCCCCCCCCGGGTCTCCATATCACACAGGTTGGCAAGTAAGTGACTCTTCAGATCCTTTAGCCAGGGATGGGACGGTTGGTCCCACTGGGCAGCTGGCTGTCACCTCCTGTTTCCCACTAGAGTTCCCCAGGGTCTAAGTACGACAGCGGGGGGCCCTGGGAGATGTCTGTGGCTCAGCAGAGCAAGGCCCTGGCCTAGTGTGTGTATCAGTCAGGTGGGATTCCGCTTGTGCTCCTGTCCTCATTATCTGCATCAGGGAGGGATGTGCTCGGCTCTTCGCGGATACGGTGTGGACCTGTGTGAGGCTGCCAGGACAGACCTTGCCGTCCCGTGTGGAGCACAGGGCTGGGGCCTGGAGGAGAGAAACATCTGTGCCGTGTTTGCCCGGCCGGTTATATAAGCTAGGGTTCGGGAGAAGCAGCTTGGCATTCTGTGGACACATTGTATAACCACCTCTGGGAACCAAAGGGTAATCTCTGGACCCTTTGTGCTGTTCGTTTAAACCCCCAAGGAGGGTGGGTAAGAACAGATCCGCTTAGCTGGGGGGCGGGGTAGGGGTGGTGGTAATGAACACTTGAAGAGCTCCCTGAGGAACAAAAGGGGCCTGGAGCAACTTAATATTTTCCTCTTGGTGCGAACATTGGAACCCTCTGTCCTGCCTTGGCTGGGACCAAGCCCAGGATGCACCTGGGCAGGGTTTAATCCTCAAATTGGTCTCTACGAAAGGAAGGGGTGGATGAGAAGGGCCCCAGGGTGGAGTAGGGGAGAGGAGCCCAGCCTCACTTCTCTCTGGCCCAGGACAGAGCCAGGGTGCAGATCAAGTGTCTGCCCCTTTAAAGTTTCATGCAAGGCAGGCAGTGTTACCCAGCTGCTCCCCTGCCCCCAGTCTAGAAGGTGGGCAGGTCCTCACCCCTCCCACCTCACCCTATCTTCTTCCCTGGAGGCCCATGAAAGGGAGACAGGCAGGAGGGCAGGCCACCCAGTGAAGAGCCTTCTATCTCCTGAGTGACTGCCTAGGGAGGAGGGGCCACTTAGAGGTCCTCACTGCATAACCCTCTTGTGCGTGCCCATGCTGAAACCGCACAGCGGCACACAAGACTTTAACTAGACGTGAACGCAGACCTTGAGTGTGCCTGACCTAGGCAACCCTTAGATGTGATAGCATACACATAGTGTCAGGCTTATGTAATGGCTTCTATTGTAATCTCACAGAAGGAACTGAGGTCGAGGGGTGGGTCTGTGGGTTGAGCTGCAGCATCAGTGAGGGAAGTCCCTCCTGGACTCTGCCCTGCTTCCCACCAGGCCTGCTGGAGGCAAGAGACTGAGGCAGAAGAACTGAGCAGGCCTGGGTGTAATTCAAGCCCAAACAAGGTGCTAGTTTGTTGGCAAGGTCCTTGTTCTTCCTGAGCCCCATTTCTTCTGCACAGTGGGGTAACAAGCCAGTTGCCTTTCGCAGTTAAAGGGGGAGGGGACAGAGCGGTCAGCCAGCTGTTAGCTGGGAGTAGGGCACAGGCAGGAAAGCAGGGGCTTAGGGTGATGGGTGTCCCGCGAGCCTCTCTGGGAGTTTAGACACCGGGTCTCCAAGAGGGGAAGATGCTAAGCTGGGAGGTATAAGGGCAGTCACTGCAGGAGGAGTGGGCTCATTCCCTGCCATTGACAGAAAAGGATCCTGGCTCTTGTGTCTGCTCCACCTGGCACCACCATGCTTAGCTGCATCCATGCCTGCTCCACCTGGCACCACCTTGCTTTAGCTGCATCCATGTCTGCTCCACCTGGCACCACCATGCTTTGCTGCATCCATGCCTGCTCTACCTGGCACCGCCTTGCTTAGCTGCATCCATGTCTGCTCCACCTGGCACCACCATGCTTAGCTGCATCCAGGCCTGCTCCACCTGGCACCACCTTGCTTAGCTGCATCCATGCCTGCTCCACCTTGCTTAGCTGCATCCATGCCTGCTCCACCTGGCACCGCCTTGCTTCACTGCATCCATGCCTGCTCCACCTGGCACCGCCTTGCTTCACTGCATCCATGCCTGCTCCACCTGGCACCACCATGCTTTGCTGCATCCATGCCTGCTCCACCTTGCTTAGCTGCATCCATGCCTGCTCCACATGGCACCACCAAGCTTAGCTGCATCCAGGCTTGCTCCAGCCCTTCAAGGCTCAGTTCTCCCTTGTCAGATCGAGACAGGACCCCGCCTTGTAGATGGTTGTGAGGGTTGGAGGAGACCATGCCCTGAGGTGACCCAGCGCCCAGCCTGTGGCATCTTTTCGGTCAAAGCTAATGAAGCCCCCTAACTTGGCCCCTGTACTGTGAACGCCTTTCCAGCATACCTGGTTCCCCAGCAGCCTCTGAGCCCTGTATCAGCAGGTTTCACGGCAAGATGTCCGGGTACCCTCCCTTCAACCAGAGCAGGCCGCTTGCATCTGATGCTCCCAGCTGAAGATCCGCTCCCCTGACCTAACCCCTTTAACCTTGCAGGTGTGGAGACTGAGGCCAGAAAAAAGATGATCAGGGTAGGAGTTAGGAGTGTTCAGGAGCTGGGGTGCATCCCAGCTGTGCCTTACAGGGCAGTATGAGCGTGTCTGGCACATTCACCCCTCACCCGTGGCTCTCTTTCCAGGTGCCACCATGTGGGGCTCCCTGTTCCTGCTGCTCCTGGCTGCCGGCGGAGTGCGGACCACCCGGCCATGCTTTCCCGGGTGCCAGTGTGAGGAGGAGACTTTCGGCCTCTTTGACAGCTTCAGCCTGACTCGGGTGGACTGCAGCAGCTTGGGCCCCCACATTGTGCCTGTGCCCATCCCTCTGGACACAGCCCACCTGGACCTGTCTTCCAACCGGCTGGAGACGGTGAATGAGTCGGTGCTGGGGGGGCCGGGCTATACCACACTGGCAGGCCTGGATCTCAGTCACAATCTCCTCACCAACATCGCACCCACTGCCTTCTCCCGCCTGCGCTACCTGGAGTCTCTCGACCTCAGCCACAACGGCCTGGCAGCCCTGCCGGCTGAGATTTTCACCACCACCTCCCTGAGTGACGTCAACCTCAGCCATAACCGACTACGGGAGGTCTCCATATCTGCCTTCTCCACCCACGGCCAGGGCCGGGCACTGCACGTGGATCTGTCCCACAACCTTATCCACCGCCTGCTCCCCCATCAGCCCCGGGTCAGCCTGTCTGCACCCACCATTCAAAGCCTGAACCTGGCCTGGAACCGGCTCCGCGCTGTGCCCGATCTCCGAGACCTGCCCCTGCGTTACCTCAGCCTGGATGGGAACCCCCTGGCTGCCATCAACCCAGGTGCCTTCATGGGGCTGGCAGGCCTCACCCACCTGTCCCTGGCCAGCCTACAGAGTGCCCTCCAGTTAGTACCCCATGGCTTCCGGGAGCTCCCGGGCCTGCAGGTCCTGGACTTGTCAGGCAACCCCAAGCTCAAGTGGGCAGGAGCCGAGGTGTTTTCGGGCCTGGGCTTGCTGCAGGAACTAGACCTGTCGGGTACCAACCTGGTACCCCTACCTGAGATGCTGCTCCATCACCTCCCTGCTTTACAGAGTGTCAGTGTGGGCCAAGATGTGCAGTGCCGGCGCCTGGTGCGGGAGGGTGCCTACCCCCGGCAGCCTGGCTTCAGCCCTAAGGTAGTCCTACACTGTGGAGACACCCAGGAGTTTGCTGCCAGGGGCCCAGACATCTTGTGACAAATGGCGTGGCCTGGGGCCACTGGACAGACTGTCGTCCTGGGCTCGCTCAGGTCCCAGCTAACTTATATTTTAATGTGCCAATGCCTGTGGGGGGTCCACAGGCCTGTGTGGCGGCATCTCAGTAAAGCTGTGGGCCGGGGATAGCGTTCCTACCTGGGACCTATACCCAGTAGCGAAATCTTCCCGTTTGTCTCAGTGGCTCACTTCCCGGAACTGTGAGCAGAGGGACATGGATGCCAACCAGACTCTGGTCCCTTCCCGAGCCCCTGCCCTAGTTGTCCCTAAGTGCCTTCTCTTTGGTCCGGGCTGACCTGACCCGTGGTGTGAGAGGGTGGGTGGGCGCCACCGTTGCAAATGATGACTCGGGTCGTCTGACTGAGGGTTCCTTTGAGCACAGTGTCTTCTCACGTCGTCTGTGCTCTGGGCCCGTGAGGCCAGCTTCTTCCCCATTCTCATGGAATCCTGGATAGACTTAATTATTTAGAAGGATTTAGAGAGAAAATCAAATCCGGCCTCCTCGGAGGACAGATGGGAATAAGGGACTGGGAGCAGCAAACCTGCTCACCTGAGGTCCCAGCCTCCTGCTGAGGTTGGGGGCTGTGTACTTTCCTCTCTGACATCCATCCCTCCCCCTTGCTGGGCACCCTGTTACCTTGTCTGTGCTCCTTCCCGTCACGTGACAAGGTCACGGGTTGGGGGGACTCTAGGTCCAGTGGCCAGTTTATGCTACGAGCAAGGTCAGTCCGCCCTTCAGAGCCTCAGAAGCTCGGGACACACCAGTCCCAAGCCCGTCAGTTTCTCAGGTGGGGGCCCCCTAGCATCAAGACTGGAAAGGTGCAGATTCTCCCCAGAGACCCTGCCTCAAGATTCTTCCTAAGAAGTCTGTGGAATTGTGGCTGTCCTGCCGTGCGCTCCAAGGGGACTTGTGGACTTGCTGACGGCCCGTCAGTCCTCCAGGAGTGGGGCAGAGAGAGACAGGGTTTCCCCTTCCCGTTGTGTTTATCCCCGGGGTCGCATCTCAGTTCGCCGGCCCTGGGTTCCTTCCTTTGTCTTCTTCATCTTGTAAGAGTCACTGCCTTTTCTTCACCAACTGTCACTTTTAACCCCCACCTCTGCTGGCCGGGGATGGAAACGAAGAGAAACGGATTTGCTCACTTTTGTAAGACTCTTCGGGGCTCGTGTTGGGGGTGCTGGGAAGAAGCCAGCTATCGGTGACCACGTGGGCACTCTGGCTGGCCCCGGAGATGCTCACGAGGCAGTGAGAGCTCTTTCTTCCCACACTAGCTCTGCCCAGCCCCTGAGTGGTCCTTGGTTTAATAAATACATAGAAGAATGCTTTTTGTCCCATCATTGCACCGGAATTTGCTGACGATCGCTGGACCAGGACTGGGGCTACGAGGACAAGCTAGACCCCACCTTGGGCAGCTTGTTCTCCCTAAAAGGCCAAGAGTCTTCCAGAGTCGGATGTGTATGACGACATACAGGAGGCAGGTACTTGGGTAAGCTAACCCTCGCATTGTAGCCTGCACGTTCTTCACTTTCTCTACCCCCATCCAAGTTACCCACCTCCGTCCACCGTCTGTGCATCTTCAGCCGCGAGGCCCTGGCACACACCCTTGTCTCGGTTCCGGCTGTAGCTGTGGAACTCTGTCCGTATCCTGTCCCTCAGCTCTCTCTCATCTAGGACATCCAGTTCCTAACGTGCCTTAGAAGCTTTTCCAAAGTCTCCCTCAGCTCCCTCTTGTCAGCTTTGGCCGTCACGGGCCTTGAGCTGCTGTGGTCTCTAACTCCTGTTTGCACACCCCCAGTGACCTCACACTTGAGTGACAGCTCACTTCTGGCTCCTTAGGGGCTTTGGGTTGTCGGCAGGTTGGTTCTTGTGACTGGCCAGTCTAGAGAGGTATCCACCACTGTCATCTCCATGGACAGCCGTCTCTTGCTGATGCCTACAATGCCAGGCACTGCGCTGAGCTGCAGAGTATAACCCCTGGGGTGTCTGACCCGGGGGTCACACAGGATCCCTAGCTGAAAAAAAGTTTAAACTGTGTGGAGGATCAGAACACCTCAGGAGAGGTAGACCGGAACTTAGGAAAGGTCATGGGTGAGGAGTCAATGGCACAGAGTCCTGGGTTTCTTGTTAATAAATCTCCCATGGTGACTGCGTTGGCAAGAATATCTATCCAACTCCCTGGATGGATGCCCGTTGTTGGAATGTTCTGGACTCTGTGCAGAAAGAGCTGAGGAGGAAGGGTCCCAGTCCCTGTATTTCCTCAGGCGGGGAAGACGGAGGCCTCATAAAAAAAAATTTTTTTTTTTAAAAAGCCACATTAAAAAAAATTAAAGATAGGGACCAAGCCTAGATGTGGGGTTGGGTTGGAGGGTAGGGAAAGATCTCAGCACTCTGGTTGCAACTGGAGCAGGGAAGCTGGTGGTGCATACCGGTGATGCCGGCACGGCACTCCTGAGGCAGAGCCCGAATCATGGCTGTCGTGATGGTCTGGGGCAGCCAGGTTGGAGGTGAGCCTGCGATGCGTTAGACAAAATAAAAATCAAAAACGGGCCAGGGATGGAGGCTCTGGGGTGAGGATGGGGACACAGAGGGGGCGGCCTCGCCCTGTGACCTGAGACATCAGAACATTTTCTATATAGCCTCTTGCCTGCCTTAGACCAAAGCCTCACGGGTAGTGCTTCTGGCGCGGCATCTGGACCACAGCGCCACCTGGTGGCCACACACCCCAGGTCGGAGCCGGCAGGCAGAACAAGTCCGGGAATGCTGTTTCTGCTCCCCGCCATTCAGCAACACTCACAGGGTCCTACTCTTCCTCCAGAGATCCTGGCATCTAGGAAGAGGGCTTCAAAATATTCGCTCTCCAGTTTCATGCCAAGATTCTGTTTTGAATTCTTAGGATTCATCACAAACCAACTGTGTGACTTACCTGAGCCTGAAAAACAAGAATGAAAATACCTCTGTCCACAGAGGGAATCAAGTCACATTTGTGTAGGATCAAAAACTGTGCCGGTCACAAAATAAGGTGCCCCGGAAGTGCCGTTTCTTCTCTCCTTACCACACCGAGTACTTTTATCACCGCAGCTTCCTCTGTCGGGTACCACCATTCCCTCCTTGTCTGTCACTGCTCCTGAGGGGGACCACTGCACTCTGAGGGTCCAAGAGGAGAAACACCCAAAACCATTAGACTAAAGCTGTTTCTCTGTGGCAGATGAATGGGGGAGATCATACAGCTCTCAGTCGGCCCCATCGGACAATTGAGTTTAGACCCCAGAGCAGAAAAGGCCAAGGTCAAAGTTACAGACCTTTTCCCCCTGGCCCCTTTTCACAGATGTGAGACTGAAGGCTCTTAAGTGCAGACTCAGGAGCCGGGTTCTGTGTCACAGCAGGTGCCAGGGTTCTGTGCTGCAGGTGCCAGGGTTCTGTGCCTCAGCAGGAGCCAGGGTTCTGTGTCTCAGCAGGTGCTAGGGTTCTGTGTCTCAGCAGGTGACAGGGTTCGTGTCTCAGCAGGAGCCAGGGTTCTGTGTCTCAGCAGGTGCCAGGGTTCTGTGCCTCAGCAGGTGCCAGGTTCTGTGCCACAGCAGGTGCCAGGGTTCTGTGTCACAGGAGGGGCCAGGGTTCCGTGTCTCAACAGGTGCTAGGGTTCTGTGCTGCAGGAGCTAGGCTTCTGTGCCTCAGCAGGTGCCAGGGTTCCGTGCCTCAGCAGGTGCCAGGGTTCCGTGCCTCAGCAGGTGCCAGGGTTCCGTGCCTCAGCAGGTGCCAGGGTCCGTGTCTCAGCAGGTGCCAGGGTTCCGTGTCTCAGCAGGTGCCAGGGTTCCGTGTATCACAGAACTGCCTCCGCAATCTGGGACACAACGTGTAATGGGCACGTGGGTCTGTTGTTCAGAGTGTTTAAGAACTTCAAGATGGCAAGGAAAGAGCTGGAAAGCAAGCCCAGGACCCCCCTAAGGTCCCACCATCTGTGAGGCCACCTTCCTGGGCTCTAATCGCCTCATTAGTAGGAAAGCCAAGGGCGTGCCTCGTCCTGGGGAGCATGAGAGAATGGGAACTGGTTCAGAGACCCCGCTGGAACCTTCTGAATAGGAATTCCGCTCTCGGTGCGGCCACAACCCCCTGCCCTTCTTCCTCCATACTGCCATGTCCAAAACGTTCTCAGAAAGAATAGCAGAGGCAGAAACTCCCTTCCACAGGGCCGCTCATTTGGATAAGACCCAAGGATGTAAAAGGCAGAGGCTTTGATACTGTGTGAAGTACATCACACCTGGTTCTCTTCAAGGGTGGTGTCAAGGATGGTAGAGGTCATCAGAGGCCCATCAGGGTCGACATTCCTTCCTGGCTAACCTTCACTGTGTAGCTAGTGTTTATCCTATCAATAGTGACTCCGCCCATGGCCAGTATCCACACCGCTGCCCGGTGTCCCAGGTAGCAACTCATACCATGCTTTGTGCTCAGCATTCAGCATCTTTGCACAGGGCACCTTCAAGCGGTAGAAAAATGACCGTTCAGCTAAGCCATGCACCTCTGTTGGTTTTTCTTCTTGGTGTAAGTACTACTGGTTATATTTGTGGGGGTTATTGTGTGTGTCGAGCTTGGAGGGGGAATTCCTCCTGTGATTCCCAGCACTGTTTGTCATTTTAGGTCACATACTCATTAGGCAAAATGTTCCAAACTGGGAAGACAAGCATATGCCACGCTTCTTGGTGTGTGTGTGTGTGTGTGTGTGTGTGTACCACGTGTGTGGTGATTGTGTACATTGATACAGGAAGACTCAGAAGAGATACTGGTTGAAGACTTGAAGGATCAAGCTAAGGATGATTTTCTAATTAACTGATTCTTAGAAGCAGTTACTAGGCAGAGTGATGAACAGGGAGGCTTGACTCTCCTGCTGAGACGGAGGGTGGAAAGCCCCACTTAGGGCTTAAAAAAAAAAAGAGGAGGAAAGAAAACCTGGGTTCCCCAATGAAGCAAGGACAGTGACTCAGGGGACCTGGGTAGCCCCCCGGGATCCAGAAGCAGGTCACCTGGCCTCAAAGCCTGGCACTTCTGAGTCCTGGGGAAATTCGTCCACCCTGTCTTTTAGCCATAGTCTCTTGTCTGTAAAAGTGAGGGTGGCTCCTGCCAAGGAGGTCGTGTTGGCAAACTTTAGCATGCCGCCGCAGTACGGTTAGATGCTATATCCGTGAAATATTATCTTTTGAATCCCCCACACACACCTTGGCCAAATCTATAAGCCTTCTTTCTTCTGTTCCTCCTCCTCCTCTCTTTCCTCCTCCTCTTCCTCCTTCTTTGTGTTTTCTTGGGACTGTCAACGCCCAGGGGAGACAACACGGGAAGCAGCCCCAGACTTGGGGACTTCTCTGTTGGGTGCAGGAGTTCGAGCTGATGCACTAGACTTGAGAGAAGTGGGAAACCCTGTCCTTCTCCCTTTCGAAAGACTCCAAAGAGGTGTCTGCCCCTCTGTCAAAGTGTGTGGTCCCTAGAGATGCTTTACAAGGTGAAGACTGAAACATAGGAGGTGAGAGGGCCAGGCCCGCAGAGAAGACAGGGCCACGTCCCCGTATGGCCTCTCTCCTATCAGTGAGATATCCTCATCCAACCAGTGGTCCCAGGAAACCCCCGGTGACTGGGGTTCACAGCCGGGCCTTCACACTCATCTTGAATCTGGGCTGAGCCTATGGCTTTGATTAGGACAGTGTATTTTCATTTTGTTTCTTTTTTGCAAAAATTTAATTTATTTTCACGTGTGTGTGTTCACACACATCAGAGGACAGTTTGCAAGAGCTGGTTCTCTCCATCCATGTGGGTCCTGGGGATGGAGTTCAGGGCGTCAAGCGGCAACCAGCTTTCCCTACTGAGTTTTGTGTTGGCCCGTGTTTCATTACTTGATCTCGCCCATACTGGCCTGGAGTTTACCAGTCTGCTGCCTCAGCCTCCTGAGTGCTGAGGGTATAGGAATATGACACCTTGCCTGGCTCAGGGTGTCATATTCTTTAATACTTTAATACTTTAAATGCAGGACGATGTAGAAGCAGGTACATGTTAAACCTAAGCCTTTTCTTATTTACTTATTTATCTTTAACTTTTAATTTTGTGGGAATTGAAGCTTGAGCTTGGAACATGCAAATTTTCCACCACTGATACGGTTGTGTGTGTGTGTGTGTGTGTGTGTGTATTCTCAGCATAAGACCTAAATATTAAGAGGATCCGAATTCACTACCTTGGCAGCTCTGGACTGCCATTTGCAAGGTCTACTGAGGACATATAGAAAGGCCCCAAAACTACATGAAGAGAAAGAGAAACTTCGGTTTCTCTCCAAGCAAGTGGAAGGCCCCAGCTGAATTCATGCCAATGGCAGCAAAAGCCGAAGGGCCAACCAGGGGATCCCTGCCCCGCTGCAGAATCAAAAGCAGATAACGCGGCTGTTGTTCTAGGCTGACGCTGAATGAATTCAGCCCACGTCACAGCCCCCCCGGAGACCCCCAGCCTGCTGCCACATTCCTGCCTTCCTGTTGATGTAGCCGTGGGAAAGGGGGCGGTTGAAGATACAGAGAAAGTTCTAGGTGAAAAGGACATGCTCTTGGAACATTGCCATCATCAAGAGCCGTACCTGGATGATGGCTTAAAGTGTCTCAGGGGCCAGCTCAGCTGGAGGCTCACCTCTGCCTGCATACATCACAACCACCCTGCAAGCTCAGCCCTTCCCCACCCCTGCTCCAGACGGAGCACCTGTTACCTTCACCCCGCCCTGTCTGTCTCCTCTCCCTGCCAGGCTGACCAGAGTCCATTGTTCTGTTTGGCTGTCTTCACCCTGCCCAGAGATTTTCTCACACCCAGGGACTTTCTGAGGGACTCGTGGGGGCCGGACAGGACAAAGAGCGAGTGAGCACGGGGGGGGGGGGCGCTTGTCAGAACCCAGAGCCATTCCCAGAGTACCCTGGCAAAGTCAAAGCCTCTCTGCTTCCCACAGATAGGAGCAAAGTCATACTTAGCTCAAGCTCTGAATATCCTGTGGTCACTCAGTTTGTCTCACACTCCAGAATCATGAGGGTGACCTGTGCGGCTGGCGGAAGGGCTCTGCACTCGAGTATGTTCGGGGGTGGCGTCTACACAGACCTTTACTTCGCTGGCACGTTGTGAAGGAAGACAGCCCCATGAGGTCTGGGGTGCAGGGGTAGTGAGTGCTTCACTGTTTACAAGTTTCCAGCCAGATCAGTTCCTTCCTTTCCTGCTTCAGCCTCCTGGCCGCCTCTCCCAGCAGGATGGTGTTCCTCACACTTACTCTGTGGTTATTTGACCGGCTTCCTCCATATACTGAAGACAGCGGCTGTCAGTCCCTAAAGGGCCCTTAACACTCATGCCGCCTGGTACATAGGCAGGTGGTGGCATACAAATCTGGTGAATTAATAAACACATCAGTTGCTGGTGGTTAGGTGGGGGTCAAGAGAGGTTTTAGTGGCTTTCCCAAAGCTGAACTGCAAGCTTGGGGCAGAAACCAGTCTTTGCAGAACTGGGGAGATGACTCAGTGGTTGAGGGTGCTTCCTACTCTTGCAGAGGACTGGAGTTTGGTTTCCAGCACCCACGTCAGGTGCCTCACAACCATCTATAGCTTCAGGTCCAGGGAGTCCTCTCTCTTCTTCTGGACCTCATGGGCACCTGCATGTTTGTGCGCACGCACACACACACACACACACACACACACACACACACAAATAGAAATCTAAACAGTGAAAGCAAGAGGGACCAAAGGGATGGTCCAGTGGTCAGGAGCACCTGTTGCTCTCGCAGAGGACCAGGGATTCCCAGCACCTATATGGTGGTTCGCAGCCTCCCCTAACTCCATTTCCAGGCGGTTGTATAAGCAGGAACTCTGAAGATCTCTTATGCCGTATCCTGGCAGAGTTCATCAGGTGCTTTCTTTTGTGTCCTGCAGAATGTCTGGCAGTTTCCTCTGTGAAGCAGGAACCCTGAAGTACCATCCCATCTTTTGGAAAGTCCAGCAGTCACTTTTCTGTGTGTCCTGCATATCCAGTTCAAACAGCATACCATCAAGCAGTCCAGGCAAGGGCAGTTTCTTGCCCAAATGGCTAACAAACTCCATAAGGAGCCTCTTCGGTGCCCATCTTGCTCTTGAAGTAGATTGGTGCTGCCAGGAGCAGATGTGTCTCATTGTCATGAAAAGTCCTAAGTTCTTAAAACATTTTAAATGCCATATTCTGTTAGTATTTGAAAGGTTTGAAGAGTCCCTATCTATTTGAAATATATCTCTGTACATCTAGAAAACCTAACTAACATGACTACAAAGCTGGACTATTATAGATGACTATCTATTAACCTGTATTTCTTAATTATACAATACAACTTCAAATGAGCTGCTGAAACATGATACCTTAATCAAGAGCAGAAATATACATATAACAAAATTGACCTTAAATTTATATCAATAAACCAAGATCCATACCAATGCAAAGTATTCATTTCTAAAGCATTTCCCCCTTTAAATGTAAACAGACATTTATAAACAATTGTTTAGGGAATAGTTCTCTCCAAACTGCTTTCTGCTTTTTGTTGGGTGAAGTAACTTTGGGGGTTCGCAGAGACCTTTCAGGGGGTCTTGTTCCATCAAACTATATTAGCCAGTAAGAAATCTGCAGGTTTTATCCTCTGTGGAAACAAAAGCAGAACCTCTTTTCCAAAGCAAAATATCCTTAGACCCAAGTTTCGAAGTCAAGATTACATAGGTTTAGTGTAGCAGCCATATAATAAAATGTCTCTCTATTTAGCTCATTCACAGTCAAAAATGTAAAGAAAACACAATAATAAACATAATCCAGACTCTTTGTGTATATTCTATCTTTGTATGGTTTATTTTTTCTTTACTCCTTTAATCTATGACTCTCTGTCTCTTTAAAGGCTTTACTTCTTTTTATAACTCTCTATACTCTTTTTCTTCTCTGTCCCAAACCTATGTATATATTTTTTTTAACACACGGTGTCTCATTCAGGGGTCTTTTATGTCTGAATCTGTTCTATTGCATACCTGTAATCCTTTTCTGATCACGACCGCTTCTTAAAGTGCTAAGCAGCATGGCTAGGACTATTGTTTTGCCTTTTGGTTCCACCCAGTCCAACATGGCGGAGGTCTGTTCAGTGCCAGCTCTGCGAGCCAGGCTCACAGCCCCATTTCCAGACACACAGTGGTCTATGTTGCCAGTAAGCAAGTTGTAGCCCTCTGCTTACAAACCCCGTTCAAATGCTCAGCCTCCTAAAAGAGCCAGAGGAAGCCACTGTTTTGAAACCACACAGGTGTTTCAAATGCTGCTAATGCTGAATCGGGAAGACCTCTCTTAAAGGAGACACAGCACCCCCACTCACTGCCAGCAAACAGAGCCCATCCAAAAAAAAAATAGAGCTACTAAGAAGCTGCGCTTAACTGGTGTGTGTGTGTGTGTGTGTGTGTGTGTGTGTGTGTGTGTCTAGAATTCCTTATCAAGCTCTCTCAGGCTTTATTTATGTGGATGTAGTTGGCCCATGTTGGCCCTCCAATTTCTAGGTGGAGACTGCTCATTTGTTTCCTGGCCACCAGACCCAAAATAATCACACAGAAACTGTATTAATTACAACACTGCTTGGCCAATCACTTAAGCTATCTAGCTAGCCCTTATATCTTAAATTAACCCGTTTCTATTATTTTGTATTTTACCACGAGGTTCATGGCCTACAGGTAAGGTTACGGTTGGTAGCTCATGTCTTTCTCCTTCAGAGGCTACATGGCATCTCCCTGACTCTGCCTACTTTCTCCCAGCATTCAGTTTAGTTTTCCTGCCTAGCTCTATTCTGCCCTGCTATAGGACCAAAGCCACTTTATTCATTATCAAAACACATTCACAGCATACAGAGGGGAATCCCACATCACCAGACAAGTTGTAAAAACTGGAGGAAGCCTCTTCTTGGGGACAAGTTCTTCCTGTGTCTGGTATCAGGGCCCCTGCCTTTTCCTTTTCCCGGCATGAGACTCTTGGGGGAAATTCTAGTTTCTTAGAATCCATCCTTTCAGTCATCTGCTAGCTGGGAGGGGGTACAGGGTGGAATATCTTCGTTCCTGCTAAGATGGTAATCCCCCAGCTCCAGGCTGTCTGTAGCAGAGGCACAGGGAATGAATCCAGAGCAATTGCTGTCACCGGTCACCAGAAGGCCCCAGAAACCACCGTATTTTCCCAGGAGCCTCGCAGTTTAACTGCAGGATTACATAATCTTTAAACTTTCCCATGGGTGGGGATTGGGAGGGAGTGGGATGGGGTGGGAGCGGGGCGGGGTTTGGGTCTTAAAACAAACAGATCCAGAGGATTCTATTGGGTGGCTGAAGTCGGAGTTTGCACAGATCTTACACAACTTTTAGTGAGGAAGGCAGGGTAGGGACTGTCAGCTCCCACCCAAACTTCCCTCTTCTCTCCTTAGAGTGATTTCAGTGACGTGGCAAGAAGGAAGGAAGGAGGGAGGGAGGGAGGGAGGGAGGGAGGGAAGGAAGGAAGGAAGGAAGGAAGGAAGGAAGGAAGGAAGGAAGGAAGGGAAGGAAGGAAAGATGAAAGACGAGAGGAGATAGAGGACGCTAAGATGATGTAGCTGACAGTTGACCAGAAGCTCTCGTTTCAGCCTGCAGGAAGCCAACTCTTAACTCCAGGACAAAGGAGACAGACTTCTAAGAGCGACTCATGGCTTAAGGCAGAAGGGTGGGGGGATGCGGTGGGCTCGGTCCTCTGTGGGTTTGGATGCCTCCCCTACCGGCCTTCAAAGCCTTGCATTTAGTAGAGACCCCAGGCTAGTCTCAGGACACCCAGGGAGAGGCCGGTCTCGGCCCTGGCCCATGGCTCCCTGTCTCGTGAAGAAGCTGGACTTCAGTTCCCCTGGTCTGAGAGAGGGCGGGACTGGGAGCGGCCTGCTAAGCGGGTCATGGAGCGGATGCCCGGCAGGTGGCGCTGTGATCCCTACTCTGGTGGTAAATCCTGACCTCCATCCTGCTCTCCTCTCGGACTTGGTGGAAGCAAGATGTGAGGTGGAGGAGGCCACAGGTCCGGAGCAGAGGGCAAACTCAGAAGCACGGGGGCGCGTTTGATGAGCAGCTTACAGTTACCAGGGACTCCATTGTCTTCACATTATCCCCTGTATTGCCAGAACTTTCGCTCTCTGTCTCACAGAACTGGAAACATTAATCCAGCTTCCCCTAATACATAGTTGGTTTTTTTCTGTGTTTCCTGTGCCCAGACCCAGGGATGGGTCCTGGGGAGAGAGGAGTGACCAAAAGTACCCGATGTCCTAGAGGTTGGCATCCAATGGGGAAGGGCTACACCGTAGTCCCCTGGCTGGACATGTCAACAAGACCGCAATAAATGCTGCCAGAACGGTACAGAGGCCCATAAGGGATGCCCGTAGGACTGAATCGGGGCTCGGGGCTCTCACATCTGGGCTGAGGTCTGGATGGAAGCCAAGCCAACCCCGCAGGGACACTTCCTGGAGAAGGAAACTCAGATGCAGTGACCTCACCCTACACACGGAGCCATATCCCACCCTGACTCATTAGGGTTGGCCATTATTTTGTGGACAGTCAGCGGGGGTGCCAATACCAAATACCCTGCACCCCAGATGCAGGGAGAAACTGAGCAAGGACAATGCATGAAAAGTAACTCCAGTTAAAGGTGTCTTCCTTTCCCTTCCTCTCCCTTCCCCTGCTCCACTTCTTTCTCTGCGTGTCCTTGGTTGGCTTGGAACTCACTACGCATCCCAGCCTGGCCTTGAGCTCACAGAAATCCATCATCTGCCTCCCAAGGGCTAGGATAGGCCTGGCCCACCCTGTTTCTTTTGTTTAATGTTTTAGGTGAGCACAAAAAGCCGCGTGCTTCGCCGCAGCCTCCTCTACATCTGTGCCATTAGACTGTTCTCGGTTCCCCTCCCCCACTGCCCACCCTGGGCTTCTTCCTCCGCCCTCCAACTCGTTCCCTCCCTCCCCCAAGTTGGTCCCCCTTCTCCTTTCTTATGACACGTACCCCATTACCCCCTTTCTTATGACACGTACCCCATTACCCCCTTTCTTATGACACACACCCCATTACCCCCTTTCTTATGACAGGTACCCCATTACCCCCTTTCTTATGACAGGTACCCCATCACCCCCTTTCTTATGACACGTACCCCATTACCCCCTTTCTTATGACACGTACCCCATTACCCCCCGAACTTCCCATCACCCTCCAGAGTTCCTCCTCTTCTCTTGTGATCCTTTTCTAGTTTCATGACCCGTCCATACACATACACAGATACATGTATATAGACGCACACACACACACGCAGATTTAAATCTCTTTTCCATATATAAGAGGAAACCCGTGGTGTTGGCATGTCTCCTGCAGAGTAATTGCACATCCATGATAGCTTTTGATTTTCCCTAAAAGCCGTGTGAGGAAGTAGCATTGTTGGCTCTGCTAGCTCCATGTAGATGAGGTCAGCCATGGTCTGAAAGGGAACTTGGTGGTCTAGGGTTACACACCAGGAGAGACAGGAGAGCAGAAAGCACAGGTCTGGGCCCTGAACTTAGCCTTCTGAGAGCGGTGGGTGGAAAGACACCAGTAAGAAGGAAGGAGATGGGGTCTCGGAGGGATGCTGGGAGTCGGGGTTCTCCATCTGCAGCGTTCCCTTGCATTTCCAGGAGACACCCTGCACATGGAGGTGAGAGCAGGCAATTCCAGACCCAGATAGCAGGAGCACGGACTGGCACAGCTCTGCTGAAGAGCAGTTCCATAACTGGAACCCGTGGTCCCCAAATGACAATGGTATTGCCACTTCTAACAAGTTGTCCTCGGACCTCTACACGTGTGCATGGTACACACGTGCCTGCTGTCCTCTGACCTCCATACGTGTACATGGTACACACGTGCCTGCTGTCCCAGGCTATTCAATTACTGGGAAAGATGAGTTGGTTGATGTTGAGAGCCCAGGTGTTTGAAGCAGCCTGTGCAACTTAGTAAGATCCGTCTCTAAAAAAATCAAAAAAAAAAAAAGAAAAAAAAGAAAAAAAAAGAAAAGGAAAAGAAAAACAGCAAAACCTTCTTCTTATGAAACCATCACAGCTAGATTAAAAAAAATTTAGTGGCAAGAATATTTATTTCCATTATTTACAAAAACATTAGAAATTATCTAAATACCAGTAGCATAACTGTTTAAGTAACTTACAGAACAATAGAGATAGGATATTGCCTAACCATAACAATTAGCTTCCTATAGGCAAAACCAAACAACTCCCCTTGATCCAAACCTCACACCTTATATAAAAATACAACTCTTAGGGAAAAAAATGTGGAAAAAGCCTTTACAATCAAGGGTTGGGCAAAAATAGCCTTTTAGACTTCATATTGGAAGGGCAGCCCATCCTGGTTTCGTTTCTGTTGCTGTGATGAAGACGCTCTGACAAAAGGCAGCTTGAGGAGTCAGAAGTTATCACGGCTTGCTTGCGTGATATTAAGTGTTGCTTGCGTGTTACAGTTCATCATTGTGGGGACGTCAAGGCAGGGACTTCAGACCTCTAGTCCGTCACAGCCACAGTCAAGAGCAGAGAGAAATGAAGGCACAATACACTTGCCTGCTTGCTCAGACCCAACCTGGTTTCTCCATTCATACAGCTCAGGACCCCTTGCCTAGAGAATGGTGCTGCCCACGATGGGCAGGGTCTTCCCACATCAGTTAACTTAACTAAGATGATCCACATTGATATGCTCACAGACCAACACAATGTGGACAATCTTTAATTAAATCTCTCCTCCCAAGTGATAGGTTGTGTCAGGCTGACAATTAAACCTAACTGTCACGTGGACCATTTTAAACAAATGTAACTAGACCTTATCAAAACCATGTTAATTTGGATATGAAGTACCCGCCCCCCCCCCCCCCCCCCCCCCCCCCCCCCCCGTGTTCTGTGTTGAAGGTTCAGTTGCCATCTCGTGGTGCTGCGAGGAAGGGCAGATTCTTCAAAGGAATCTAGGTTACTAAGAGGGGGGGTGCACCCTTGAAGTGGGTACCAGGACCACAGCCCCTTTCTTTTTTCTTTTTGCTTTGTGATTGTTAAGGGTGAAGAGTTTTCTCTCGCTGGGATTGCTACCATGATATTCTGCCTCACAGCAGGCCCCAGAGACAGGGCCATGTCATGATGGGCTGAAGTCTCTGAGACTGTGAGCCAAGATGGAGGTGATGATGATCTAGGGGCTGGTCACACCATTCATGGAGATGCGATGAGCTGTACACTTAGCTGGGCTTTGCTTGTTTTTGTCGTTTGGAGGTGAGCGTAGCCTTTAATGTCTGAACCATCTCTTCAGCCCTTTGTGTTTTTGTTTGGTTATTGCTGTTGTTTGACATAAGGTCTGTATAGCCCAGGCCGTATGTAGCTCTGAATGACTTGAACCTTTTTTAAAGTTACATTTGTGTATGTGTGTGTGTGCGCGCGCGCACTCAAGCGCATATGTGTGGGGAGGTGAGAGAACAACTTTTGTGTTCTCTTTTGTCTCTTCTTCCACCAGGCGAGTCCCAGGAGTCAAGCTCAGGTCATCAAGGTTGGTGGCAGATGCTTTTAGCTGCTGAACTGCCTCACAAACCCTGACCTTGAACTTCTGATCCTCCTGCCTCCACCTCCTGAGTGCTGAGATTGATTACTTACACGTGTGTCCAACCAGGCTCAATATTTACATGTGCCTTCTTAATGACTCTTTTATGCTTCAATAAAAGGTGAGGTTTTTTTTTAACATTTATAATTCCATGTGTGTGGTGTGTGTGTGTGTGTGTGTGTGTGCGTGTGTGTCCCCTCATACACATGTGTCATGGCCCCATGTGGATAGGAGAGGAAAATTGGTGGGATTCCACTCTTTCCTTCCAGCACGTGGGTCCCAGGGATTGGACTTAGATCACGAGGCTTGGTAGCAAGCACTTTTTCTCATGAAGGCATCTCATCAGCCTCGGAGGGTGTTTTAAAGTGTTAGACCTGCAGAAAAGTATGTAAGGGTCTTAGAATGTTTGTACGTATTTTCATTGGAAATGAAAGCAGGCTACAAGACAGGCATGGGGACTAATGGATCTAATTCCAATGCTCAAGAGGTAGATATGAGATGATTTCTAATTCCAGAATAGTCTGGACTACACGCCCAGGACCTGTGTCTATTTCTGTGACATGGTGATCATGGCATGTTACACTGTGACCACGTCACGTTGCACCATGATCATAGCATGATACACCACTATCGTGGCATGTTATACCACAATCATGGCATGTTACACCATGACCACGGCACGTTACACCATGACCATGACGTGTTACACCATGACCATGACGTGTTACAGAAGGTCATGATGGAAAGAAGCCAGTGCGGAGGAGCTGGGGAGGAGGGGGAGAGAAGGAAGGAGAAGGTCCCGGTGGGAGTCCAGAGGCAACTTGGTGCAAGTCACTTCTCCTCTTGGGACCTCAGCTTCCTCCTTGGTAGGGTGACGAGTCTCTACCCTAAACCACTTCATAGCTGATGCAGGGATCAGGGGTGGGAAAGGACTCAGGAGAAAATGAGGCCCTTGACAAAAAGCAGAGAGCAAGACAGAGGCTACTGTTCCGTAAAATGATCACCCTTCCTTCCCTCAATTTCCCCTCCTTCTTCCCTTCCTCTCTTTCCCCTTCTTTCCTTCCTTCTTTTTTGGATAGAGGTCAGAGAGCTAAGTCAGCCAGGGCCTGGCTCTCAGGAGCACTCCTGACAGTGGCGATGAAGCTGGGAGTGGGGAGAAACGGAATCAACCCAGCCCGCACAGCACAAGGGCTGCCTGATGGAGGAAGTGGTTTCGGGATAGGATTTGAAGAAAGATTAAGAACGTAACACTGTCTCGAAAACAAAACAAAACAAACAAACAAAAAAAAAGAACGTACCTCTGGGCCAGGCGGTGGCGCATGCCTACGACCCCAGCAGTTGGGCAGCGAGGCAGGTGGATCTCTGAGTTCGAGGCCAGCCTGGTCTACAGAGTGAGTTCCAGGACAGCCAGGGCTACGCAGAGAAACCCTGTCTACAAACAAACAGACGAACAAAATGACAACAAAAAAGCATATGCCCCAGTGGGAAATTGACGTAGCAGACTTGTAAAGGCTTGGAATCTGAATGGACAGTCTCTCATAGCAATGACAGAGGGTCTGAACAAGTGTCCAAGAAGATGCTACACTCTGGGCGTTCAGCCACCGGGGAGATAGTCCTGTGGGCTCACAGATGATCCACTCCTCTGGATGCTCGTGCCCTGGCCCAGCTGGGACAAAAGCCAGAAATAAATTGCATCATGACCTCTGACTTAGAAGGGCTCACAGAACTTACTCCAGGCAGGATAAAGATGACTGGCAAAGGCTGAAAGTCCAGAAAAGGAAAGATTAAATTGAGGTAATCTGAGCTGGCACGGGACCACACAGTAGCTACTCAAGGTAAATCTGCTGAAACCAGGCATGGGGGGGGGGTGCATGCCTGTAACCCCAGCACTGAAGAAGTAGAGATGGGAAGACCAGGAGTTCAAGGCCCACCTGGGCCAACTGAGACCTTGTCTCACACCTCTGTCGCCAACAAACATAAAGACCCACTGGGTAGTTGAGTTTCCTAATCAAGATAGGAAACGATTTTGAGAATCTTTTGAATACACTGGGACTCGGTTCAAACAGTTTCAAACTAAAACAGAATTGGAAAGAAATTACTAGCTGGGTGGTGGTGGCGCACGCCTTTAATCCCAGCACTTGGGAGGCAGAGGCAGAGGCAGGCTGATCTCTGTGGGCTCGAGGCCAGCCTAGTCTATTGAGCGAGTTTCAGGACAGGCTCCAAGGGTACACAGAGAAACTCTGTCTTGAAAAACCAACAAATTACTGAGATCCATGCCTTGTCGTGGTTATCACTGCCCCAGATCAGTGGTGCTTGGTTCGGACAGGGTCCGTTGGGTAAGACGCACACTGGCTACTTGAGAGTCAGCCAAGTTCTTTCTTACCCAGTCTGCGGACCCAGAGCGCAGTCTCACACCGACCTAGGGAAGGTCTGTGCATTTATTCTGACCTTAATTGAAATTGGTGAAAAGCGCCAGCCCTCTTCCCGGTAGAAGCTTTATCAACAATGTTCTTCCTTTCCCGGAAGTCTGCCTACTTCGTGTTATCTGGTCTCAGTGTGGCGGCCTCTCTAGCTGCTGGCCCTGGGAACTGCCAGCCACCCCGCGGAGTTTGATTTGCTGGTGCTTCACTGTTTCGGGACCAACTCTTGTCTAGTCATCCTGATATTTGAGCTGACGTCTCTGCATCTCTGAGCCGTTGCCCTTCGTCCTGTTTCCTTCTGCTCCACAGCGCTGTGGCTTCAGCTCCCGGCCTGGGCCTCGCCTGAGAGATAAGGATTTAAATTGACTCACTGGCGCTGGGGAGATTGCTCAGTCAGTTCAGGGGCTTGCTGGCTAAGTATAAGAACCTGAGTTAGGGCCCCAGCACCGTGTAAAAAAAGCCAGGCTTGGCTCTGTGTGCCTGTAATCTCAGCAGTGCGAGCAGGACTAGGAGGAACCCTGGGACTTGCTGGCCAGCTAGTCTAGCTGGATCAGTGACTTCCAGGCAGGGCTAGCAAGAGACCCTGTCTCAAACAAACAAACAAACAAATAAAATAGAGTGATTGAGGGATACAATTGACATTGACCTCTGACTTACACACACACACACACACAACTTACTCATGAGTGCATGAGTCCTAGTCAGAGCCTGAGGTATCTGGGAAAGTGTGGAACTTAGGCTTATGTACAACTTCATTTCCATCCGAATGTCATTTTGCTAGGCTCTGAAGCACAGAGCTGGCAACCCCTCAGCCTCCTGGGTGGCATCTGAAGGGATTGGCCTAATCCCTTCATAGAGGCCCACCAGGAGACACTTATAGATGGAAATTTTTCAACATGAAGTCTGGGGGGGGGCGGTATTTGAATCCCTGCGCGCAGGAACCACACAGCTCAAAGTGCCAGCCCCGTCAGCTATGATTTATTAAAGACCATGTCCCTAGGAACAACCCGGAAGAAACGACCACAGAAATCTGGGGCCCTCGTTCGGGTCTTGACATGTCCCCGTGTGCAAACGCGGAAAGGGAGGATTTCCTCTTTGGTAGTCGCTTATCTCCCGACAACTTTCTGAGTAGAGGCAGTAAGTCAGCACAGCCTAACACTCCCAGGAAGAGAGGGTTTTTATTTCGGCTGCAGGGCAGCTGCCTGACGAACCCCAATTCCCTGAGAGGGGTTTGTTTGTGGTCTGCTGTCTGCAGGCTCCAGAGGAACAATAGTGTTCTGCCACCTTTCTCTACAGTGTCCCCTGGGGTGAGGCGCCCTGGCAGCTGAGTTAGTGCCATCTAGGTGCTTGCTGAAAAGCCCGAACTTCAGCCTAGGCTTACTGACTTAGAGTCCTGGGGTGAGGCCTGCAAATATGGGTTTTACTTCGGTTCCCAGAGGCTGTGAGTTAGGAGGATTGGGAACTTTTGCCCCTTGGTTCTCTCTCTCAGATAAAGGGAGAACTTAGCCTGGACATCCTAGCAAACATTTCAGGCAGTTTCTTTATGCTGTCTGAGGCCAGGGAGTGTGTGCGTGCGCGCATACGTGTGTGTGTGTGTGTGTGTGTGTGTGTGCGCGTGTGCGTGTGTGTGTGTGTGTGTGTGTGTGTGTTGGGAATCCAGTGACTAGATAGAATGGTAGACTTTTTTTTTTTTAATACCACAGACCAAAACGAAGGGTCAAAACACTTTTCTTTGGCCTAATCTGTGTTTGCATTACCAGGAGTACACGTGACCTACTTAATAAAAAGAGGAATTTTAACAAGGAGTCCACTGTATTCCATTGCCTTATACTGTGCTTGTTTATTTATCTGAGACAGAATCTCATGCAACCATGGTCATCATGGAACTAGATATATAGCCAAGGCTGACTTTGAACTCCTGACCCTTCTGCCTCCCTAGTGCTGGGGTTATAAGGGTGTGCCACCATGCCATATTATCCATCTTGAATTTCTCAGTCCCTTCAAATACTGTGACTTCCTAGTAGCCTGGTCTGACGTGTCAGTGAAGAAATTTCACAACTGATTCCAGAATCAGGCACCCAGAGCAGATGTCAGGAGATGCAGGGCCAGTCTGTTCTGCCACCCAGGCCTTGCCAGGCAGTCTCTGTAGGGTTCTGAGTATTTGGTTCCCCAGATGCAGACAGCAGTGAAACCAGACCCTGGCCTAGGTCAGGGAACGAGGTTCAGAGCCCAGCATGGCAGCTCTGCTGTCCCCTCCCCCAAGTGGTCCCAACATCTCAGTTCCAAGACACAGCCATTACCCCAAGTGGTGTTTGATTTGGGGTTTCCTTTGTCCATGGCTAGTCTGGCACAATTCTTCATGAACACAATCAACCCTCAGTAAATTAACCCCAGTGAGTCACCAAACAAGAATGCAAAGCTATAAGCAGTTCTGGGTATTTGCAGGGGACTTGGGTCACAATAACTTGGGGCTGTGACCCAGGGGCCCCACCTAACAGGGCAGGCATTTCCCGAAGCTCTGTACAAATGTCTCCCTCCCCGCTGCACATCTGGGAGCGTGAGGAGGTTCCCAGGACAAAGTTGATGGCGATGTTAGGGTGTCATCAGGAACCCCTTCTCCTATCTGTCGTGGAGAGATCTTCGCGGAGCCCCTGGGCTCACAAATGTTGGGGACTAAGCCAAGCACTAAGCTGCAGCCACCCCAGGCGCCTCCCATATCCTATCCCAGGGTAGGGGAAGGCCAAAATTTCAAGGGATATTGCTGAACCTAGCAAATACAACGAAGTTTGAAAATACCAGTTCATCATATGGATACTTTTTCACTATGTGATAATTAACTGTTTGAATAATTGTGTTTTGACCTCAGAAGGATGAAGCTAAGCAGACTCTGAGCAGAATAAGAACTGGCTGGACCCTGGTGTCTGGTGTGCCATCCCGTCTGCCTTCTCCCACTGCCCCGTGCAGAAGGGAAGGTGGATGGAAGAGACAAGGGGCTGGTGAAGCCTACGTTATAAACGTTTTCCCTTGGAGTGTGTGCGTGGTGTCTGTGTATGGTATGAGTGGGATGTGTGTGGTCTGTGTGTGTGATGTGTGTGTGGTGTGTGTGTGCGATGTATTGTGGTGTATGTGGTGTGTGCATGTGGTGTGTGTGTGTAATGTGTATGTGATGTATGTGTTGTGTGTGGTGTGTTTGTGTGATGTGTATGTGTGTGTGTGTGCGTGGTGTCTGTGTATGGTGTGTGTTGTATGTGTGTGGGGTGTGTGATGTGTGTGTGGTGCATGGGGGGGGTGTGTGGTATGTGTGGGGGGTGTGTGTGATGTGTGTGTGGTGCATGTGATGTGTGTGTGGTGTGTGTGTGTGTGATGTGTATGTGTGTGATGTATATGTGTGGTGTACACATGTATACATTGCAGGCACCCCGATACACTCTGTGTAGATCAGAGCACAGCCTGCCTAAACTGGTTCTTTCCTTCCACAATGTGGTTCTGTGAACAGACCTCAGATCAGCAGGCTTGGTACAGGGGCATTTATTCCCTAAACCTTCTCTTCAGCTCAAGGTCACTGCTGTAAACACACCTTGACACTGGGGTCTTCCAGACAGCTGTGCAATCGCTAGGGTTTGTCTTGTGAGGACCCCCATCCCCTCCCACCTCTCCTATCCTAGCACTCTGGCTTGTCTCTATTCTTTGCTGGATTCTGTGTCTCTTCCCTCAGCCCAACTCTTGTCCATCTCTTCTGATGGCTCCCTTGGCCTCAGGTTCCTACCCAGCTGTTGAATTTCTTTTGTTGTTAGTTGGTTTTTGAGACAGAGTTTACAGAGCTCAGGCTGCCTCAGATTTACTCAGCTAAGGGTGGCCATGAACTCCTAGTCGTCCCGCCAGCACCTCCAAGCACTGGGTTATAGGTGCCGACACCTCTTATCTGTACACTGGATTTCAAAATCCCCTTTCATGCTGCTTGATAAGAGTTTGGTGCAACAGCCTTAGGACGCCGGCTAAGAAACGCCTACCTTAGGATAAACGTTCAGGTCACGGCAGTCATCCTTCCCCAAGGTCCTGCTGCTGGGCAGAGCTCGCTCTCAGAACTGCTCAGAAGCAGGAAGCCTCCTGTGTTGTGCCGGCTCACCTCCCTGACCTTATCTTCCCATCCGTCTCTGTCTCCTCTCACCAAGGGGACCTTCAACATCTCAGAGGGCTCCCCCTTCCTCCCATGTTCCTTTCCTTGGCCTCACGAGGCCGTTGTGAGAAGAGGGGTTAGGAGGCCTGTGAAGAGCACACATTGCTCCTCCAGGGGACCTGAGTTTGATTCCTATCTTAATTTGCTTTCCGTTGCTATGGTAAATATGTAATTTGTGGTACCACAACTGCAAACAACTTGGAGGGGAAGGGCTTATTTCTTCTTACAGTCCTTCATGAAGGGTAATCAGGGCGGGGAGAGACCGTGGAGGAATGATGCTTGCCGGCTTGCTCCCTCCACTGCTTGCTCAGTTTGGTTTTTTATACACCCCTTTCTTTTTTTTTTAATTTTCTTTTTTTTTAATTATTTATTTATTTATTTATGATTTCTGGCTCTTCCCCCCCGCCGCCTCCCCTTTCCCTCCCCCTCCCCCAATCAAGTCCCCCTCCCGTGTCAGCCCAAAGAGCAATCAGGGTTCCCTGCCCTGTGGGAAGTCCGAAGACCACCCACCTCCATCCAGGTCTAGTAAGTATACCCCTTTCTTATACCTGCCCAGGGATAGCATTGCCCAGGTGGGCTGGACCCTTCCACATCAATCTTCAATCAAGAAAATGCCCCACAGGCTGGCCTGCAGGCCAGTCTGAAGCAGGTATTTTCTCAGTAGAGATTTCCTCTTCTGAGGTGACTCTAGCTTTGTGTCACAACAAAACTAACCAACCTGGCTCCCAGCACCCAAGTCCATTGACTGGAAGCTGCCCGTAACTTGATCTCCGTGGGACTTAAAGCCCTCTTTTGGACTTCAAGGGCACGTGTGCTAGCGTGTGTACACACATACATATACACATAATTTAAATATTTTTAATTATTTGCCCTCTCTGTACCTTGGTTCCTGATTAAAATGAAGATAGTACGGTATCTAAGTTGTAGATTTATTGTAGATACTAAGCTACTGTACATAAAATATGGAAAAAGTACCTGAAACGGTTGCCAGGGCCTGTGAATTATTACCCAGTTATGTCATTACTGACAACTGCATCTGTAATAAGGAACGGGAGAAAGATCTGGGTGTCTTCCGTGAAGATACCTGGCATAGGAGATAAAACACTATCTCTGGAGGGCTTGCCTGAACGGCCGGTATAACGTTGGCCCCTGAGAGTCTATCTTTCCAACCCAAGGTGAAGACAACAAGCCTTTGGAATTTGACTGCAACACTCTTAATGAAGGGGACCACCCATATGGTGTGTCAGTGTTTGGCATGGGCCCCAGAACCTATTCAAAGGCAAATAAGGTGGCTTCCTTTCTGACTTTTCCCCAGTGGGCTGTGAGCTTGCCGGGCACAGCGCCTTCACTGTGCCCCCATGTGCCCACACCCTTGACTCCAGCGGGGCCTGGTTAACAAATGGCAGGACTGTGGGGCAGTGGAAGCCGCCCTTGCTGTTTTCCACATCACTGCCCCCTCCCGTGTTCCTTCTGCCGGAAGCCTCCTCGAGAGCATAGTCGTCTGTCACGGCAGCCCTGTTGATTGCCTGCTGTCTCTGCTCAGGAAGGGCTTGTCCTCTGGCTGTGTGCAACATCGTAGGAGGCCCTGTCACAACTCAGATAATGCCCCTGCCTGTTCAGATGCCTCTCTGCACCTCAGTGGCTGGCCCTGCCACCCCTGCTCCTCGGAATGACGTTTCCTCACGGTCTGGGCCAGGTCTTCCCTCTGCCCCCTTTGTAACCTTCTGCTCCACACACAGTGACTCCTTGGACTTGGACATGTCTGTGCCCTTGCCCACAGTGTTTTCTTGCCAGGATGGCCTTCCCGGTGCACCCTAAGACTCCAAGGTCCTTTCCCACATTCTCACAGCACTGCACTGCAACAGGTCTCAGCCGTGAGACATCTGTGCTGTGTTTGTCTTCACTTGTCAATCAAGTGGGCACTCAAAGAACACAAAGGATCAAGCAGTCAGGAACCTGCTTTTACTTCCCCAGGCCTCCTGCACCTCCTTTCCTCCCTTCCCTCCCTCCCTTCTCCCTCCCTCCCTCCCTCCCTCCCTCCCTCCCTCCCTCCCTCCATTTT
>NW_026067967.1:6887610-6910743 GCF_014885135.2 Alexandromys fortis | reverse complement strand
CTCTCTCTCTCTCTCTCTCTCTCTCTCTCTCTCTCTCTCTCTCTCTCCCTCACACACACACACACACACACACACACACACACACACTTCTACGTGTTTTCCTCAACGCACCCAAATGTACTACACTTTTAATAGATGAGGCACCAGTCTCTGTCCTGAAACAGTCTCCTGCCTCCCAGGTTGCTGCTGCTGCTGCTGCTGCTGCTGAGACCAACCTCATATCGTCTTGTATGCGGGCTTCTGTCAACAGCCTTCGACCAGGCTTTCCTCCTCCACCCACCGGCCTTGCACAAGCACCCCATTGCCACACACGAAGCTTCTGCCACACTCCTCTTGGATCTGATTTTGACTTTCCACTCAACCACTCCACCAAACATCTCCCGAGCTACTTCTAATGTCAAACAGCCCATACTGTTCCCTTCCTTTGCAGAAGTGAGTTAGGGTCTCCGTAGGTAATGCAGGCTGACTCTGACAGTCCTGAACCGGCTGCAATGGCAGGTGTGTTCCACCTGTTTTCCCTCTTCCATTTCTGGCCTTTGGACTATGGTAACTATTTTTTCCTCTTTCCCCCTTTCCAGACGACGTCCCTACACAGTTAGTTATCTCTGGACAGATGACTGAGGGCAGGGACATTGAGATTAATTGTATCCTCACAAATGTGGCTGGCTTTATTCCATGAGGCTCTGGGTTTGATTGCAACCAATGAGAAAAAAAAAAGCTGAAATGATTTTTTTTTCATTAATTTTTTTGGGGTGGCTGGGCAGTGGTGGCACACGCCTTTAACCCCAGCACTTAGGAGGCAGAGGCAGGTGGATCTCTGAGTTCGAGGCCAGCCTGGTCTACACAGAGTTCCAGAACAGCCAGGGCTACACAGAGAAACCCTATCTTGAACCACCCCCCATTTCTTTTAATTACATGTGTACGTGCATGTACCACAACTCACAAATGGGGCTTCTCCTTCTACTCTGTGGGTTCCAGGGGTTAGGTTGTCAGCTTGGTGGGAAGTTCAGTGAGCCGTCTCTCCTACCCTTTTATAAATGGGAATTTGTGGTGTCCTGTGAACACCTAACTGTTATTGCCTGAGGTTTGCAACAGCAAGGCTGAGGTTGCACAACTCACCACAGGGCATGCATGGCTCCTGAAGCAGATTCAGAGCTGGCAGGCCCAGCTGGCAAGATTGGTACATGGGCTGCTGACCTCCGCCTTCTCATAGCCCAGGCCTCCACTCTGGCCAGAGTTGGACGGGCAATGCGGGTCAGATGTAGATTCTGGCTCAGCAAGGCTCCAGAACGAATTTGACTCTAGGTTGGGGCTCAGTTGCACTTGGGAGCCAGTGTGCCCAGAATGGGAGTGGGAGGAATTACAGACCAGATCATGCAAATGCCCAGCATGCTAGACTCTGAGTCAGAAGACAGTGCAGGTCAAAAGTCCCTGAAAGGGTAGATCTCACGCAGTCAAAGAAGCTGGAGAGGCAGGTGGTAACAGGCAGCAGGAGGCAAGGATGGCTCAAGAGAGAGTTGGGACAGTTCTGGACCCCGAAACATTGCTATATTTTGTTTTTGTGTTTTTTTCAAGATGGTTTCTCTGTGTAGCCCTGGATGTCCTGGAACTCACTCTGTAGTCCAAGCTGGTCTCAGACTCAGACATCCACCTGCCTCTGCCTCCTGAGTGCTGGGATTAAAGGCGTGCACCACCACCGTCGGACTCTTTGTGTCTTTTTTTTTTTTTAACTATATCATGTTGTATTCCTATCAAGGTATTAGAACCAGTCAGTAATCTCATTTATCAAAAAAAGAAAGAAGGTCTCTTAGAAACCCTTTGAACAACGTCATTCCACAGCCTCCAAGATCCTCCAAACTGCAGCTGCTAAGACACTTGATTGGGACCCTTCCTTAGGTGTGTCTTGGCCTTTCCCCAGACATCTTCCTGTTAACCTGTTAACATCTTCCTGTTTTTTGTATGTTAATGCCTCCCTTGCAAGTATTTAAACTCAAACTCAGCCTTGCACTTCTCTGAGATCATTTATTGCAGTGAAGTCCTCTGGAGAGACTCCAAAGGCGCTGTAACTCTGGCCCTAACCCTACTGCTGCTCACGGTCTTTTCTACCTGCTCCTCTCTGCTAGCTCAGTATGAATTACTTTGCTCTCTGTGTCTTGATTTTCTTATTTGTAAAATGAAGAGTGGCTCGGTGGTTAAAGAGTACAGGACCTGAGTTCAGCTCCCTGCAACCATGTCGGGTGGCTCACCACCACCTGTGACTCCAGTTCCAGGAGATCTAATGCTGGTTGAGCAGTTGGTAAGTCTAATATCAGTCTGTTGCCCTGTCACTAGCCGGCATTATTTTATGTAGGTGAGACAGCACAGAGGAGAGTAAGGCCAATCGTTGGGGGGTAGACAGGAGGTTAACTTTGCAACCAGGGCTGTGCTGGCGCACTGGGAACATGCTGGGGACCAAGACACTTTTTTTGTCCTGGGGCCTGGCTCTGGGTTTAAACTGAAGACATGCTGTTCAAGGCATACAGTCCATGGGGCAGTCTGCTTCTTCAGGTTTGCTGGGAAGTTTGAGGAACAGGTGCAGGGAGAGAAGCTAGAGAAGGATCGGGAGAATCTCTTCAAGAAGCTAGGTCTAAGCAGAGACGTCGAATTCAGAAGAAGCTAGCCATGAAGGTGCAGGATGAAGAAAGAAAAGGGAGGTTGGAGGTTAAGGGACAATATGCTCACGTGCCCAGGAGTAAGAGGAAACCAAGAGTCCTTTCTAGAGGGAGAGGGGACATTTTAGAATTGTGATTTAAGGCCCAAGAGGTCAGCAGGGACCAGGTGACAGAGAGCTCTGTGGATCACGTCAGAAGGTCTGGAGAAATCCTGGAGCGTTAGTACTTGGAGGATGTTGATAATTTTGAGTTTAAGAACAGATCCTTCGGCAGGAAGAAGTTGTGAGATGGGACAAGACAAGACTTTCTTCGGCCTGCCCTGAGGTACGTACGGCTGAGGGAGGAGGGAAATGGACGGAGAAGGAACCCACAGAAGCTGGTCACTGATTGGAGGTGACCGGATGGGAGAACTGGCTGTCAGTCATAGCTTCTTTCTTCAGCAGACTGGGTCAATGACTCTGTATTGCAACACCATAGAAGAGAAACCACGGAGAGGGAAGCCAACACGTGGGGAAGTGGCGGGTCAGTCTTAAAACACACGGAATCTGAGAGCCTTGTGAAATAACTGATGGACCTGCTCAGAAGGTCATCCGGATGAGTTCTTCCCTAACAGGTGTCGGTTTTGTTCGGGGTAACAGCCCAGTTCAAACTCTCTCCTAGGCTCTCCTGCCAGTTTCCCCAAACTCTGGTCTCCCACAGTTGCTTCTGGCCAAGTATTTCTAAATGGATATCCCTGGGTGAAGGTTCTGGAAGGGATATTGTTTTCCTGGTAACAAAGAACAGGCCCGGCTTGGTATGTGCCTTTTGCCCCTGTCCTTGCCCTTCCTTCCTCCTGCCTGATCACAGTTGGATGCTTGCACAAGCAGCAGTGATCTTCTGACCACGGGTCTGAAGACCAAGCAGACGCTTTGCATTGGGCAGCTGAGGTAGAAACTTGGGCTGTCTACTACTTGAGGGAAAAAAAAAATCCTTTTTCTTTGTTTGCTTTGGGTTTTACTGTATAACCACCCACGTTGTCTTATAGACTAGCTCTGTAGACCAGAATGGCCTTGAACTCACAGAGAAGCCCTGCCTCTGCCTCCTGATCGCTGGGATTAAAAGCGTGCACCACCACAGCCAGCTAACAAGCTTTTTTTTTTTTCCCCGTTAGGGTGCTGGAACTATTTTTCTGTGATTCGTAGCAAAAAAAAAAATATGATCTTAATTGATTCAAGAGCTGAGGCCCTGGAGACAGATGTGGGTAGGAGATTGAGATTCAGGCCAGCATAGGGGCAAAAACTGACAGCTCTGAGGTGGGTGTGGATAACAGGCTCCTAACTGCACACACATGCACCTGGGCCTTTGAGAAGGCTGGCTCCTAGGTGACGTTGAGAGGGCGCATTCCAGTTCGTAGAGCACGAATCCTTAGGTTGTTTTCACATTGCTGACATTTCTGTGATCTCATTCAAAATGAAACAATCCTTGTGGGTTATTCAGTGATTACTCAACCCCCGGTGACATTATTTCGTTATCCCGTTCAAGGTGCTTAACCAAAGGTTTGCGAGCTCTGGTCCTGTGTAGCGATTATCTCCCAGGGTGGCACATTTGGGGCTCAGGAGCTGATCTGGGAACCGCTGCTCGCCTCCCTCCCCTTCTCACAAATCAGTGAGCCCTGGAGGTCTGTCCCTGAAAGATGGTGCAAGAATTCCCCAGAGCTATGCTGCATCCTAACAAAGTGGCCAGCGTTTGTGAAGATTATTGTCACGGCCCCTTGACTTGCCTGCTTCTTCTCTTCTCCCCTCCACCCCTCCACCCCTGCACACCACAGACCTGGAAACCTATTCTGCCTAACCCACAGATTTGGCCATTTTACCCCCCACCTCCCGCCCTTCTGTTCTTGTTAGGATACATAGCAAGGGTCTCATTACAGTATATTAGGCCAGGGCTTTCAGTCCTCAGGCTAAAGGTTGTTCTTACACACAAACCCAATGCTCTAAATGCCTCATTCTGCTCCCCTTTCTCCTGCCCTTTCAAGCCCTCGCAGGCTGTGTTCTTGCCCAGAAATGTCTCTCCACACATTCTCTCACAGACTGCCCAACTCAGAGCAGCCAGATTTATTTTCTGCTTTTTCCAGCAGCTGGGAATGGCTAGAGCCCAACTCCCCATCTTGTCCTTCTCGCTTAACCCTTCCTTCGAGTTCCTTACAAACCCCGTTGATTTCTGTGTGCGAACAATCTGGAAACTGCGCCCCCTCTTCATCTGCAGCGCTGCTCACGCGTCCAGGAGCTTCGGGTCTTGCCCAGTCGTGTTGATCTGCCCTTCCTTTGGCAAACGTAACCACATTAATGTTATCTGCCCTCCCTTGATCAATATAGCTAGCTACATCCAGCTCTTGCTCAAAACCCATTGGGCTCCAAATGGAACTGCTCCTGCAGGAACGCCAGGCCTCGTTTACCCATACCAGGTGGGGAGCGGAACCCAACCCCGTGCTGGTCCTTAGAGAGCCCGTGGTCTTGTCAGCTCAGCCCCTAGAAGAACAGCTGGGCACAGGAGATCCAAATATGGCCCTCACACTAGACTGCCTAGGTCCCAGCCTCAGCTCAGGTGCTTTGTTATCTGGGTGTCCTAGGGAGAAATGTCCAACTCACCAGGTCAGTTTCACCATATGGATCAAGGCAGTGCTTTGTAGGACTGTTAGATCTCAAAACTCTCTCAGAGCAGGTGATTGTAAGTATTAGGGGCTATGCTGGTTACAGCCAGTGTGGCCTGGCAGACTCTTGCAGGCAGGAGCTCAAAGTATGGAAAGCAAGGCCTCTATTTGCAGCGTCATGACTGTAGAACAAGAATGAAGGGCAAATGGGCTCTTGGGTGTGAGAGTTAGGGAGGTCTTCAGGGAGCTGGGTTTTAAAGGAACAGCGGGGGGGGGGGGGGGGGGCCAAATTCAGAAGCAAAGATAGGACTATGGAAGCTGAGAGGCATCTTCCTGGCCTGGGGAGAGTTCACTGAAACTGAACACAAAAGGCAACAGGATGTGCCTATTATTTTTAAATTTTTACCTATTATTACTGTGTGTGTGTGTGTGTGTGTGTGTGTGTGTGACAGACCCGTGTGCCATGTTGCTTGCTTGGAGGAGGTCAGAGGACAACTTTGTGAAGTCTGTTCCCTCTTTGCATTTTTACATGGTTCCTGAGATAAGACAGCCTCCCAGGCTCACATGGTAAATGTCTTTAGCCAAACCCACCGAGCCATGTCACAGGCCTGTGTTTTCATTCTTAATAGCACAGTCTGGAGACTGAGGTATGTATGTATATTCCAATCCTGATATTGGAACAGAGGGAGGCTAGGTGGTCGACAAGGGAGTCATGGAGTCAGGCTCACTTAAGAAGGCAGGAAACACCACGCATAGACGCTCAAAGGGAAGCCACAAACTTCTAGTGCTTTATCCAGTATTTACTTTTAAAGAATGCCAACACCTATTTTTTACTCTGTCCATTCTGAGTGGTGGCCCCCTTTCTTTTTTCCCTACAGGACACTCAGAGTGACTTCCCAGTAGTCGCCGGAGCTGGCTAGGTAGGTGCTCTTTTTCGTCTCCTCCTTTTGAAGCTCGTGGCCAGAGTCCAGACACTGAGGTGCCTCACTGGGCAAGTTTAATCTAGCCCCGGGCTTGACAGAGAAAGATTTCATCTCCTCGCCCCAATGAAACCAGACCGCCCCCACACTAATAGAGGCTTGGTCGCGTCCAGACCGAAAAGAGGGTGCTAGACGCCGTCACCCTTACACAAGGGCGTGTCAAGATCGGCCGGACTCCCCACTTTCCCAACTCCTCCCGTGGATCACTACTCCCCGGAGCGACAGGGTCACTCTCCAGGCGCCATCTGAATGGGCCCTGGGCGCCTTCCATGGACGCGGTGGGCGGGGCCGTGCAGAAAGGGGGCGGTCCTGAGGCGCGATGGGCGTGGCCTGTCGCGGGGCGGGTCCCGTGACGGCTCTAGCCCCGCCCCTGCCCTTCTGGTTCGGGAGGAGGGCGCCGGAGAGCGCGCGTTGCCTGAGCCGGCCCGGGAGCGGCCGAGCCGTGTGTGCTGGGCGTCGGCGCGATGGCTCCGGCTGGGGACCGCGAAGGCTACTGGGGCCCCACGACCTCCACGTTGGACTGGTGTGAGGAGAACTATGCGGTGACCCTGTTCGTTGCCGAGTTCTGTGAGTCGGGGCCCGAGACCGGGGACGGAGAGAGGGCGCGCGCCGAGGGGCGACGACGCGGCGAGTGAGGAACGTGGAGGGCGAACCTGGCCGCCGCCACGAAAGGCTCCAGGCCCGGCCCGGGAGCGGCGGCGGCTGGGCGTGCGCGATCGGAGGGGGAAGCCGGGGAGCCGACGAGGCCTGCCCCGTGTGCCCGGACTGGTTTCAAGGGGGGGCCTTCGGGTCGGGGACGGAAGGGACGTGGGAGCCGCGCCTGGACCTCAGAGGAGAGAGCGAGGCGCGCGGCTGGGAACGGGAGCTCCTACCTGAGCCCTGAGTGCGGCTGCGGCCAGGCCGGGCGCTGCCGGTCCCGAGGTCTCTGCCGTGAGGGCCCTGAACGCCGGCCCGACTGCTGCCATCCGCCTCAGCCATCCGGGAGGGCACCCCTGGGGGACGCTGACGGGCTTCGTCCTCCCCGAGCCTGGGAAACTCTTCAGGGCCCTTCCCGTCCTCTCTCCGGTTCTCGTTAGACCTCGCTCACCTCCAGGGAACAGTTACCGGTTCTCCCGAGCCGAAGCCCCCGCCCCCCTTCACCCTCACCCCGTTGTCTGCAAGTGCAGGGGATCGCTGTTCATCTTGCCCCAGAAGTGAAAGCCAGAGCAGCTAATCACTACCTTCCTGCTCCAGCCACTCTCCCAAGAGCACGAGAGACTAAGTCTCCTTGCTACCTTCTGCGTCTAGCGCATCGGGCTTTCTAGGGGTTAATGGTCATCCGAGGACACTCATTTCCATGAATGCACCTTCAGAGACCGCGATTTGCTGCTTCTAGACCAGCATTGCTGGCCCGGTTTGGGGATATTCATATTCTCTCTCTCTCTCTCTCTCTCTCTCTCTCTCTCTCTCTCTCTCTCTCTCTCTCTCTCTCTCTCTCTCTCTCTCTGTATTTCCTAGATGATTATTTCTAGCATGCTAGAAAGAAATCTGCCACTTCTTCCGTCCAGTTTGGTCAGCTTTTGCGAACACGGTGTTTGGTCATTCTTTTTTCTTGCTGTTTGTTTTTGGCAAGCAGCAGAGAACCGTCTTTGGTTGCTACTGCCTTCTTTTGAACGGGACCCACTTTACTAGGCCACGAGGGAAAACTCTTCTTAGCTCACATTCGAGTCCTTCTCGAGGGCGAGTTTCTTGTGAGATGATCCTGCAGCGAGTCTTGCCGTTTTCAGGATGTTAGTCCCATGCCCTCGAGGCCATGATGGAGATGGAGCATCACTTTCTCTGAATGACTAGTTTAAATGAATAGTTTTTGTACAGTAAAGGAGAAGATGGGCAGAGTCATTATTTATAGGCTAATTACTTGGCAACCCAAACATCGACAGAGCGAGCGCTTGGCCAGTTTGTTTTTAGATCACTTTGGCAAGACTACCAGAGGCTCATGACCACCAGGGAGACTTAAAAATCATGCTTCTCTGAACTGGAAGTGTGTAGCCTTTTATTTTTCCCCTCTCAGGAGTCTTCAGATGTTGGATGGGCTGGAAGGTCACACACTTTCTCTAGAATGTAGAATTAGGTGCAGTGGGTGGAAGAAAATCACTGGAAGGGGAAAGGTTTTGCTTCGGCGCAAGGGAAGACGTCCTAACCGGCGATGCTGTCTCAGAACAGGTTGTCACAGAAAGTGCTAAAATGGGCATTGCTCACCCAAGTCATGTATTTTAAGAGGAATTGTAAAGGACCTAGCTCTATTCACTTTTTTTATATATATATATAGGCAATAAAGACTTTTCGTTCAGAACCAAGGTTTTAGATTAGAATCAAAAGAGAAAACTGGCCGTTGAGTCATGCGGACTGTGAGAGAGGAAGATACTGTATTTTGGCAAATAGCTCCGAGAAATGGGAAATGGCTCTACTTCTTCATGTGCTCAGAAGAGGAAACGGAGTAGACGGAGGGACGGATTGGACGCAGCAATCAAAAGGGTTGCGTGAAGAGGGTCAGTGAGTGTGTTGGCCGCTCGTTGTGTACAAACCTTGGGAGAAAATGACCCGAGGGAGGCTGAGTCAGATTGTCTGACCATATGTAACATAATATCGTAATTTGGAGTGTGGGGATTTGGCCTTTGAATAATATGCAGATTTGAAAAGCTGGATGTGTTGGCACATGCCTCTAATTCCAGCGCCTGGGAGGTGGGAGCAGGAAAATCAGGAGTTCAAGTCCAGACTTGGCCACATGAAACACTTTCTCAAAAACAAAACAACAACGAAACCAAAACAACCAAATAAGTAAAAGCTATATAAATACATCTAAACTATGTACTGTGTACTACTCCTGACATTGTAGCTCTATCATATTTACATTAATGAGCTTTAATGATAGTTTTATCAAGGAAAACAAGTGTTATTATCTGTGTACCACAGTTTGCTAAGCCTTTGATATGGTTTCTCTCTTGAGTTTTACAGTCATTCGCTGAAGGTGTCATTATGCCCATTGCTTCAAACTTCTGTTTATTTGAAAAGATTGGAAGGACCAGGGGGAAGGGAAGAGAGTCTCTTTAGATAAGAAATAGCAAGCCCCTTGATGTACTAGAAGTTATAGGGATAAGTGGTTCCTGTTTTATATGGACTATACAAATAACAGTGCAAGCTGAAACCGGGCTAATGATATTTTATTTGTTTGGGTGTTTATGTGGCGGAGGGGGTGTATACACGCTACATTGTATGGCGGCCGGAGGATGACTTGCGGAATTTAGTTCTTTACTTCCACCATGTGGGCTCCAGGGACCAAACTCAATTCAATCTTGTAATTAATAGTAGAAAAGTCAGAGTTGTTCTGTTAACTTTAAAAGCTTTCATCAAACAGGGCTAGCAAGATGGCTCACTTACCTAGTACTTACGCCAACCTTGCTGACCCGAGTTCAGTTCCCTGGCCTAGAAGGTAGGGAGAACTGACTCCCACAAGTAGTCTGACCTTTCCCGTGCCCTCCTGCCACCACATACACAAGCGTGTTTTGTTTCTCTGTGAAATAACTTATTATCAAGTGTAGCGTAAACAGTACTTGCTTTCTCATCGTGTAAGTTGGAGTGAATGCATTTCCAATGCTTTGACAAGTCCTCTCTGAGTTTGGACAGTCTTTTAGCATTTTATTCTTTGCACTTTTTATATTGTGAAATAGCTCCCAAAGTTCCTTTAATTAGAATTGACTTAGTTTTGTTCGTTGTTGGCTGCTATTCTTCTAGGGTATCTTCCTTCGTTTTCCCCACAACTGTTGTGTTCAATGTGTTGATAAGTTTGCCTTAACTGAGTTCCTCAGGCAGTGACTCTAAAGCCTCTTCAGTGACAGCGGCATCGGCGTTTCTGTAATGCGTCTTTCTGTGCCGCCAGCCCCCGGAGACTTCTTACTAGTTATGGAAGCCTGGCCTGTAGCTTAGGCTTGTTCCTAACTAGCTCTTATAGCTTAAATTAGCCCATTAATCTACGTTCTGTCACGTACCACCCATGCTGCCTCCTCTGTCTCTTCGCATCTCTCTTGCATGCCCAGATTCCTCCTCCTCCTCCCTCTGCCTGGAAGTCCCGCCTGTACCTCCTGCCTAGCTATTGGCCATTCAGTGGTGCACCTCCATACCATGTACAGACATCCCGTAGCACATCTCCATGGTTTTCTGTTTTTCTCATAACTCTGTTTACACTGGCTTGGAATTTCTGTTGACTGGAGTTTGTTTCTCTGCTGACCTTTCCCCATGTTGGCTAGTTCCTTCTTAATACTCATTTTTATAAGATGTCACCAGGAGAAAAAGATAAAACTCAATCATATGCTTTGCTCTCTGTACATGGACTGAATAACAGATATTAAATGACTTTGAAAGTAACCAGCTTTGAAAGAATTAACTAAGTTGGTCACTAAAAAAAGTTTATGTGATTCTGTATGGGTTAAAGATCTAACAGTGAAGTTTGTAGTTTATTTATTTGGATTAGTATTATTTCATTCAATTCTGGCAAACTAAGATATATATATATATATATATATATATATATATATATTGGACCTCTGCTGAGTAAAGATGCCTATATATTAATGATCCTCAAAGCATTTTATTAAGTGGGCGATGCTACCTCGTTTTAAAAAAGAGAAAGAAGTTACCTCCTCAGTGGCATATATCTGTACCACTAATAGTGGCAGAAACAGTGTTCAAATGTAGGTCCGACACTTTCTGCCCTGGCACACAGATGCAGGAGGTGGCATTCCAAGTGCTAGTAGTTTAGTGGAAGAAACATTGCCTAAGGAGAGGAGCGTCCTAAGCTATTGTTATCGCCTCAGAGAAGAAATTACTCAGTTAAAAATTATTTAAAGACTTGGGTGTGGTGGCTCATGCCTACAATTCCAGGACTTGGGAGGTAGAGACAGGTGAGTCAGAAGCTCAGGGCTATTCTTGGCTACAGTGTTAGTTTAAGTCCACCCTAGGTATTAAGAGACCCTGCCTTTAATTTTTTCTGAATATTTCATTTATTCAGTAAGTATTCATTGAGCTGTTTTGTCAGTTACCTCAGACTGTAAAACTGTTATGTATAGGCGGCCTCTCTATCCATGGTATTGGAAAGGCTCGTAGGATATCAATAGGCATACTTTCCTCCCCAGATTAGAGACTGAACCTAGGGCTGCATGTGCTAAAGATATATCTATATATCCTTATCTATGCCTGTATGCCTACATATCTGTCTGAATCTATCTCTCTGTCTCTGTCTATACCGCTGAGCTAAGCTCAACTCTGTTTTTTATTCTAAGATGGGATCTCACTGATTTGTCTAAGGTAGCCTTGAAATCACCGCTCGTAGTTTAGACAGGCCTTGAACTTACTGTGTCAGCCTTCAGCGTAGCTGTGTCGCAGACTTTAGATACCAGGCCTGTTTACATTGCTCCTTTCAAGTGAGATTCATTTTAAAATGTATTTGGTAGAAGAATGTCTGAAAATTTACATTTTATAGGAGTTATTTATAAAAAAGCTAAAGAATATTTGGAAATTCCGTCAGAGGAGGAATTCGCCGCTGACAATATGACCAGCTTGCCATCTTCCTTTTATTTTGGAGTTGAGATGGTTTGAGCTAAGTATTGTTCCTCCCTCCTCATGGCTTTGTTGCCATTCTCCAGTCCTATCTGTAGGATCCAGGCAGAGAGAAGTAGGCAGCCCTCCGTGCCCTTGGTCTTTATGACTTTTTATAAGATTCACGCAGATGGGAGAAAGGAGTTTGTTTCTTCTTTGTAGCTTATGATGAAAGGCTTTAACCAGTGGTCTTTTGTACACATGTCACTAGGGTATCTAGTCTCTTTGGCTTCCTTTCTTTTTCTTTCCTTTTCCCAGGCTCCTTCCATTTTTCTTGATATATGTGAGTACACATCAGGAGTCTTAGTCCTGGGTCTCTGTGGGCTGGCAGAGGTGACATTGCTGTCATCTTCGGGAAGATCTCTTTCATTAAAATTTTTATTACATCTATATTCTATATATATTTATATTTAGTGCATATGTATGCTTGTGCTTTTGGCTATTAGAGGACACCTTCAAGAGTCAGTTCATTTTCTACCATCTGGGTCATCGGGGTTGAACTTAGGTCCTCAGACTTGATGGCAGGTACCTTTGTCCACTGAGCCATTTCCCTTGTTCCTAGAGAATTCTTTTCTTAAGGAAACGCGGACAGGCAGCAGTGCATCCAACGTGCAGCATAAAAGTCAGCTGAAGAAGGAAGGACAAATGAAAGATCAAATTTAGTGTAAAAAAGATTTAGGTTTAATATATCCAGCTCAGAGACTGCAAGTAAATGGTTTTGGTTGATGTGGTGGATGTATTTAGGGTACATTAGGACAGAATGAAATGATACTTAATAAAAACCTGAAACAGAGTTAGAAAGACTTATAGATGTGCCAGACTTTTGATACTGTAACACCCCAACACTGCACTGTCATCTACAAATATATATACACACACACACACGCACACACCAAAACCCCTCAGTTTTTCAATAAGTTTACAATTTTGTGTTGGGCTACAGACATGTTTGGAACTCAGCAAGATGACAGAGCCAGAAAGAGGCAGTAAGGACAGTTACGGTAACATGAGAATCCTAGGCATTTTACTATGTACTAGTCTGGACTGTGCTCCAGTTCAGGCTTGTGTCTTTGGGTAAATCATTTATTCTCTGTATCATTTTACTTTTTATAAAATGCAGGATCTCAGCCATGTGAATTAAGCACTTTATATCTGTGTTTGTTTTTGGTTTGTTTGAGGCATGGTTTCTCTGTGCAGCCCTGGCTATCCTGGAACTCACTCTATAGACCAGGCTGGACTTGAACTCACTGAGATCCACCTGCCTCTGCTTGTGAGTGGTGCGATTAAAGATGTGCACCACCACTGCACTTTATATCTTAATTGTTGTATCTTGTTTATTTTATGTGTGTGGGTGCTTTGCCTGCATGTATGTCTGTGTACCACTTGCATGTTTAATATGCAATGAGGCCAGAAGAGGACTTGATCCTCTGTAACTAGACTATCTCACAGACAGTTGTAAGCCTCAGTTGGGTGCTGGGAGTTAAACTTGGGTCCTCTGGAAGAGCAGCCAGTACTCTTAACAACTGAGCCATGTCTTCGGCATCCCAGCTTAATGTTGTTTTTTTCCCTAGGTGAAAATTTCAAACCTACAGCAGACTTGGAGGAACCCCACGGTGGATGGCCGTCCCCCTGCCTGCTCTCCTCTAACAGTTTCACACATCTGGTCGTTTACTAATTCTTTGCTCTGCCTATCATTTTATTTATTTATTTTTGACACAGTACACTTCCCCTAAAAAACCTTTCACATTTGTTTCATTATATAAAGCTCAATTTTTGTGTGTTTTCCTTTTGGTATAAAGTCTTCATTCAATGGAATGCATAGACATCAAACTTATATTTGCTGAAAAATAAGCACACCTATATAACAAAACCGCTGTTGAGATACGCAGTGTGGGTTGTGGATGTTGCTTTGTGGCACACTGAGTGCTTAGCATACCTGAAGCCCTAGAAGCCTTCTGTTCTCTCCAGCAAGTGTGGGGAGAGAAGATGGGGGCTTTGCCGTGCACCTCATGCCCCTCTGTGTTCATCTCCTCCTCCTTCCTCTCCCTGCCACCATTGTTCTTGTGTTCCCTCCTCCCATAAAGTAGAGTGGCCTGTTTTGGAGCTGCATGTAAGTGGAGTGAATCATCCAGTATTTACTGTTTGATGTCAGGTTTCTTTTGCTCGGTAGAATGTTTCTGAGATTCGTCTGCTGCTGTGTCGTGGTGATTTACTATGAATGAAACACAGAACCCATTTTCTGGCTGGGGTGTCCGTCTGACTATTTTTGGACTTTGATGATTATCAATAGAACTGTTATGAACATTATTGGACAAGTGTTTTGTGGACATATGCTTTTTTGTTATTTTCAACCTGTTTGCTTGTTTAGTGTTTTGGCTGTCTTGCTGTACAGTCCTAGCTGACCTGCTCTTTAGCCCTCGCTGACCTTGACTTTGTGGCAGTCTTCCTGCCTTAGCGTCCTAAGTGCTGGGGTCGCAGGCTTGTGTCACCACACCTGCCTAGTAGAGCCGTCTTATTTTTTGTAGGCAGATCCCTACAGTTGGAATATTTGGGACATAGAGTAAATATATATATATATATACATATATATATATTTGTTGCATTAGAAACTACGAGGCTTTTCTCCATTTTACAGTGATAGTGTTTTGGTTTTGTTTTGAGACAGCATCTGGCTATGTAGCCTAGGCTAGCCTTAAACGTTGGCCCTCCTGACTGCTGGGAACAGAGCCCTGTGTTACCTACCATGCTTGCCTCACACATACAGCTTGGTCCACATTCTTGTCAGTTATTTTCACTTTAACCGTTCTGGCGAATTCATACTCATATGTCACGATATCTGGTTTGTTTATTTTTAGGTGGTCAGTCTTTTTCCACCCCACCTCTGCACACTACAAAGCTGGCTATTCGCGTGTGCATTACACACCCGTGCCCTTCCATTGTTCACGTTGTTCTATGAGAGAGAGTCACTTGTCTTAGAAAATTTTGCAGTTTGGATGGATTTTTTTTTTTAGCAATAAGTAACTGAAAACAGTGTTTGAAGTCGAGTTTGAGCAATTTTGATTTCCTATTATGTAAACTTGGTATGCCAAATTGTATCATACTTTTTTTAAAATCTTAGATGTCAAGACTAAAAAAAAAATAAGAACTAAGTTTTGTGGTTTTGAAAGCTGTTTTATATTCCTAGAATTTTATAAGCATCCTTTTATTGATCCCTTTAATGTATGAATAATAATCAAGAGGTATTTCACCCAATGAAAGTGTAGCCCAAAGTTGAAATAGTTTGTCTGCAGAACTGGGAATAATTGTTGACTCATCCTAGATAAGTACTCTTAGCGCTTAGATATGTCCTCGGATTTCTCAAGGCAGCCTGCTTTTAACAGTTAGAAGAGCAAGCAGAACTCTGATTATACGTAGTAAAATTTGTTATTGGCACTGACCGTGTGCACATTGATACATTTGCGCTATTGGCCCTTTACCTCTGACATGTCATCCGCTTTCTCCGTAATAGCTAAATCCTGGACTCTGCTTTCCGTGGTACCAGTGCATCACCTAACTTTTTATAGCTCATGTTTGATGACTCTTCTTTCCTAGCTTTTAAATGTTAGCCTATCTTTATATTTTTACATTGAAAGCACATTTTCTATAGGATTTATAATAGACTCATTCATTTTTGTCAGTGTCTTAGTTAGGGTTTCTCTTGTTGTGCAGAGACACCATGACTATGACAGCTCTTATAAAGGAACACAATTATGAGGGCTGGATGACAGCTCAGCGGTTCAGTCCATTAACATGGCGAGAAGCATGGCAGTGTGCAGGCAGACATGTGCTAGGGAAGGAGCTCAGGGTTCTGCATCTTGATCTGCAGGCAGCAGAAGGAGACTGTGTACCACACTGGGCGTATCTTTAGCATATGAGATCTCAAAGCCCACCCCCACAGTGACACACTTCCCCCAACAAGGCCACACCTATTCCAACAAATTCACCTCTCTCTCTCTCTCTCTCTCTCTCTCTCTCTCTCTCTCTCTCTCTCTCTCGCTATTTTATTGAGTTCTATATTTTTCTCTGTTCCTCTCCCTGCCTCTCCCCTCCCCTCTTCAACCCTCTCCCATGGTCCCTATGCTCCTAATTTACATAGGAGATCTTGTCTTTTTCTACTTCCCATGTAGATTAGATCCATATGTCTCTCTTAGGGTCCTCATTGTTGTCTAGGTTCTCTGAGATTGTTATTTGTAGGCTGGTTTTCTTTGCTTTATGTTTAAAAACCACTTATGAGTGAGTACATGTAATAATTGTCTTTCTGGGTCTGGGTTAAGGTCAGGTCTCTTAATAGTACCACTTCCTATGGTCTAAGCATTCAAGCATGTGAGTCTGTGGAGCCATTGCATGTAGTAGGACTTTCTTGTCGGTTTTTTATTTTATTTTATTTTGGACAGAAAGCCCCCAAATATGGAGACTTACTATTAATTATGAAAGCTTGGCCCTAGCTTAGGCTCATTCCCAACCAGCTCCTATAACTTCAATTAACCAGCTTCTATTAATCTACATTCTGCCATGGCTTTTTAGCCTTTCCTCTGTTCTGTGTCTTGCTGGTGTCTCTCACGGGCCTGGTTTCTTTCTTTTCCTGGAAGTCCTGCCTGTCTTCTCCTGCCATCTATTGGTCAGTTCGCTGTTAAACTGACCAGTGCCTTAGGCAGATGAGGCATGCAATGTAAACAAATATGCCACTGCAGGCCGTATTATCCAAACCACCACAGTTATTTTAACAATGTCTCTATTTTTCATTTTTTGTTCTTGACATAACTTCTTACTTTATAGTCCAGGTAGGCTTTGAACTCAGAGCTTTCTTGTGTACTGCAATTATAAGCATGAGCCACCACACCTGGTTTAAATCCCTGCTTTTTCATTGGCAGATGTTGTCTGTTTATAGCTATTGTCATTATTTGTGTGATTTGGTTATCATATTTTTTTACTATTTTGCATTTGTTCTTTGCTTTTTTAAAACATTCTTTTCTTGTTGTCTTTTTAATGAATTAAGCCATATGTTTCTACATCTGATATTTTAGCTAGTCTAGTAGGTTCACTGATTTCCCTCTTTTGTTCAACCTTTTGACAAGACATGGCATCCCATAAGTTCACAATGTTGAGTTACCAAAATAAAAAAAAAGAATTAAAAGTATAAAACCAAACCAAACCTGTGGTTGTTTGAATAGGTATCAAACACTTACGTGTCTGAGTGCTTGACCCTTAAGGAGTGGCACTATTAGGAGGTATGGCCTTGTTGGAGGAAATGTGTCACTATGGGGGCAGACTTTGAGGCCTCATATTTGCTCAAGCTATGTCCAGTAGGGCACACAGTTGCTTTTGCTGCCCGAGAATCAAAATATAGAACTCTCAGCTCCTCTCTAGCACCATGTCTGCCTGCATGCCGTCTGCCGTGATGATAATGGGCTAAACTGAAACTGTAAGTCACCCTTATTTAATGTTTTCTTAATAAGTGGTGGCATACTCCTTTAAACCCAGTGCTCGGGAGGCAGAGGCAGGTGCATGTCTGTGAGTTTGAAGCCAGCCTGATCTACAGAGTGAGTTTCAGGACAGGCTCCAAAGCTACACAGAGAAACACTGTCTCGAAAAATCAAAAGAGACTTGCCTTGGTCATGGCATCTCTTCACAGCAGCAGAAACCCTAACTAAGACACATTTAAAAAGCAAACAAACAAACCCTTTGTAAGTCTGTAATACGGCTCATCAGGTAGAAGTTGTGTGAGCCTGGCAGCGTGGATACAATCCGCTGCTTCCACAGAGTCGTCCTCTTGCTGTGGGAACTCCTTCTGCTCTTGATTGCTCCTGACAGCACCCATCTATTCCCAAGAGAATGTTGAGCACCGAAGACACTCCACTCAGAGTTTGTTTTCTTCTTGGCACAAATGGCCTTTGGTCAAGGAACCGCCCATACCTCTACCACTGACAAAATAAATGGTATCCAGACTGTCAAATCTTGCCAAGAGAGGATAAGAAAAGTTTCCTGCCTCTGAAAATGGTCAGTCAGTTATGCTAGGCCTTAGCCAGAGTTGATGGCTTCAACGCTGCAAATGAGACTTTGGGTGATTGCTCAGGTAGCTAATTGTCTCCGTCATTTATTGCTCCCTTTGGAAGCTGCTTGGTTGTACTTCTTGCCTGCTCAAGTAATATTATCTCCCTTCTCAGGCCTTCAATAGTGTTGAAGATTAAATAGTCATAGTTACCGTCCTCTTGTGATCTAGCCAAGTCATTTCCTATACAAGACTTAGACTCCTTAGATAGAACTTGATATCTGTTCCTAGTGTATATAGTTTTGTATTGGGTTTGGAACTCTCTTATTTAAACATAATTTATTTATTCATAATTCTGAAATGGTGTGGGATTATTTTGTGGACCTCTGCCTTCATCCTCTGGCCTTATACATGTGTTATGGCATTCACATACCGTCCGTTATACACACCACACACACACACATACACACACACGATAAATATTTTAAAACCTTCATAATGTTTTAAATAAGCTTATGGTTTTGTTGTGGTTGGACTGAGTTCATGGTTGCCCTGGGGTACCTGTTGGGCACATTCCTAACCACTGAGCTCCTCCACACATGGTCTGGCTCCCTAAGTTGCCCAGACTAGCCTTGAGTTCGCTGTGTCAGCTAGGCAGGTCTTTTCTACTCTCCTATCTTAGGTGCCCAAGTAGTTGAGGTTACAAGACTACATCTCAAACCCTAATACATTGTTTTTATATTCCCAAGTGAAATAATTATTGTTCCCATTGTGTTTTTATTTATTTATTTTACCTGTAACAGGATCAATATGAATCAGCTCTATTGCTTGTCAATACTTGTGAATGGTTACTCTTTTTTATTTCATACAGCTGTGAGTCGTTAGCCCCTTAAGCATACCAGGCAATCTCAGACCTAGTGCCTGTTACTGAAATGGTCCAAGGCCTCCGTCTTACTCCGCTGTGAGCACTGACTCTCACCCTCCTGTGGTACCAAAACAGGCCCTCGTGGCCTTCCCTTACTCTCCTGGGGCAGCCATAACCTGTTACCATATTGTTTTCTAATTTCCTCTTGTGCCACATTTCTCAGAAGTATCCTGAGTTTTAATACTGTTAAAGTTAAGCTGTGCGTTTAAGAATATATTTATTAAGCTGATGGTAGCACATACCTCTAAGCCCAGCATTGGGGATGCAGAAGCAGGTGGATCTCTGAGTTTGAGACAATCTGGTCTACATAAGGAATTTAAGGTTAGCCAGGGCTATATAGTTATACCCTGTCTTAGAAACAAAATCAAAGAATATATTTGTTGAAAATTTCCAACATATATATTTATTTATAGTGCAAGACTGTCTGCATATTTATAGATAGCTATCTATTTCTCTTAGCCAGGATTTATATATTTATAAACTAGCAGTTTTATTGTATGTAGGTCTGTGGATAGATATAAGAGAGTCATCTAGGTAGTAGTTTACTGGGTCACAGCTAGCTTTGTAAGTCTGTCCTTTCTTCTAAATTATTCAGAAAAGCATGTTTTGTTTTGTTTTCTTCTTTCTTTTCTAAGCACGATTCCCCTAACACTTTGGGCTGTTACTCTCTGTAAAGCTGTCCTTCCTGTCATGTGTCTTCCTTCCATGGTTTCCTTTCTCTTCTCCCCTCCAGTCTTCTCCTGGCAGCCTCTGACATTTACAGGTTGCCTGCTTTGCAGGCTTTTCGTTTAAGCCCTAATGAAATTGTTGTTAGTCTGAAAAAATAATCATTTAAGTAGTATCAGCATCCCAGGAATGCCGTGTTGAGAGTCTAGCCTAGGAAGGCTTTCATAACCGGCCTTTGCGTCCTCTGATGTGACCTCACCTTGTGCCCTGTGCCTTGTACTGCTGATGTCTTTAGACTTACATAGCGTCTCACATTGCTTCATGTCTTGGAAAGATGGGCCTTTCCGTTGGTAATGTCCTGCCCTGTCCTGCCAGGCCCCTCTACCTGATTAATTCAGCCTTAGTTTGATTGTTTTCTAAATTTACAACTTATTTTAGTTTTTTTTTTTAATTTTCGTTTCTAGAGGATTAATTTTTTTCTAAATCTGTCTCAGTGTTGGTCATTATCTTTTCCTTTTGTGCTTGTTTTTTGTGGTTACCTTTTATTTCTTTAAACATTAAAAGAAATACCCATATTTTGAATTTTTTCATCTTTGTGTGATTCTTGATTTTTTTGTTAATGCCCCCTTTTAAAGACTGTCTTTTCACCGTGTGCCAGCATGCATGCATGCGTGTATGTGTGTGTGTGTGTGTGTGTTTGTTAGTGTGAATGTATGGCACCTGAGTACTGGTGTCTATTGGACCCCCTGGATCTGGAGTTACGCACAGTTGTGAGCCACCCAGTGTGGGTGGTGGGAATCAAAATCAGGTCCTTTGCAAGAGCAGCAGTGTTCTTAACAGCTGAGCATCTCTCCAGCCTGTTTTGCTGGTTCTTATACTTAGTTTATGTATATTCCTTTGCAATGTTATCTCATTGAACTTTGAACTTTTAAAAAAATGTAAAAAAAGGTAAATAGCTGGGGTGAGCTGGCTGTGAAGATGTAAGCAAGGAAGACCTGGCCCCTCCTCTCATCTGCCATAAGGTGGTGTGGGTGAGGGATGCCCCTCACTGCCTGTGATGCTTTCTGCCCTCTCCCCTGCCTCTTACCAGCTGCAGCGCTGGGGAAAGCAGGACCTACATCTCACTTGGGCAGCACAGAAGAGCTGACCTGTTGTTAGCTTGTCTCTGCACTGAACCATGGAGAGACATCACAGGGTCTTAGTGTGTGCGCCCGTTAGCTTGTCTCTGCACTGAACCAGTAGGATCTCGGCTATAAATTTCGATTTCAGGAGAACTTAAGGTTGAGATTCACAGTGGGTTGTATTTTGTTGCTACTCAAGTAGTATGTAGTGATTTTTTAAAATTCATGTCCTGGTACTCTTAATACTTTACTCCTACATATTCAAAACTATATTTGGCTTGCCTAATATAAGATATGGGGAGAAAGATTGATCTTAAATTTTCTTAAGATGGATTTTAGTTCAGCTAATTTTTACCATTTGCTAAATGCTTCTTCCAACAACTAGAAAACCAGCATTATTGTATGCTCCATTTTAATGTGCGTGGGTCTGTCTGGACCTTCCAGTCGGTCTTGGTGAGCTCTCTTGTTCCAGCATCACATCATCCAGATGATTTGTGTGTGTTCGAGTGTGCATTTACATGTGTGTGCATTTATATTGTCTTAGGCTTAGGACCATATGCATGCCATACAAGTGTTTTACCACTGAACTGTGTCTGCTGCCCTGTTTTAATTAATTTTTTATATAACTTCTTAATTGCTTCAATTGTGGTTCTACTTTCAGTATCTGTACCCATGTTCCCTGTCACCAGAAGAAAACACACTGCTGGTAGATAATAGGTCTTTGTATTATTGTTTAGGGCCAACAGTAAGAGAACATAATTTTATTGGATACTTTTTGGAACCAGGAAGGGGAAAATGAGGATGATACAGTCTAAATATAGTTTATGCCCACTAAAATTTATGCGGAAATTAAATTTGCAATGTACCATTATTGTGAGTTGAGACTTTTTGGAAGTCATTAGGTCATGGGTATTCCGAGCACAGATGATTTGTCTTAGAGTGAGCCTGACGTCTCCCTAATTCTTGTGTACACCGTTCTCCCTTCATCCACCAGGTTATGATGCAGCATGAAGCCCTTGCTAATTTCTGCCTCCAGAACAGTGAGGTAAATAAGCTGTCCAGTCCCTGGTGTTTTGTTAATTGCAAACATATCTTAAGACAGGAAGAAAAGTAGAATAGGGCTAAAGAAAGGGACATTTACTCGGGACACTAGTTCGAGATGGCTTTTTTGCTTCCTGTATAAATGTAGGAAATTCTAGCCCCTCATTTGTAACAAAGAAAAGTCTATTAGGTTAATGCTCCTTAAGTTTTTTGTTGAAGCATTCATGGAGGTAGAGAGAAGTGAAAACAAATGCCTGTGTCTGAAATTGTAACTGTGAACAGCCTGCCATAAATAATATTTTTTAATACTTATAAAAGGATTTTGTATATGTGCATGCACACTTGCTTTGGTGATTATATCATTGACCATTATAGTAAAAAATGGAAAAAAGCTAAATATTGATTGCTAGAAAAGTATGTGAATAAAATATTATGTAGTTTTATGCTAATTATTATAAGCCAGTAAAATGAAATGAAATTATTTCAGATATTGAAAACATGATCAGGGCTTTGGCTCAGGTCCATCTGTATATTTGCATTTTTTCCTATCACTAAACAAACACAGTCATCTACTGAGATATGAAGAACTCTTGAGTTGTATAATACAAAAAGCTCTTGTATCTAGAGCTGTTTGTGAGCCCTTTATTCTACCACTTATTTTTAATTCTACTGCTTTAAATCTCTGGTGGTTAGCATATGAAAGCTTCTTTGTTGCTGGAGAATGAAAGGAACTTTGCAAAGAAATGATTGTTTTCAAGGGTTTGCGTTCTTGGAGCATTTTTATACTGTGTCATCTATTGTCATCTAAAGCTCCAGCCTCCGGAGCAACACCAGGGATTTTCAAAACTTGGGTTTTTTGTTGTTGTTGTTTTCTCTTATATTATGATTAATGACCTGTAAAAGACTTATGGTACCCCTGCTACTGTTCCAACTGAGTGTTCTTTTCTTTCAAATGCTAAGGATTGAACCTGTGACCTCCATACTGGGCAAGATTCTGTCACTGACCTCCACATCTAATGGAAATCTTTCCTCTTCCTGCTCTTAAAAGTTACTGAGATAACTATATGTTTTTTCTTGGGTTCACCTTCTTATTTAGCTTCTTTAGGTTCACCAGGTTTACACTCCGTGACCTTTATTTATAGCTAGAAACCAATTATGAGTGAGTACATCCCATGTTCATCTTTTTGGGTCTGGGTTACCTCGCTCAGGATAGTGTTTTCTATTTCCATCCTTTTGCATGCAAAATTCGAGAAGTCATTGTTTTTTACCGCAGCATAGTACTCTAATGTGTATATATTCCACACTTTCTTCATCCATTCTTCCATTGAAGGGCATCTAGGTTGTTTCCAGGTTCTGGCTATTACAAATAATACTGCTATGAACATAGTTGAACAAATGCTTTTGTCATATGATAGGGCATCTCTTGGGTATATTCCCAAGAGTGGTATTGCTGGGTCCAGG
>NW_026067967.1:6881618-6887281 GCF_014885135.2 Alexandromys fortis | reverse complement strand
CTGAGGATAGGGAACCTGAACTGACCCTATCCTATAGCATTACTGACGAATATCTTTCATATCACCATAGAACCTTCATCTGGTGATGGATGGAGATAGAGACAGAGACCCACACTGGAGCACTGGACTGAGCTCCCAAGGTCCCAATGAGAAGCAGATGGAGGGAGAACACGAGCAAGGATGTCAGGACCACGGGGGGTGCACCCACCCACTGAGACAGTGGGGCTGATCTATTGGGAGCTCACCAAGGCCAGCTGGACTGTGACTAAAACAGCATGGGATAAAACCGGACTCTCTGATCATGGCGAACAATGAGGACTGATGAGAAGCCAAGGTCAATGGCAAGGGGTTTTGATCCTACTTCATGTTCTGGCTTGGTGGGAGCCTAGCCAGTTTGGATATTCACCTTCCTAGACATGGATGGAGGGGGGAGGACATTGGACTTTCCACAGGGCAGGGAACCCTGACTGCTCTTTGGATTGGAGAGGGAGGGGGAGAGGAGTGGGGGGAGGGGGAGAAGAGTGGGGGGAGGGGAGGGAAATGGGAGGCTGGGAGGAGGCGGAAACTTTTTTTTTCCTATTCTCAATAAAAAAAAAAAAGTTACTGAGAGGGCTGATGAGCTGGGCCAGTGGGGGAAGGTGCTTGCCTTGCGAATCTGATGAGCTAAGGTGCAGCTCTGGAGCCTGTAAGACTGACCTCCCATGTAGGTTGTGGCACAGGTGCCCTACCACAGGCCTCATGCACATGTGCACACACAGTAACAAATCAGTAAGAGTGCTATTTCTTTACATTTTTAGACTTCATAAAAGTCAACTGGATTCTCCCTTTTTCCTTTGCATTTAGTCTATAATAATGTTTTGGATCAAGTGTATAAAAATATTAGGCTTTAAACACAGTTAGTTGGGAAAAAAAGTATTTTGTTAGCCTTCCTCAAAAATTGTGGGTGTTCTTTGATACTATACTAAAATTTAACAAGTTGTAGACTTATGATAAGTTAAAACATAGACCTCCTTGACTGTATCATTGACCCTGCTTTAGTGTGTCACATCAAAATACATCAATTTTACTTGCATTTCAAATGATCTTTTACCAAATCCGTATGATTTTATAAGGATTATGCCTCAATCATTTGAGAAGAAAAGGTTCACTGTTGATATAGGACTTTTTAGATATAAGGTACTTATTTAATATTTTAGAAAATCACATTTGTTAATATAACACCTTGGCATTGCCAGATAAGCCTGTAAATATTGTCAAGCTGTCAGTCTCACAGAGGTAGTTATAGGATTTTCAAAACTGAGTTTTGCTTGAAAAGCTAATATTTTGTCATTAGGAAAAAAACATAAAATTGTTTATCTCAAAGGAACATTCACTTTGCTTATTTCCTGAAAGAACTTCCATATTCCCAAGAATAAATAATCATAATTTACCTGTCAATTCTTTCAAGTTAAAATGGTGCTCATGAAAAAATCAGGTAGTTAAACTCAATCTTAAAACGGTCTCATATATGCTCCGAGAGCTGCCTTGTGAATCTGATGACTACAAACTTGGGTGTGTAGTAGTTGTCTATGTAAATTTTATTTCATGATAATTCCATGGCAGAGCATTAATAGATGTATACTCAAGAGCTGGGAGTGCGACTCTTAAAAACACGCAGAATTGAGGTTTACCTGAACCCAGTTTACTTACCAACCTGCCTGTAGCCACCCCAGCCTCCTGGGTGATCAGGGACCTCCTGGAGTTCAAACCCAGCCTAAACCAGAGCTTCAGATAGGAAGGAGCTCCCAGTGCCAGTTCATTGCTGAGAATGCTTTCTTCAATCCCTGTTGCCATGCGGTGTTTCATAGGGCATTTTTCTGATTTTACTATTTTATACAGCACACTGGTTGAAATATGGGTGCCCAGGCATTAGCTAGACCAACTTCCTGTAAATGTCCAAAAGAGTGTTGTTTTCATTGCAGCTGATTCTGATTTTCGCAGCAGAGAGTCTTGGATTGCTGTGAGAATTGGCCAGGGAGTGTAGGAACGCAGACGCTCTTATATAGCTTGTAGTCTTCCCACTCTGGGACCAGCTCTTCAAAAGAAATGCTGGGCAGTATTTCTTCGTGAGGACATTATACTCAGGAATTAAACCTGTGGGATAATAAAATGTGTAGATAAATATGTTCTAATATTATGGAGAATGGCTCAGCAGTTAAAAGCACTTGCTGCTATTGCAGAGGATCAGAGTTCGCTTCCCAGCACCCACATAGCTGCTCACAACCATGAGCATCTGGGAACTGCATCTGTGTGGTGCACAACACACACAGTTGCACAAAACATTCATATCCATAGACAAAACACTCATATACATAAAATGAAAATAAATTTCAAAAGAAATGTTTTCTAAAAACCATGTTTACTATATTATATATGGTGATTAAGGACTTCTTAAGGAAAATTTCCTTGTTATTATTTCACTTTTTTTTTTTTTTTCAAAGACAGGGTTTCTCTGTAGCTTTGGCGCCTGTCCTGGAACTCGCTCTGTTGCCCAGGCTGGCCTCGAACTCACAGAGATCCACTTGCCTCTACCTCCCGAGTACTGGGATTAAAGGTGTGCACTACCACCACCTGGTCTGTTTCACTTTTTGATAAACCATGTGAATTATATTTTAGTTTAAAAAATTATAGTTTGAAAAAGAATTGCTGATTTAGCTGGACAGTGGTGGCACACACCTTTAATCCCAGCACTCAGGAGTTAGAGGCAGGCAAATCTCTTGAGTTGAAGGCCAGCCTGGTCTACAGAGCGAGTTCCAGGACAGCCAGGTGACACAGAAAAACCCTGTCTGGAAAAACAACAACAACAACAACAAGAATTGCTGCTTTAAAATATTTATGTCCTTTCTTTTAAAATTTTGTTCAGTGATATTGTGGTGGTAAATAACGTTCATCAGAAGTTCAAGTCCATTTGGCACCTCAGTGTGACCTGATCTGAATATAGGGTGTTGGCAGATGTTATTGAAATTCTGGGATTAAATTATACTGGAGCTAGGGTGTTGTAGATCCAGTGACTGAATCTTTGTAAGAACACGACATCACAGTGACACAGGAAGAAGGAAGTGGGCAAAAGTGGAGGTAGAGACCGAGATGATGCATTACAACCAGAGTGCCAGGGAATGCCAGCAGCCACCAAAGCTCAGAGGAGCGAGCTCCTCAGGGGAAAAGCTCTGCTGACACCTTGACCTAAGACTTCTAACCTTCTCAGTAAGTTCATAAAGACAACAGGCTATGGCCGTTTGTTACGGCAGCCCAAGGAGACAACAGATATTCACAGTATTTTTAAACCTCTTTAAATAAGAAGTGCATGCATGTGTGCGTGCGTGTGTGTGTGTGTAATATCACATACAGTGTGAGACTCTGCAATCGTTTTTTAAGAGCAGTGGTAGGGTGCTAGAGAGATGGAACCCAGTTACAGAGTAGATAAGAGTGTGTACTGCTCTTGCAAGAGGGCATAAGTTTCATTTCTAGAATCTGTATTTCAGCCCCCTGTCACTAGCTCCAGAGATATCTGACTCTGGCTGCCCATAGTGAGCAGTACTATTAGGAGGTGTGGCTTTGTTGGAGGAGGTGCATCACTAGGGGGAGGGCTTTGAGGTCTCAGAAGCTCAAGCTGGTTCTCTTGATGCTGCCTGCCTGCCCATCTGAGTGTAGAACTCTCAAACTCCTTCTCCAGCGCAGTGTCTGCCTGTGTGTCACCATGCTTCTCACCATGATGACAATGGACTAAACCTCGGAAACTGTCAGCCAGCCCCAATTAAATGTTTTCCTTTATAAGAGTTTATGGTATCTTCACAGTAATAGAAACCCTAACTAAGACACCTCCACAGGCCCCAACACACATATACACATACCCACGTGCAGACCCACACACACATATAATTTAAAAATAAATCTTTAAAAAGTAGTGACATCGCTACTACATATTAAAAATAATAATGGTACTTTTATTTTTAAGTTATGGAACCTAGACTACTAATCTTTGGGAATCCTTAAAGTCTTGAATAAAGGAAAATATTTTCCCTCTTGTGACTACTTTAAGATTATTTTTAAATTTTTTGGGGTCAGCTAGATGGTTCAGAGGGTGGGTAAACGCACTTGTTGTAAGCCTGACAACCTGAATTTGATGTTGGACCTACATGGTGGGCGGAGAGAACTGAGTCCTGCAAATATCTGTGTGCCTCTGGCATTCAGGCCCTGTCTGCTCTCTACACAAATAAGTCAGGGTAACAAAATTTTAAAAACAAAACTATTTTGCATATTTTAGGACAATATAAGAAATCATTGCAAAGTAAAAACTTTAGTGAAAATAAATCATGAAAGTATAAAGGGTGTCAGGGCTGGAGAAATGACTCAGTAGTTAAGAGTACTGGTTTCTCTTCCACAGACCTAGATTTCAGGTTTCAGCACCCACATGGCAGCTGACAACTGTCTGTAACTCCAGTTCCAGGGGATCTCATAACCAATGCACATTAAAAAAAGAAGAAGAAGAAATGGTGTCCTTGGTGGAACTTTAGCAATATTAAGTGGTCCCATCTTATAAATTAAACTTAAAATGCATTATCATTTTTGTGTACATATTTAAATGTGAGTGCAAGTGCTTGAGGAATCCAGAAGAGGAGCAGTCTGAAGTGAGTCCTAACCGCTGTGGGTGCTGGGAGAGCAGTCAGCGCTCCACCACTGCCCACCTCTTGTAAATAATAAAGAGTGAATGAAAACTTTGGATGAAGTTAAAGTATGGAATTGTTACACCAAAGAAATTTGGAGAAAAGAATGACTGTTAATTTTAATTGGACAAATTTAAAATAATGGCTGTTTTTTTCAAATTTTACTTTTAGTTTTTCTCGTATTGTTTTATAGGTGTGGATGTTTTGCCTGCGTACATATCTGTGCACCACTGTGTGACTCATGTCCTGTAAGCCAGTAGAGGGCACTGGCTCCCCTTCGAGTTGGCATTACAGATCAGTTTTGAGCCTCTGTGGAGGTGCTGAAAATTGAACCCAGGTTCTCTGGAAGAGCAACAAGTGCTCTTAACCACTGAACATCATCTTGTATTTTTTCACAAGCCTAAACTCTGCTTCCATTGTATATTTCATTTTTATAGTGTATGGCTTTAACTTTTTAAAAATGTGAAAAATACTTTTCATAAGCCATGGTGCAGTATTTTGTTTAATTTTTAACTATGTGTTTGTGTCCCCATATGGATATGTGCATGAGTGCGGTACCTTATGTTGAAATAGGAGCGGCAGCGGGGCTGCGTCCCCAACACTCCGGCCGCTTGGCTAGCTCATGCCCGAAATAACAACACACAAACTGTGTTCATTTAAGAACTGCTTGGCCCATGAACTCTAACCCTTACAGGCTAATTCTTGCACCTGGACTAGCCCATTTCTAATGATGTGTGTAAGCACCCCAAGGTGCGCTTACCGGGAAGAGTCTAGCCTCCGTCCATCCTGGAGTCTCTGCTCCAGAGAGCTGTCGGGTCTCCCTCGGAGCAGAGCAGAGTCTGACCTCACTTCCTCTTCCGCCCAGAATTCTATTCTGTTTCCTCCTCCCATCTATCTTTTAACCTATCAGGGCCAAGGAGTTCCTTTATTGCTTAACCAATGAAATCAACAGATTGATAT
>NW_026067967.1:6659164-6879594 GCF_014885135.2 Alexandromys fortis | reverse complement strand
TTAAGTGTTTTGTGGCAGGACCTCTTAATGAGCTGCAGGGTTTTGCAGCTGAAGCTGAGTCAGGAAGCCTCTCTTAGATGAGAGCGCTTGCTTGCCTCTAGCAAGCGGAGCAGACCCAAGAAATTTCTGCTACCAAGAAAACATGCTTCACTCCATTCTTTCCCAAGCTTTCTCAGGCTTTTTGTTGATTCAGTTAGCCCCACGTTGGGCGCCATCAGTTGAAATAAGAGCGGCGGGGCTGCGTCCCCAACACCCCAGCCGCCTGCTAGCTTATGCCCGAAATAACAACACACAAACTGTATTCATTTAAGAACTGCTTGGCCCATGAACTCCAACCCTTACAGGCTAATTCTCGCACCTGGACTAGCCCATTTCTAATGATGTGTGTAAGTACCCCAAGGTGCACTTACCGGGAAGATTCTAGCCTAGGTCCATCCTGGGTTGGAGTTGCCTGGGAGAGCGGAGCATGGTGTCTCTGCTCCACAGCAGAGCTGTCGAGTCTGTCCAGGAGCAGAGCAGAGTCTGACCTCACTTCCTCTTCCGCCCAGAATTCTATTCTGTTTACTCCTCCCATCTATGTTCTAAGCTATGAGGCCAAGCAGTTGGTTTATTATAATTAACCAATGACCTTCCCCCATCAACCTTAGAGGTCAGAAGGCCTTGGTTTGGTTTGGTTTGGTTTGGGATAGAGTCTCTCTCCATAGATAGGGCCTGCTGACCCAGGCTGGCCTTGAACTCACAGAGATCCACTTACTTCTGCCTTGAAAATGCTGGTAGTAAAGGTGTGCACCACCATGTATGGCCCAGAAAATACTGGATATGCTGAGACTGAATACATATCATCTGATTGTATTTCTTAAATATATAATTGTTTAAATATTTTTATTTATACATTTTAAAATTCAGGTGTTAGTTAATAAATTGCCCCCATAGAATAGTGTGTTGCCTACTATAAACTGGAGAGATTATTCCTAGATATACCTGTCCTTTTCCAGCTCTGAAGTCCTAGGAGTTTTTAGCATTATTTAGACATTTCATGAAAATATTTGGCAAAATGAAATTTGGGGAGCTACCGTGTTCACGTAGCTCATCTGCTGATGGTAGGAGCTCTTGGAAGCACCAATAAAGCACAGTGGGTTTGTTTCTGCAGCTTTTAATGTGTCTATATTTGATCCTTAGCTCTTAGAGATGGTTATGTAGATGCAGATTGATCTAAACTCTAAACTGCAGCAGCATCTAGTCACCTCAGGGCCTGCTCCTGTCAGTTAGCCTGCGAGCACTCTGGCTCCACCTACTGTCTGAGTTCCCTTCTAAACTTACTGTCTTTTACCTTTGCTTGTTGACTTTCCTCCTGTCTTTCTCTTTTCCCTTGTGTATTATTAGTTGCTTTGTGGTCATTGTGACGGCAGTGCTTGACAGACATAATCTGAAGATGTATCCTAGCCTCAGCTCACCCTGGCAGGGTCGGCTGGAAGCCTGAGTGTGGTGGGGGCTCTTCACATTGTGGGCCAAGAAGCAGAGTTTGTGACCGAAACAAGGGGCTAGGCATAACCTTCAAGGACTTGCCCTTCATGACTCATTTCTACCAGCTAGGCCCCATCTTCTACACATTCCAGAGCCTTCCAAAATAACATCACCAGCAGGGGAACAAGTGGTCAAATCCCGAGCTTGTGGGGGAACTGTTTCATCTTCTCATCATGGCACCATATGAGTCTTTCTTGAGAAAAAAAATGACTTTGTTAAGCAATTGTGAAGGTACCAGAATGTTGCCAGCCTGGCCTATAAATGGCGTCATATGCAGGGACTGGTTAAACGTTTCAGATCTTTAAAATGTGCTTTTCCTTTTGTGTGTGTACATTGTGTAAGAGGGTTCACTCACCCATGCACGTGAGTGTGCAGGCCAGAGGTTAGCTCCAGGGTTGTCCTCAGTCGCTCTCCACCTTACTATCCGCCTGGCTAGCTCGAGAGCCCCTGGGATCCGCAGTGTCAACTCCAGCCCCAGTAGCTAGGGTTCCAGGTACACGCTACCACACTCAGCCCTTAGATGGCTCATGGGGAGCTGAGCTCATGTCCCGTTGCTCACACAGACAGCACTTCACTTACTGAGCCATCTCTCTAGGCTTCTTGAAAAGATTGTTTAATTCAGTTAAATATATATCCAAGAAGAATTTTTTATTTAATAAATATTGTGTGGTGTATGAATGTATTTTATTTTCAGAAACTAAGCTGTTTTTATATAATTTTCAAGGAATTAATTCCAAGCCAAATTAAATTTTTAGCAGAAGTAATTTAGCCTTTATTTATGTATCATTCATCCTTTTAACACTTTAAATTACAAAAAGTATATGGAGAAGAAAAGGAAAAAACATTATTTGACCTCATCTCCTATTTTATGTGGATGTTAGCCGAGTCCAGACACAGCCGATGAAAGTCTAACTGCCACAGTCATTTATTGCCTGCTCTGTCCTCCAAATTCAGGATTCCGGTCTATACTATCTTCAAGTCTTTCTTTGACAGCCAGCAGGAGTTAAACTGTGTCAGTGGAGGGCACTAGAGATACATCACAGGAGGAAGGACTTTTCCTTCCTGGTATTGGTATCTTGGCCAGGCAACGTCTTGGTGCCGGTTCTTGAAGTCCAGGTGAAACTTGTACCACGTGCTCCTGCAAATTCAGGAAGCTTCTCTAATACCCGGGTCCTGAAGTTAGTTCAAAGCACATATTACCAGGAACTTTTCCCCACCCTCGCAGGGCGGTCAGCTTTTGCTGGCATCTTAGAAGACAGCTTTCTTTCTGATGGGTGAAGAGGGGTGTGTGTGTGTGTGTGTGTGTGTGTGTGTTAGAGAAAGACAGAGAGAGTTTCACCGCTCTACCCCAGTGAGTAGGGACGGTCTCCTTGCACCTGCTATTCCTTTATTCTGCAGAGTTCTCTTTGCTTCTTAGCTACTGGCTACTCCACTTCCTTCTTTTAATTAGTAATCTGTCCTTGTATTTGAGATCCTTCTATCTCTGCCTCCCAAGGTATATCAGGTGACTTAGCACCGATCCTTTTTATTTTTGAGACTGAGTCTCATGTAGCCCAGGCTGGCCTTCAATTCACTATGTAGCTAAGGATGCTGAGTGATGGAGTTATAGACATGCACCACTTGGTTAGTGTGATATTGGAAATCACTTCCTAGCATCTAATGTCTCTCTCATGCATGAAAGACAAGAACTCTCCCAACTGAGGTACATCTCACCCTCTTCAGCAATTCTTTATTGTAAACTTTTCTTGCTCAAATTGCTCCATGGCTTACCGATTCTGGTTAGAACCTGATCAATAGCAGTTTAAAAAAGTTTTAAGTCTGCAATCATGTATATTATTTTGCTATCATTTATATAATTTCCTATTTAAAGAGAAATTTTATATCTGTTTTTAAGTCAACTTTTTCATTTACTTTTGTTCCATCACTCCCTCCCCACGCTGAGTCCCGAACCAGGTCTTGCTAGGCAAGCACTGAACCACCGAGCTGAATTCCTAGCTCCTAATTCAGCTTTCTAAAACATATGTCTGGAAAGTTGTCTCAGAGGCTAAGAGCACTTGTTACTCTTACACAGGGCCCAGCACCGCATGGGGCCTCACTAGTTCCAGGGGACCTGTGCCTTCTTCCAAACATCTTCAGATGCTCGTCCCTTATGTAAAATGGCATGATATAATCATATAATCTGTGTGCATCCTTCAGTATGCACCATGATCCCTTGATTACTTACAATACCTAACACAATGCACATATTGTGTAAGTAGTTACTGTAATTTATTGTTGAGGGAATAATGGCAAGAAAAAGTCTGTGATTAATATACACATTTAATTCCTTTATTTCCAGAATAATACAGTATGAGTTCACAGATATGGAGGACCAACAGTATGTGGTTATACTTTACAGTAATACAATTGAAGTAGCCTAATATTCAGCAGCAGATGCCTGGTTCAGTTGAGACCAGGTTGACTGAACTTAGTACAGATTTCCAATACTTTTATCAGATATCCTACCAACATTTTGACTTATTAATTACTTATTTTTCCTTGGAAACGTCCTGCAGTTTTTGCCTTTCCTGCTTTATTTCCAGCTGCGTCATCACTGATATCTTGAACTCTTGGTCTTTTATTTTCCTGTGTTGCAGCCCCTGTTTCTTAGATTTTTATCTCATCTTTTCTCATAAGTAATGTCCTTGTTTTGGCTTCTTACATTATCTAGTTTGATCCAGAGAAAAGACATGTTGCAAATATACTTTTTCAGTCCTGGATTGTTTGAGAAAATATCTCCATTCTACTTTTTCACTTTGCTGATGATTTATCTTGATGTTAGTAACTGTATTGAAAATCATTCACTTGAAACATGAAAATATGCTACTCATCTCTGCCTATCATAACACTGTATTGTTTATCATTTCTTTCCTATTTTACTAACAACTTTGGCAACTTGGTTTTATTCTGTTGCTATTCATGTTTGAACTTTATTTTCATTACATTTTATTTATTTATCTACATGTGTGCACATGCACATGCATCCCAGAACACACGTGGAAATCAGAAACAGTGTGAAGGAATTGCTTTTCCACCATATGTATGGACCCCAGACATTAGAGTGACGTCATCAGGCTTGGGGACACACCTTTGCCCACTGAGAACTTTTTTAAAAAATAAAAACGAGAACAAAAATTATATAAGATCCACTACATTACAGAAAAATTAAAACTTAAAAATCTATTGTCTCACATCCTGGAAGCACTACAAGGAAAATGAAATATTACAAAACTACATAAAATGTAAACTTTCAGTTCATTGCTTTTCAATTCCACGGCCAAAATAAATAACCCAATTATTTATATTATCATTTATATTAATTGATGTTATAATACCAGAGCTTATATTATCATTCACTTACAGAGAACCACACTGAGTATAGACTTCCAGCTTTACCTAACTTTCTGTTGTATCTTTGAGGTTTTTCTGAGATCCTTTCTTTGCTTGCTTTTAGAATTTAGAAATTTGCCTTAAGTGGGTATACTCTAAAACATCCTTAGGTTCATTTTTCAGGAAGTATCTTTGTTTTATTTGATTATTTTGAGATATTTGTATTGAATAAAGACTTTTTTTGTAGTACCTTGATGATATCTTATCACAGTCTTTCCAGTGAGTTCCTGGTCACTGGTTAACTAATATTTTCTTGTGTTTCCCCATGTAGGGAATACAGTGAGCAACCTGATTATGATCATACCTCCGATCTTTGGCGCAGTTCAGAGCATCAGAGATGGACTGGAGAAGCGGTACATTGCTGCTTACTTAGCGCTCACGGGTACGTAGACGGCGTCACCTGACCACAGTGGTGTGCTGTAGTAGTCTTCCGTACACTAGAGAACAGTCTCAGGTGAATAAACACACACCAAAAGCTTTAGCATATGAGAGGTAATGTCCCCATAACACCTGTCCACAGAAGAGTCTCTCTGAAAGCCTCAGGCGTTGGTAAGAAGGTGAGTGACTGTAGTGGAGCCTAAGGATTGTTTGGAGAGTGCACACTCAGGCCTACGCTAAGGGCTTGTTTGATATGCCAGAGTGTTCAGAAGGAATCACATCTATTAGAGCAGTGGCAGAGAGGTTTATCTGCCTTCTGACATTGGTCCTGACAGTGAACCTGAAATTTATATTTTGTTTGGCTCAAAACTCTGATGTAGATCTCATTGTAGTTGGGGACTGCCCAGACTCTGTGAGGGGCTGGTGGGAGGCGTGTGCACATCTGGGCACCAGCATAGGTTCATTCACCTGCTACTCAAAGGGATCCCTGTCAGCTCCAGCTCCCGTTGCTGCGGTCAGAACTGTCCCAGCTGTGGGCACTTCTCGGCCACAACAGGTTTTTTGAGTCCCTCTGAAACTTTCCCTGCGTCCTCTGCAGATCTATAGAGCTAGGCTCCCCCATCAGTCTTGGAGCCCTTATTAGACTTATAACACCTCAGTCTAAGAGCACCCCTGAGTACTGAAATATCTGCAGTGGTCACAGACTTAGGAAATATACATCTGCCTGCTTAGAATTTCTGAACAGGTTAAGGGAAGAAGGGTAGCACAAAGAAAGCCATACTGACAGAGACTGAAATAACACCTAATTCTTCAACGAGAAGACAACATCTCACGTCTCAAAGCATCAGAAACAAGCAGTGAAATATGACCTCACCAAACAGACAAAGTAAATTGTCAGTGATTGACCCCAGAAGAATGGAAGACTCTGTCAAAAAATTTCAAAATAGTGTAAGAAATCTTGACACGGGGCCTAGAGAGATGGTTCCATGGTATAGAACACTTGTCGCTCTTGCAGAGGACCTGGCTTCAGTTCCGAGCACCCACATGGTAGCTCTCAACTATCCATAGCCCCAGTTTCAGGGGATCTGACACTTTTCTGACCTCTGCAGACACTAAGCATGTATGTGGTGCACAGACACACATGCAGGCAGAACACTCATACACATAAATATATCTTAAACAATTTTTTAAAGGAAGCTTAACTAGCTTTAGTAAAAACAATTCAGAAATCTATTAGAGAAGTTTAAAGGAAAGATGGAAATACTACTTTAAAAATCAAACAAAACTTATGCAGCTAAAAAATATAACGAATGAAATGAAACCTATAGTAGAGAACACCAGCAGTGAATCAGACAGCTTATTTAAACATACATAGTCAGGAGAGGAAACTAAAGAGGAATGAAAGAGGTTTAAGGGATTTGTAGAATAACATCAAAAAGCATTTATGAGTTATTTGAGTTCATGAAAGAATAGAAGAAGAAAGGGAATAAAAGGTAAGAAATTATAGGGGTGGAGATATAACTCAGCTGGTAGAATGCTTGCTTAGCATGCCCCAAACTTTGACTTTTATCCCAGGCACTGTGTAAAGCGGATATGCTGACTCATGCCTACAATCTCAGCAGGTAGGAGGATCAAAATTTCAAGATCACCTTTGCTACATAGCAAGTTTGAGGCTTCCTAGGCCTTATGAGACTGTCAAAAGAGAAAGAAAAAAATATATAGCAGGGCTGGGTATGTAGCTTTGAGGTAGGGCACTTAACTTTCACAAGTTAACGATCACAAGTTAATGCTCAGTCTTTAGCAACACACACACACACAGAGGAGGAGAAGGGAGAGAAGAAATTATAGCAGAAAACTTCCTAAATCTGTAGAGAGAATATTAAGAAAGTAAGAGATCACAAATCAGATTCAGTCCAAACTTAAATATCAGAAGACATGTAATTGATGTGGGATTCACCTCTGTATGCTGTGAATACCATTGGTTAATAAAGAAACTGGCTTGACCTGATAGGGTAGAACAGAGCTAGGTGGGGAAAACTAAACTGAATGCTGGGAGAAAGAAGGGCGGAGTGAGAGAGAAGCCATGTAGCCCTGCCAGAGACAGACAATGGACAGAACTTTGCAAGTAAGCTACTGCCATGTGGTGATACATAGATTAATGGAGATGGGTTAAATTAATATGTAAGAGCTAGCCAATAAGAAACTAGAGCTAATAGGCCACGTAGTGATTTAATTAATACAGTTTCTGTGTGGTTATTTGAGTCTGGGTGGCTGGGAAACAAACAAATGGCCTCTATTATACATAATCTAATTGTCAACAGACAAAATATCTTAAAAGAAGTAAGTAGCATAAAGTGGACTCTTAATATACCTCAGTGAACTTCAACAGGAACCTTATAAGCCAGGGAAAAAAGGTAATAGATTAGAATATTTTTTTTAAAAAAATACCTGCCAATCAAGAAAAGCTATCTTACAAAAATGGGGCAATAGTAAGAACTAATAAAAGCTGAAGAATTTGCCTGCCTTACAAGAAGTGCTAGGAGAGTCTGTATAAACAGCGGAAAAGGACATCAGTGAGTAACTTAAACGTCCGAAGGTATACAACTCACAAATACAGTATACAGTTAAATTTAGGATTTCTCTATGATATATAGTGAGCTATAAGTATAAGTTAATTAGGTCTAGTATGAAGGATAAAAGACAAAGCTATTAAAGTAATGGTAACTATAATAATTATGTGGATAATAAAATATAAATTGTGACATCAGAAATTTAAAATTTAGGAAGGGGAAAAGTTAAAATATGAAGTTTTTTCTTTTAGCTGGGCAGTGGTGGTGTATGCCTTTAATCCTGGCACTTGGAAGGCAGAGACAGTAGAGTCCGAGGCCACTGTAGTCTACAGAGTGAGTTCTAGGACAGCCAGGGATACACAGAGAAACCCTGTCTACAAAATTAAACAAACAAAATGATTTTTTTTTGCTTCATTCTATGTGGTCAAACTGAGTTTTTAATCTGTTTAACACAAGCTATTATAATTGTAGGACATTCTTGGTAGTTTCATAGTAGCCATAGAGCAAAAAAAAAATTCTTAATTAATACACTAAAAATAAAATACATGCAGTTAGAATATACTAGAGAAAAGTCACTACCCCAAAGTAAGAGAATACTAGAAGAAAAGTATATACAAAACTACTAAAAGAATTAAAATATAGTAACAAGTACTTATTTATCAATAGTTATCTTGAATGTAAATTGATTAATCTCTCCAGTTAAAAAGCACAGAATAGCTAATGATTACGAAACAAAACTGGGAATTGTATGTTGCCTCCACTGAGCCAGTCTGTGGACATGGGTCCTGAAAGGAGTAGCTGCACTGAGCTCAGCCAGAATACTTGAGTCAAAATTAGAAGACGAGGCAAAGATGCTCATCACATAATAATAAACAGGGCAGTTCAACAGTCACAAATGCATGGGCCAGTCAGACTATAGTGCAGCTACTTTTAGCAATTGTCAGACTATCCAGGAAAACAAAACAAAACCCAGCAGACCTAAATTGCAGAATAGACCAAATGAACCTAACAGACATTTACAGAACAGTACACCCAACAGCTACAGAGCACATATGTTCCTCGCCAGGACAGAGCACATGTTGGCCCACAAAACAAGCCTTAACAATTCAAGACTGAAATGATTTTAAGTACATTTCTGATAAGAATGGTGTAAAACTACAAATAAATAACAGGAAAAATGTTAGGAATTCTACAGATATGCAGAAGCTGAGGTATGTGCTACTGAATAGAGTGAATTGATGAAAACAGAATGGAAACACAGCGTATGAAGACCTACAGGGAACAGCAGAGCCATCCAGAGAAGATGAGCTCGAGTAACCCTAACACTGCATCCTAAGAAAGAAAAACAGTAGACCCTAAAAACAATGAACGTAAGGAGACAATAAAGACCAGAGCAGAAACAATGGAATAGAGACAAACACATACGATCAGTTAAGTGAAGATGAATCACAACTGACACAGTGATACAAAGAACCATAAGGAACTGTTATGAATAGTTATGTTCCAACAGAGGGGATAAAATAGAAATACAAATTTCTGGACACATAGCTTATTAATAAAATGGCATCTCCAGTCATTAGGGCGAAGGTAAAATATTTTTATAATTGATGCTAGAAAAATAATTGATAAAATAATTGACTATGTACCTTGCATCATACACAAAAATAAATTCTCAGTTGATCAAAATAATAAACATAAAAACCAAAATATTACAAATGCTGAAAGAAAATGTGTGAATTTATGTCCAGCATTTTGGAAAGGCTTTCTGTGATTTAAATCCAGGTGTAAGGAAAGATGGATAAATTGAGCTACACATCTGGCCAGGTGCAGTGGGGCACACATGTAATTCCAGCCACTTGGGAGCTTGCCTGAATACAGAGTGTGAAGTAAACCTATACAATTTAGGCTCTGTCTTGAGCTACAGTTTCTCTTGGCTTGGGATGCTCAGGGGTAGAGCATCTACCTAGCATAAACATAGCCCTGCATCTATCCCCAGCACTACCAAAAGAGGGACTTTCAGTTAGCATGAAATAAAATATATGGACTATTGACACAATATTTGTTATAAAAGTCCTACGTAACTACAAAATTTTATTAGCTAGGCTTACAAAGTCCACTTTTGAGCCAGAACATTGAAAATGTTTTCTATGCCTTTCTGTACATAGCTCTGTAATTGTTTCCTAGATATATAAATTGTATATAAAATATTTTATAAAGGAACCTGAGTTCGAATTCCTTCCTTATTACTTAAGAGTGCTATGGCATTTGTGAACCTTCATTGTCAGTGAACTGCATGAAGTCCAGATGGTAACTGATAATGGTCTGTAAAGACGAAAGGGCCTAGAGCATTTGTAGTGGTCAGCATACTTGGCATAACATAAAACTTCAGTGCATAGAACTATTTATTGTAGGAGAGACAGCCCAAAGCGGCCACCAGCGTCTGAGGTGCTCCTTTGGATCATTGGATCTGTGGACTGTAGACCACAAAAAGAATTAGACTGAGCCAGAAAGAAGCAGAGTTAGTTTATTATTTACACATAGAGACTGCAGCACACTTCCTCAAGAACGTTCTCAAAAGAGAACATGTAGGTGTCTGACAGTAGTTTGAGACATAGGATGTTGTGCCTCTTTAAATTATATTGCTAGGTTTTGTGGATCAGAGGAGTACAAGAGAGTGCTAAAGGAAGCTGGCCAACTATGCACATGAAAGCTGGTCCTGAGTACCCAGTAAACTTTATAGAAAAATAGAGTGTTGTTAATCTAGTAAACTACTTAGTAGGGAGAATTTTAGAAAAATTATACTGTGCTTACTTTTGTTTTTTCTATGCCAAAATCCTCAGTCAAAGCACTAGCTCAGCATCGTCTGTGTCCTGTATCACAAGAACTTATAGACTTAGTTTTCCTCAGGACTTAGTACTTAATGTCTTACTGTCTTCTGAAGTCACTCTGGCCCCCAAATAATTTCTTGCTAATCCTTTTATTTGCCTGTCTTAATTTCAGTGGTGGGGATGGGCTCCTGGTGTTTCCACATGACTCTGAAGTATGAAATGCAGGTGAGTAATGGCAAAAGAAAGTGGTTGTTTCAGTTTAGAGACACCTCCAAATTGAGAAAAGAACACATAACTAAAGGATGATAGGGGGCGAGGCTTGTCTTCTTGAAGTTTTTCCCTTCAAGGCCAAAGGACTCAAATTGACCATATAAAGAAGTAGTATGGCTTTCTGTGTATGCCAATTCTGGGCAGACATATATAACTTTAAAACAGCATTAGCTGTTACATGGAGGTGTTCTAAAAAGTAGTAAGCTATTCACGAAAACATATTCTTAGGTGCCTCCAGTCTTTGGTGTGAAGAGTTTATCTATCTAGTCATTTGAACCTGTTGGCTTATCATCTCCAATGAGACAGGGTTATACTACAGGTTAGTGTAGACTGGGCATTCTGAAATTCAGACCTGGTTATTTTATATGCCAACTACAGAGGACCCAGGTTTGGGTCTCAGCACTCACATGGCAGCTCACAGCCATCTGTAACTCGAGTTCCGGGGATCCAAAAACTCTTTCAAAACATACACATGGTACTAAGTACATGAAACCAAAATGCTTACACAAATAAAATAAATGTTTTTTTTTAAAACTGGACGAAAAGATTAATAAGCGATAAGATGCAGACTGGTGAGACAGGACAAAGAAAGGTGCTTGCCGCCAAGCCCAGCCACCTGCGTTTATCCTCATGATCCTCTTGGTGGAAGGAGAGAGCTAACTTCCAGACATTGTCCTCCAGCTCCACATGTGTGCAGTTACACGCATGCCCAACAGTGCCCTCTCTCTGCCCAGTAATAAGTAAGTAGGCGCTGGTACAATGTTTCAGTCAGTAAAGCACTTGCCTTGCAAGTGTGAGGACCTGGGTTTGAGTCCCAGAGTGCACACAAAAGTGCCAAGAATGATAGCTTTTGCTTGCCATCCCAGGCAGCAGGCAGATCTGGTGCTTTGTGGCTATCAGGTTTGCCCCATTCAACCAGCTCCAGTTCAGTCAGGAACAGGATTTGAGTGCCTGAGGAAAAACACTTAAAGGGTGACCACTTGCCTCCACGAGTGCGCACACACACGCGCGCACACGTACAAATGAGCGAATATTTATATTTCTGTAAATGTAGTCCTTTTAAATAAGCCACAGACATCTGGAGTCCATGCCTTTCTCCTGAGCTGCAGATCTGTACGTCTCATTACCTGATGGGCATTTCTAATATCTGAGAACACTGAAATGGTTCTTGCCGTTTTCTGTTTTTACAACCTCCTTCACCTGCACTACTGTATCCTGAATTGTTAGGCAAGAAGCTTGATGTATCACTTTTAGCTTCTTTCTCCTTACCGTTCTATAAAATTAATAACAAATATTTATTTATTTTACTTTCTAAATAGTTACCAAATCTGCACAGTTATAATTTATGATTTTCTTGGCCTGGATTCTGCTCTCTGGGATTAGTCAGTCAGACTTCGATGTCTGTCTTAGAAGGGATGAAAGATAACTTTGATGGTTCAAAAACAACTAACAAGTAAGTTAGATGGTGGTGCATATATTAAATAATTAGCAAAAGAAACTAAATAAGAATTAATAATCGGGACTGAGCACTAGGAATTTTATTTTGACGTCCATAACTATAGCTGTACTATGCTCACACTTTGTCTCTCTGCTTCATGTAGCTGTTGGATGAGCTCCCCATGATTTACAGCTGCTGTGTATTTGTGTACTGCATGTGAGTACTGACATTTGAAATTCAATTCCATGTGGGTTTTGATCTAATTACATTACTAGGATACGTAATGTAAAAGATTAAAAAAAATTGTGACATTAGTGGAGAGTTTAGTTTCTGGGAAGCTACAGTAATCTCAGAACCCTAAATGCCAGTTTAGATAGTATCCTAATTTGACTTAAATAGGCATTGGGACTTCTCTTGAGTGAAGAATGTGTCCAAATTGTGCCATAAAAGTTTTGGAGCAGTTTCTCTATACTGTAGTATGAGTGGTTTCTTTTTTAGTTACTGCATTTAAAAATATTATTTTTATTTTATGTGTGTGAGCATTTTGCCTGCATGTATGTCTGTACGCCATGTGCATGCCTAGTATGAGAAGGCCAGAAGAGGGGATTGAATCCTCTGACACTAGAGCTATGGAGGGTTTTGAGCCAGCACGCATGTGCTAGGAGCTGGATCCAGGTTTTCTGCAGGAATAGCGAGCACTCTTAGTGGCTGAGCCAGCACCAGTTTCCTTTATTGTTCTTGTTGATTAGTGTGTGCATGCGTGCGTGTGTGCGCGTGTGTGCGCGTGTGTGTGTACCACAGTGTACATGCTGGGGTCAGAAGTGGGTTCTCCTCCCAGCCTGGTAAACTGAGACTGAACGTTGTCTTCAGGCTTGAACTGTAATTGCTTTAACCTGCTGAACCATTTCATTAGCTCATGAACTGTTTCTTGATAAGAGCTTACCCGAAAAGTGAAGTAACTCATAGTTATTAGTTGTTTGAGAATTTCATACACTGCATTTTGATCATCTGTTCCCCCTTTTCTGAACTCTTCTAGATCTATTCCTATCTTCCTAACTACCCAATTTCATGTTCTATTTTTATTATTGTTGTTGTTGTTGTTATTATTTTAACCTATCAGGTCCACTTGTGTTGATCAGCTGCTCTTGGAAGTGGGGCTTTCTCTAAGACAGTGCAGGTGACGTACTACCAATGGCCATACCATTAAAGAATCCAGACTGTCTCTTTCCAGCAGCTCCTCAGCCGTGATGGGGCTTTGTGACCCCCCCCCCACACACACACACTGTCTCCAGATTTCCACTAATGACAACAGTAGGTGCTGAGCTGGCTTTATACACAAGAAAGTAAAACACGAGAAATTTAGCAACCTGCTCAAGGATTTGAGTATATCTTCATTAATAAGCATGTCAGGCATACATTATATTATACAGGTTCACAGTCTCTGAAGGACACTAAAATATCCCGGGAAAGAGCCCATGATAGAAAATTACAGGGTCATAATCTCTCTGACCCTGAATGGTTTTTGTTTGTTTTGTTTTGGATTGGTTTTAGGATGTTCTTGACCATATCAAGTACTCAAAGCAGTCTAGACCTCCAGCTGTTTCTAAACCTGCTTGCCTTGTGTGCTTGCATCTGTGAAGCATGTGCTGGAAAGCCTTCGTGGTAAACATGGAAGGAGAAGGCAAAAGAGTCGAGTACTAACCCTCTGTAGACAGGGCCAGGATCAGAAAGCAGTGATAGCCTTCCTGGTGGTGATGTAAGACACGCCTCTTGTAAAGCTCCCCTTCATCCCTCTCCAGAAGAGGAAAAGAGGAAGAGCCCCAGTTCCCACATCACGGGTGTGAAGTACCCAGGAGGCTATAAAATCACTGTGACCTTCAGTTATACACAGTCTGTGTGTTTGCTGCTCCACTGTCCTCTGGCAGCCAGCAGCTGGGACAACACAGCTTACAAAAGGTTGGGTGCTCCTTCTGGAGGAAGTAGTGCTGTAGGAGGCCCCGAAATAACCACACAGAAACTGTATTAGTTAAATCACTGCTTGGCCCATTAGCTCTAGCTTCTTATTGGCTAACTCTTACATAATAATTTAACCCATTTCTATTAATCTGTGTTTTGCCACAAGGCTGTAGCTTACGTTCCAGCATTTGCCTTCTTTCTCCCAGCATTCAGTTTAGTTTTCCCCACTTAAGTTCTGCCTTGCTATAGGTCCAAAGCAGTTTCTTTATTAATCAATGGTAATCACAGCACACAGAGGGGAATCCCACATCAAAGTAGTTCTGAAAGCACCCTGATTCAAGACAAGTGGAAACCATCCAGTAAATCTTGGATATATATAAAAAAGTCAATGCATAAAATAAAGTGGTAACATTTGTACATATGGGTGATTTGCCTATATGTATGACGTGTGCACCTCGTGTGTGCCTGTAGAGGACTGAGAAGGCATTGTATCACCGGAACTGAGATTGTAGACAATTGTGAGCTGCCGTCTGATGCCTTCACACTATTCTTTGAGAACATTCGATAGAAGTTTTTCAGCTGTAGACAAAGCAAAAATGAAACTATAATTCATAAATACACTAACTTTTCTATCCAATTATAAAATCATATAATTTAAAAGTAAGATCCTGCCTCATATTTGTATCATCTTCAGAGACATAAAACCATAGCATTTAAAGGTGAAGGAGTGTAGAGACCTGTTCCAGTCTCCTTTCTTTACGGAGGAGATAAGCATGTAGTTCAGGGAGTAAAGTGAGAATGCACTGCTAGCTGTCTGTTCTAATGCAGTTCTCAAAGGCTGAGTGCTTACTGGTGACTCGCTGCCCCCCCCCCCCCCCCCCCCCCCCCCCCCCCCCCCCCTTTCCCCCCCCCCTCCCCCCCCCCACCCCCCCCCCCCCCCCCCCCCCCCCCCCCCCCCCCCCGCTATCTCCTGTGCGTTGGGCACTGACCTAGTAGTTGTCTGCAAATATAGTAAGATTTCATCACTGTACATAAAGAATTCACAGTCTAGTTGGGGAGACACATAGGAAAACTAAGTATAATGCAATGCCCTTTTCTCTTCCTCCTCTTAACAGAATTTCACTCTGCAGCCCAGGGCTGTCCTCCAGTCCTGGCCTCCTGAGTGCTGGGTAGCAAGCATGAGCTACCATGCCTAGCAGCACAGTGATCTCAGTAGCTGCATTCAGAGAGAGCATTGTTGTAGGATAACAAATGCACAAAGCTACTGGAGTTAAAAGAGACTTCCCTTTTGTCAGGATGCAAGGAAACTGACCCCATAGAGGGAGTCCAGCCTTGCCTCCCTAGACCTGGAAAGGACTGTCTTTGTGCCTCCGTCTTCTTCATCCTGTCTCTCCGCATGGCTCCAAGTCTTTGTACCTACTTTATTTTTCTTTTCATCCAGGTTATTCCTCCGCTCATTCATTCCCTTGTTTGCTCACCTCACTGCCTCCAGATATCAGCCGTAGACTATCTGATACCATATTTGACTCCCTTTACTTAATTGACTTTGTTGTCTCCCCAACTTCATACTTGCGGGAGAGAACTTTATTGTCTCAGCCGAAGTTACGTTACTCCTACTGATCCCGACAGCCTCTTGTAGTCTGTGTCCAGTTCAGTGTTTCTAACCCAGAGGGTGGGAGGTAGAGACAGAGAGTACTGCTGGGTCACAAGAGTTGTTCCTGGTTATGCATTGTAAAGTAAATTTCTTTCTCTCTTATTTTAAAGGTTTGAATGTTTCAAGACAAAGAGCTCAATAAACTACCATCTGCTTTTTACCCTAGTCCTATTCAGTTTAATAGTAACCACGGTAAGTCATACTTAGTCTCCAGTAAAGTGTGCCGTGTAGGAGATTAGAGTAATTAGCTTCCAGTGTTGGCGTCAAGCTATGCAGACTGAGGTGTTTTTATGCAATTGGGATGTCTTATTTTTAGTCTTTGTGCCTTTATTTCCTTTTCAAAAATTACTTTTAATTAAAAAAAGCTTTGAAAAGTTTGTTTTTAGATTCTATTTTTTGTGTGTATTTGAGTGTTCTGTCTATATGTATGTGCACCATCTGTGTGACTAATGCCTGCAGAGGTCGGAAGATACTCCAGGGGAAGACCCTGGAGTTTCAGGTGGTCATGAGCCACCGTGTAGGTGCTGGGAACTGAATCTGGGTCCTCTGTAAGAGCAGCAAGTGCTCGTAATCAATGAGCCGTCTCTGCAGTCCCAACATTAACTGTTTAATGTGTGTGTGTGGTTTTAGATAAGAAGAGGTTGAAAAGTAAATCCTTAGTAGCGATGGGGGAAAATTGTTTTTCTCAAGGATGAACTTACTCCCTCTTTCTTGTTAAAAACAAGAAGTGAGGTTTTCCCCGTTGGCCATACTATGACTTTTCTTTGGAAATCTGTGTCAGGTACTAGAAATACAAGTGACTAAGAAGCCCTTGGTATCCATGAGGGAACTCATTCTACTAGGGATCAGAGATAATGACTGCGAGAATAAAGGGGGAGCCCTCCTATAGTGATGTGAGAAGAGGATCAGTTAGGACATCATACATGTGTGTATCTTTTGTCTTTAGGAGCCATCTTTAAACGCTAACTGTGGGACTGGAGGGACGACTCAGTGGTTAGCGTACACACCGCTGTCAGGGGCTCACAGACCCGTTTCTCTAACGGTAGATGGATCTGTTGCCTTCACAGCACCTGCGCTCGTGTGCAGGCATGTTCACATGTGTGCACATGCAGACAAATAATTAAGCATTATAAAGACAAATTGCTTTAAAATTTAATTTACTCGTGAAGCCAAGATGATGGTGTGTGCTTGTTATCCCAACACCTGGAGCCTAAAACGAGGATAAGAACTTTGAGGCCATCCTGAGCCACGTCGTGTGTTCTAGGCCAGCGTCCGCTCTCCGACTTGTCTCAGCATGCCCCCAATTCCTTTATAACTTTAATTAAAAAAATACTGCTTGATGAGGATCACACATGGGTTTGAAGCCATCCTGGGCTACGTAATGTTTTGTTCTGAACTTAGAACTTCGAAAACAAAAACAAAGATTCCTGCCTGAACCAGGCATGAAGGCTTGAGGCTGTCCTGGGCTACGTCAAGACTGTGTCTGAGGAAGGAAAACAGAACCAGAGGAAAATACTGTTTGAGTCGTTCAGGGAAGCTTCAGGGGAGTCTCTAAGTTAGATGTTAACTATGGGGGGGGGGGAGTGTTTCAGGCCTCTGGGCAACAATGTGGCAAAGCATTTTTAGTCTTTTGTATTTCCGTACACACAGACCTTAGAATAGCAAAGTGAATTGCTCTTTTTGAACATTACCATGTGCCAGGTGTTTACTGAATGCTTTGCCTTGATTGTCCAATTAAGTTATCATGGGCACGATTGAGAGAGGTTTTATGTATGTAATTGCCCTATGGTAGGGGAAGTAGTAAATGGTCTAGTGAGTGAGACAGTCTGTCAGGTGATAACGTCCCATATGTGCTGTGCTTAAGAGATTAAATTTGTTCTCTAAGTAGTATTGATCCATAAAGTAGAAAAATGTAATCAAAAAGGTTTTAGAAAAATTATGTGTTACAGAAGATAGATTAAAGGAGTCTGGAGATTAAATACAGGAACCTTTCATACTTCATAAAATTTGGGGCTAAGATTGAAGTACTGTAACTGTGGTGAGGATGTAAAGAAGCAGCCGTGCCCAGTCTGGGATGTGTGGCCTATTGACTAGAGAGGGTAGAAGGCATGTGCATGCCTGTAGTCCCAGCACTTAGCAGGCCAAGGCATGGCATCATAAGTTTGAAGCTAACATAGACTACACAGCAAGACCTTTTTTTAAAAATTAAAACGTGGAGCCAGCATGTTGGAACAGCCTATAATCCCAGCACTCAGGAGGCAACGGCAGGAGGATCATGAGTTAAAGGCCATCTTTTTTTCTACATAGCAAATTCAGGGCCAGGCTACATGAGTCTTAAAATATAAAAATTAAATTTCTGGATGGTGGTGGCACACAACTTTAATCCCAGCACTCAGGAGACAGGGGCAGGCAAATCTCTGAGTTCAAGGCCAGCCTGGTCTACAGAGCAAGTTCCAGGACGGTCAGGGCTACACAGAGAAACCCTGACTCAAACAAAACAAAATATGTTAAAATTAAAAGCTAAAAATATATATAAGATAATAAGATTGTAGTTGTAGTTCATCTGGTAAAGTGCTTGCCTAGTGTACAGAAGGCCCTAGATTTCGTCCTCAGAATTGAGTAAAACCAAGTGTCTTGGTGAATGTCTGCATTCCCAAAACCTAGGCTAGACAGGTGGAGGCAGGAGGATCAGAAGTTTGAGGTCATCTTTAATAATATAATCAGCTTAAGACCACCCTGGGCTATGTGTTTTTAAAAAATAAATAAATAAACTGGACCAGCAAAGTGGCTCAGTGGGTAAAGGATCCTGCTACTAAAGCTAAAAATCTAAGTTTGATAATTGGAACCTCAAAATTGTGGGAAAAGAACTGACAGCTGCAAGGTGTCCTCTGCTTTGCAGATTGAACTATGAACATCTTGTTCAGAAAAGATAGTTAGTAAGCGTATGCTGTGATGTAGGAAGTAATAAACTTGGTTTATGGTATGTTGAGTTGAAGTATCCAGTATTAGCGATACTGGAGGCTTAACAGGTAGGTAGGTGGACTAAAGGTACAGATCTGGGAGTTGTTTGGGGTGTAGGTTGTATCAGAAATACGGAGACCTGTGAACTGGTACCAAAGTAAAACACACCGTTCAGACTAAAAAGATACAACCCTATGGAATGCAGACATTTGAGGACTATGGAGAACTATAGCCAGCCAAGGAGACTGAAAACCGACACCAGAGACACAGGAAAGACAAGAAAGCCTCATGTCACAGAGTACAAACTGTTCTAGATGTGAACAGTAAACAGGGAGGATGGCAAGATGGCTTAGCAGGTAGAGGTGCTTGCCTTGAGGCCTGATGACTTGAGTTCAACTCCCAGAACCCATGGGATGGAAGGAGAGAATTCATCCTCATAAGCTGCGCTCTGACCTCACCTCGTGATGTCATATGCATACAATGAAGAAATGTAAAAACAAACGCAGCTATTGGTTGTCTCTGAGTAGATAAGAAAAGGGAAGCATAACAACCCACTAAAGGAAACTGTCAGATGTTAAGATGGTAAACAGAATATTCACTGTTTCCCGAGTCCTGTGTTCCTCTGCCCAAACTCTGTACTGGTTAATAATGGAAGAATCCTACAACTGCAGAAATGAAAAGAAGGCATGCCGTTGTTCTAACAGAGGGAATAAGTCAAGAATGCTATCTAAGTTTATCTAGCAAGTTGGCATCAAAATCAAGATTAGACCCATTTGTAAGCTAAGAGATGTTATAATTAGAAGCGAATCAAGCAAGCTTTGGAATCAGTTGGATGTGAGTTTAGATCCTAATATTTTTACTTAGTGCTCTCTCGGCTTTAGTTTTTCTTATGATAAAAATAAAGATAAAATAGAACATTTTTATGCTAGCTATAATATTAATATCTGGCACATAATAAGGTCTCCATAATTCTTGGCCTAGAAAAGAGAGTGTTGAAGAGACATATCCTTAAGCCTGGCCTGTTGGTGCTCACCTATAATCCCTGCACTCAAGAGATAGAAAGGCAGGAGGATTGTGAGTCCAAGGCTAACCTAAGATACATAATGAGTCCCAGTTAGTATTTTGAAGGAAAGACACAAGTTAGACACATTCTCTTTATTAAATTTATAGTTAACAAGAAATGTTTCCGTCAAAACCCTTTAACTACTTACAGGAAATAATTGTAGTCTTTTTATAGTAAAAAAACATTTCAGAAATAAATTTTTAGCTAAGTTTTAAAACTATATGAAGTTTCATTAGATTATTACATTAAATGAAGATGTAAAGATATCTAAGCTCAGTTCTAGACAGCAAGGAGATTATCAGCTTACAGGGAAAGCAGCAAACCAGTAGAATGCCATAGGTAGCAGTTCTCAGCTTGTGGGTCGTCACCCCCACATATCTGATAGCCTGCATATTAGATACTTATATTACATTTTATATCAGTACCAAAATTGCCGTTATGGAGTAGCAACTAAAGAGTTTTATGTTGGTGGTCCCCACAGCATGAGGAACTGTGTTGAGGGTCACAGCGTTAGTAGGTCACTGCCGTAGAGCTTATAGGTAGGTGGTGAGTGGTGGTTTCTGTTGGAAATGGAAGGAGGAATAGTCCGTGCTGAATTTTCAACAGCACTTGTGAGTTGTGGAGGATTTCTGAGCAGTGAAGAGCAGTGTTGCAGATGCAGAAGGCGGAAAGTGACGACACGTCAAAGCAGCTCTCCTCTGGAGACCAGAGGGAGGCCCGACAGGGAGACAGGAGCCTGAACTTGGTTGTGGTGGGGCAAGAGTCATTGAAGGGTTGTTTGAGTTTTGATTCCTTTGTACTATGTCATTTAAAAGTGTGCTTCTGTAGACAATATGTGCATATTAAATCTTGCAAAGGCATTGAACTTAACACCCACAAGACTTGGGAGCCTGAAACTTGGGTTTGTGCAACTAAAGGTGTATCTAGGTAGTGAATAGTTGGGACGTAGAAATGGGTACAAGGAATTTGTTTAAATGGCTCCACTTACTGATAATCTAGTATGTCTAGATCCTTTCACGTAGCTTAGTATTCTCCATGCTGCGTCCTCCATTCTGCAGGTAAGCACCAAGTCTTTTAAGTTAGGTGACAGTTGCTGAGACCCTGGAGCAAGTAAGTGAAGAGCTGGAAATTTGACTCTGATCCCAGACTACAGTATTCTGTCTGCTGGTACAGAGACTGTCGACATAATTTGTTTAATTTGTTTACCCTTCATGAATAACCTTGTGTCCTCCACCCTCCTTGGTGGTGACCTAAAGACCAGTGCTGACGTAGTCCACCTCTGCCTGAATAGTTATTTCCTTGGCCGTGGCTAGGCTGACTTGGGAGAAGCTGTCTGTCAGCGCTTGCCCTCCTGATGGGTTTTATGTAGCTGGGGTCTGGTTGGGATAACATGGGGAAGGAGAGGGCTGGGGTCTAAGAGTGGTTGGAATAGATTTATTTCCCTTCCTTCACTTGCGTTTCTAATAATATTTTTCAGATTTACCTAAAAGTAAAAGAGCCTATATTCCATCAGGTAATTTTTAAAAAGATTTATTTATCATGTTATTTATATGAGTGTTTTGCTTGCACGTATGTCTGTGTACCATATGCTTGCTTGTGGCCTGTGAAGATCAGGAGAAGGTTATGAAGTTATGGTTTTCTTCCCCACGTACAACAATAATGTGCACTGATAAAAGTGGGAGTAGGCTGGACTACCCATGTCCATGGTGGTTCACACCCTCGGCCCAGAGGTTAACAATCAGGAAAGCTCGGTGTCCTCAGGTTGTGCCACACTCGTGTGCACACATGCAGACACACAAAGACAAGATAAATGCTTCAAGAGATTGGAACAGTGGCGTGCTCAGCTGGGCATGGAAAATGTGTGTGCCTTCTGCCATACCTCCTCTTTCTCATCTGCATCCTTTGTACTGTTTTTTTTTTTTTTAATAAACTACCAAACAGTTGAACAAGCAAGCTGTTTCTCGATGTTGGAGTAAGTTACAAATATAGAAAGAGATAGTTGGGCTTGGTGGTGCATACCTCTAATCCTAGCACTCAGGAGTCTGGAGCAAGAGGAGGTTTTAGAATTCGAGGTCATATTCCTCTTACTGGATTGCCTTGCAGAGCCATAATACAAGGGGAGGTACTTAATTCTACTGCAACTTGATATGCCATCTTTGTTGATACCCTTGGGAGGCCTGCCCATTTCAGAACAGAGGAGGATTTGGGGGTGGGCTGTGGTCAGGATGTAAAATAAAGTTAACTTAAAGAACTTTGGAGCAATAATAATTAAAAAGAATTCAAGGTCAATATTAATATGAACTCAGGGCTTAGATGCCATATTTAGAAAAGTCTACAATGAATTTAGTGTCCCCAGTGATAGGTGTCACGCTAGCTCCTGTCGTAACTCACTGAGGACACTGCATCATTTTAGTAAATCACGAAGACATGTAAAACAAACCCAAACTTAAGGAAATTCCCCAAAGTAACTTGACTATAACCTTTAAAATTATCAAAGTCATAGGTCAGAGAGTATGTCCCAGAACTCGGGAGGCTAAGGCAAGAGGATTGCAAATTCAAGCCAACCTAGGCCATGTAACAAGATTCTGTGGGCCACAAAAGCTAAATTCATCAAACACAAGTAAAGAGTGAGGAGCTAATCTGGAAAAAAAGACTTCAGAGAATATCCTAGCTTGATTCTGTCACTGCAATAAATACCATTGCCAAAAGAAACAAGAGAAAAGGTTTATTTCATCTTAGCATTTATAGTCTATCATTTAGGGAAGTCAAGGTAGGATCTCAAACAGGAACCTGGAGGTAGGTGCTTAAACTGAGAGTGTAAGATTTACTAGCTTCCTCCTCATGGATTACTCAGTTTGCTTTTTTTTTTTTTTTCTAAGGCAGGCAGTGGTGATGCACACCTTTAATCCCAGCTCTTAGGAGGCAGAGGCAGGCAAATCTTTGTGTTTGAGGTCAGCGTGGTCTACAGAGCAAGTTCCAGGAGAGCCAGGACTACAGAGAAACCCAGTCGCAATAAACAAACAAAAAAGAGAGCAATTATAATTTAATTCCCTTTCCTCCCTCCAAACTCTCTCATATACTCCTCCCACTCCCCTTCAAATTTATGGCCTCTTTTTACCAAAAGAGAGAGAGAGAGACTAATTGTTACTGCATGCATATGTGCATATGTGTATACAATTATATTCCTAAATATAACGTATTCGGTCTGTATATTGCTCCCTGTATATATGTTTTCAGAGTGATCAGTTGGCACCGGACAAGCTCTTCCTTGGGCACGCTGCTTCTCCCATTCCCAGCTTCTCTCGGTTGCCTGTGTTCTTTGTGTAAGCTTGAGGCCTCGTGGGCTTTTTTCCGTCCAGTTTGGCATGTGCATTGCTGCCGTCCTGGTCTAGCTCATTTTTGGACAGTCATGTTGGTGAGACTTTATGGGTGTAGCTTCTGATATTACTAGGAGAGACAGTCTCACAGCAAATCCCTGGCTTTCTGGCTCTTACAGTCTTTCCATCTCCTGTGCAATATTCCCTGAGCTTTAGGTGCAGGAATTGTTTCGTAGATGTATCCATTTGGACTAGGATCCACAACTCTGCCTTTTTGACTGCCTGTGGTTATTGGAGGAGAATCTACACCCACTGCCTTAATCACAGCCTAATTCCTAACGGCAATCTATGAACATTTATTTTTATACTCACAAATAAGTGTAGTATTCACCCCTCATCAAAGAATCTTCTCTTTGCAACATGTGGAGACTACTACGGAAAACCTCGGTTTGCTTTTTAATATAACTCAGGACCATTTGCTCAAGGGTTACACCACCCACAGTGGGCTAGGCTCTCCCACATCAATCTTCAATCAAGAAAATGCCCTCCAGACTTGCCTACAGGTCAATCTTATAGAGGCATTTTCTCAATTGAGGTTCTGCCTTCCCAGATGACTCCAGCTTATGTCAAGTTGACAAAGAACTGGCCAGCACAATTGAGAGGCGTGATAACTGAATGCATCTTTAATGTCCCGTGTAATATTTTGTTTGTTTTGTTTTGTTTGAGACGGGGTCTTATAATGCAGTGCTAGCTCACTGTGTAGACCAGGCTGGCCTCTGCCTCCTGAGTGCTGGCATTAAAGGCATCAGCAGCCATGCCTGGCTTATTTGTGTTTGGGTTTTGCCTATTACAAATATTAGGACAACTGTAACTTTTGATTAAGGCTGTTTAGTGTCATACCACGGTTATTGTAGTTCCCTGTGTTTGTACTTTGGATATATAATAAAATGTCTTTAATGTTTAGTTGCAGGTAAGTAATTAGAGAGGGGAGTAGGGAGGAAGGGAGACACAGACAGAGAGCGATAATGAGGCAGAGTGTTGACTGTTGCCGAGTCTGGTAATAGCTGTGCTAAGTGGTATTGATCCTCCTCTGTTCTGCAGCATTTATTTGTTTCACTGTCTGTTCTGGGATGTGCTCTATTAGAGAGGGTCTCACTGTATAGCTCAAGTCGTCTTCAAACTGGAGAAGCTTCTAGCTCAGCCTTCCAGATGTAGGGAGTAGATGTGTACACCACACCCGCCTATTTTCATTCTTCTAATGGTATCTTCTGGTGAATCTGATGTCTGAATTTTAAGATGAATGGTTAATGGGGCTGGGGTGAGAGTTCGGTGAGAATATCTGCCTAGCAGTCAGAAGGCCTTGGGTTCAGTCCCTAGCACATGAAGAAACAGAGAACAATGAACGAGTTGTCTGGTCTCTTGATGGTGACACATTATCCATTATTTGAAAACAGCAGTCTTAGCTAAAGAAACACTCACCAGCTTGGAAATTTAAGAGTCTTGGTTTCTTGACACTTGATAAGTCATACAGAAATCTCTTCAATCTTTAATCTTTTAATTTCTTGATTTATAAAAATAGTGAAAATGGGCCAGCAAAATGGTTCAGCAGGTAAACACTGTTGTGGTGCAAGCCTGACTACTGAATTCAGTCCCTGGTTCTCATGATGAGGGGGCACCTCTGCTCTCCTGCATCTCTCACACACAAACACCCAACAACAATAAATTACAAGCATTTTAAAGTGTTGAAAATAAGCAAATGTATCATTTTTATAAGTGTCATGTGAAAACGATGTGGTTGTATTCAGCAAGCTTAATAGTCAGATTGATGCTAACCATGCACAGGGCTAGAGAGGAAGCTCAGTGGGTGAGAACAATGGCTGCTCTGATGGAGAACTGGGTGCAGTTCCCAGCACCCACATGGCAGTGAGAACCAATCGTCTGTGACTCCAGTGCCAGGCAATCTGATGCCCTCTTCTGGCTGTGCAGGCACCAGGCATGCACATAATACACATGCATACAAGGTAACCATGTGCATTCATAAAAATAAAGGAATATGTTACAAAATATGTATTAAGATGTCAAATGACATACAAATTCCTGCCCATGACAGTTGGTGAAAAAATTTTAAAAGATATTTAACTTAGCTTTAGAGATAAGTAACACAATAAAACTAAAAGGAAAGGGTTAATAAACACCAAAGGTGTCTGCTAGACAGATTGAATTTCCTGAGAAGGAGAGTACTGATAACAATTCTCACTCACTATTAAGTCCAAGGTGGCCCAGAAATCTCCAAATGAGATTACATAACTGCCACATTAGATATACCAACATAGCTTAAAGCAAGGGAACAAGAAGAAAAGCATATATAAGAGAAGATAAAAAAAGAAAGCCTAAGAGACCAGTGAAGCCTTTAGCAGCAAATTGATATCTCTGAGAGAGAGCTTCTGCTGTCTCGAGGAGCCTGGTAACTACGTTTTCCTGACAGATGACTCCCAGGTGTAGTACATCAGTGCATGGAATCTTGTCTTTTCTCATTTGACCCTCAGGCTTTGTAAAAACACACTGTGTAAACATTGTGAAAAGCAAGACTAAGCATTTTGAGTTAAATTTTTTTCTATTATGCTTTATACATTTTATTACTAAGTAGGACTGCAAGGAAGATAAGCACATTTGGAAATATAACTAGTGATTTTGATCTATTATATGCTACATTGTATATAAATATACACACATGTAGTATGGCTATCTGTTCATGCATATTACACAGATTGGATTGACCACTATCATACTAAATGAAACTTTCTTTATAAATGAAATAAGTGAGAGTTTGAAAGGATGAATGATTGGTCTGCTTTTCCTCATCTGGTTATTGGCAAATCTAGAAAAAAAGTGGTTTTTTATTTCACAGCCTATATTATTATGTGATACTCTGGTGTCCAGTTACTTTGGAATCTTTTATTATAAGAAAGATCAGTGTTGTGTGTTGGTGACTGACTTCGAGGTAGGGTCTAGCAATGTAGTCCAGGCTGCCCTCTAACTAATGACCTCCTGCCTGCGCCTCCTGCGTGATGGGAGTACTCAGTAATGGAAGTGGGTGCCACCACACCTGACTCTTCGTCTTTTTAAAGCTGACTTTAAATTGGACATGGTAGCACACAGCTGTAATCCCAGCACCTGAGACTAAGGCACGAGGATCCAGAATTCCAGGCCAGTCTAATTTACACAGTAAGACTTTGTGTGAAATAAAAGAAAATGGGAGCTGAGGCTGTAGTAGCTCAGTGACAAAACACTTCCCTAGTACGTGTGAGGCTCTGGTCCAGGCTTTGTCACCACGGGATGGGTGGATGGGTGGATGGATGGATGGATGGATGGATGGGTGGATGGATGGATGATGGATGGACGGATGATGGATGGATGGACGGATGGACAGATGGACAATGGATGGAACGGATGGGTAGGTAGGCAGGAAGAGTTGTACTGACCACTTTCTCTTTCTCTCCTATTCAGGTCATGTATGGAATGTTGGTCTTCACATTAGTACTCCGTTCTATTTATATTGTCACATGGTAAGTAGTTTGGGACTACCACCAACATTCTGATAAAAATATATTCAGGCTTATAACAGTAAATCTATAGCCTAAATTGGAATACAGTAAAACCTAACTCTAGCAGAACAGTGCTAGGAAACTGTAACCCAACATTTATTTATGACATATACTTACTAATGTGCATCATATAAAAACAAGAGTTCTAAAATTAAAGAAATTTGAAGGAAACTATGTACGAGACATCTGCTTGAATATGTATATTATTGACTAGGATGTTAAAGACTTGAAGAGTGCTACATTAAAGGAATGTGTTTGTAGGGCTGGAGAAATGGCTCAGAGGTTAAGAGCATATATATTTTAAAATTAAATAATACTCATGAGATGACTTTAAATCGATCCTAACCATACAGTGCACGCACAGCTCTGTAAGTGGTTCGTTCTGTGCAGTTTTCCGTTTTTGTTTTTAAAATAAGCCTTTTATTTTGAGATCGTGTAGAAATGCATGTATAACGTAGTATCCCAGCCAGGAGCTGACGCTGGCACAGCTGAGGTACAGAGCCCATCAGCAGAAGGTGCGTGCTGTGCCCTTACCCTCTCCTCTTCTCCCTGTGCGCACCCTGGCAGTTACTAGTCCTTTCTTACAGTTTTGTCAGTCCAAGAAAGTCTGGTAAATAAAAGCATACAGCGTGTGGCCTTAGAGGTTGTTCTGACCCTCTATAATCTCTGGATGGTAGTGTGGACTTCTCTTGCTGCTGTAGTCCATGGTGTAGATGTGCCCCAGTTGAGTAACTTACAGGTTGGGGCTGTTGTAAAGCTACTGTGAGCATCTGTGTTTTTGTAGAAAGTGAAATTGCTGGGCCGTGTGGTAATTGTATGCTTAGTTTTTCTTTTTTTCTTTTCTTTTCTTTTTTTTTTTTTTTTTTTGATTTTTCGAGACAGGGTTTCTCCGTAGCGTTTTTTGGTTCCTGTCCTGGAACTAGCTCTTCTAGACCAGGCTGGCCTCGAACTCACAGAGATCCGCCTGCCTCTGCCTCCCGAGTGCTGGGATTAAAGGCATGTGCCACCACCGCCCGGCTGTTTTTCTTAAAACTGAAAAAAAAAAATGTTTTCCAGCATGGTTTTTATATTTTTGCCCATAATGTATGAGTGATTCAATTTCTCTGCATCCTCATCAACAATTTTTATCTCATGAAGGCATGAAGGTACACAGTAGTATCTTTTAATTTGCATTTCCTAATAGTTAATCATGTTAAATGTATTTTCCTATATTCTTTCTTTTGCCAGTAGTGTGTTCTCTTTAGTGAAATATTTGTTGTGCCTTTGCTCATTTTCTCTTGAATTTACAAGAATTAACAAGGGTATTTTCTTGTATTTACAAGTTTTAAGATTTTAATTTTTGTCAAATATATAATTTATAAATATTTTCCCACAATCTGACTTTGTCTTACATATTCTTTTCAGAACCCTTTTTAAATATATAATTTATTTTTACTTTATGTTCATTGGCATTTTGCCTGCATGTGTGTCTCTGGACTGGAGTTACAGACAGGTGTGAGCTGTCATGTCGGTGCTGGGAATTGAACCTGAATCCTCTGGAAGAACAGCCAGTGCTTTAACCGCTGAGCCATTTCTCCAGCCCCCAGAATCTTTTTAGCAACCAAATATTCATAATTTTGATGTTATATTTTTAGATTTCCTTTTGTTGTTATTTGTTTGTTCTGAGATGGATTCTTACTCTATATCCTTGGCTGATCTGGAACTCACTAGGTGGATCACTAGGCTAGTCTTGTACTCACAGAGACCTTCCTACTACTGTCTCCCAAGTGCTGGGATTAAAGTTGTATGCCACACACCCAGCCTGGCCATATCTATTTATTTATTCATTTATTTATTTATCTATCTATTTATTTATCTATTTTCACTTTATATGCCAGCCCTAGTTCTCCCTCACTCCCCCCCATCCCACCCTCCCCCCACTCTTTTACTTCTATGGGAGGGTAAGGCCTCCCTTGGGAAGTCAACAAAGTCTGGCATACCGAGTTAAGTCAGGACCAAGCCCCTCCCCCTATATCAAGGCTGAGCAAGGTATCCCACCATAGGGATTTGGCTCCAAAAAGCCAGTTGATGTATAGCCTGGCCATTTTTAGATTCCATTACATCATCTCTGTAGTGTGCTCTGTTTGCTCTCCATGTGTGTATACAACCACTGAGGTCTAATGTTGTCCATTTCTAGTGTGGTGCAGAAACCTTACCTTCCTTTCTGTGCCCGTGGTAGTTTTCTGGGGACATTTGGGATCTGCTGCCTCTCGGGTCTGGAGCCTGTGACTACAACTGCAGGCGTCTCCGTGCATCCCACTGCACCCTGTCTTCTGGAGGTTGGCTGGCAACTCTGGCCTTACTTCATTTGCAGTTTCTGCCTTTGCTGTCATTTGGTCTTCCCCTTGTGTCTTCACATGGCCATGTTCTTGTAAGGACACCAGTCTTCTCAAAATACAGACCTGTTCCAGTCTAGCCTCGTCTGGGATATCGGCAGTGACCCTAGTTAGAAATAAAGTCGCATTCTGAAGTACTAGGGGTAGGGAGGGATTCAGTGTATTTTTGGAGGTGGAGAAGAGAATAATTTAACATGTCTTGTTCCATTTAAAATATAATTGCCTAAAATATTTTCTCCACATAAATTTAGAACCACATCAGATAACATTATGATTTTTGCCTCAGTTGTAGTACATTTTCTTTAAAAACTCAAGGAAAGGGAAATGTTTTCTGGTTCTGTCACTTGAGACAAGATAGTCTTGTTATATTGCTCAGACTGGCCCTGAACTTGTGATCCTTCTCTTCTTCCTGGATATCTAATAAAGATGGAAATCTGGACTTCCAATTTGCTAAATGGCTTGGGGAAGGAAGTACAGTTGTGTGTGTGTGTGTGTGTGTGTGTGATGTATGACTATAAAAGGTGGTTATTAAGTTTTCTGTCTTGTGAGGCTGGCCCTTTTCATGATTCATTGACTGTAGAAAGTAGATTTTGTTGGGAACTTTTCTGTCTGTGCCTAGACTTCACATGCTGGCTAGTTCCCTTCCAAGTCCAGAGTATGCTAGCCCAAAAGAATGTATATGGTACTGGGTAGTAGTCATCCACACTTTTAATCCCAGCATTTGGGAGGCAAAAGCAGGCGGGTCTCTGTGAGTTCGAGGCCAGCCTGGTCTACATAGCTAGTACCTGGTATCCAGGGCTACACAAAGAAACCCTGTCTCAAAAAACCAAACAAACAAACAAACAAAAAAAGAATGCATATGGTAGGTAAATCTGAAGAGTATTGTGCTAAATAAAATAAGCCGGGCCTACGTAGAAATACCACTCGAGCTAATGAGATGGCTTAGCAAGTAAAAGGTAAATGCCACCAAGACTGACATCTGCGCTCCGTCCTTGGGGCCACATGGTGGGAAGAGAGAACCGACTCCTGTGAGCTGCCCTTCATATGGGCCCCGTGGTACCTGTGTGCATACACCACAATAAATAAATAAATAATAAATGTGATTTTTAAGAAATCAGTTTTAGCCTGACAGTGGTGGAGCATGTCTTTAATCCCAGCACTCGAGAAGCAGAGGCAAACGTGAGTTTGAGGCCAGCCTGGTCTACAGAGTGAGTTTCAGGCCAGCCAGGGATACAGAAAAACCCTGTCTTGAAAAACCAAACAAACAAAAAACATCAAAATCCAAGCAAGTATACCACACAGTCTTTTTTACATACAGAAACTGAAAGTGCTGAACTCTTGAAAGTGTGGAATAAATGGTGGTTGTCAGAGGTGGGGTGGGGCAGCAAGGCAATTGGGGGAAATCTTGGTGGGAGGGTGCAGAGTGTCAGACAGGAGGAATAGGTTCTTGCGTTCTGTTGTGCAAGTTTGCAGTGGTTAGTGATGTGCATTCAAAAACAGCTAAAAGAGTAAATGTCAAATATGTTGCCACGGAAAATGGCAAATGAGATAGAGACGTTAATTAGCCTGATTTAGTCATTCCACATTGTATACATAGAACACAAAGGTGTGTCCCATAAGTATATATAATCATAATTTGTTGTTGTGTCAATTAAAATATTAATTTTAAAAGAAAGCACAGGGAGCTTACCACTGTCATCTTCCAGGTCTCAGAGCCCATACCTAGCCTACTTCCTTCTCTTTACCTTTCAAAGTCTTCTGATGTCTGTTTAATATTACATGTAATATACACAGTTTTGCAGAATTTAGGGGAAAGAATAGGAAAAACTCAGTTTATTCCATTTTTGCAGAAGCACAAGTCTCTACTTTATTCTGTTTGTAATCTGAGTGCCTTAGGGAGATGTCAAGACATGAAACAGCATCAGTCTGACCGGATAGAATAGGCATGCTGAGAAACACAGATACCTTTAGAAAAGGACTTGCCAGATGGGCTTGGTAAGTAGGTAAAGGCTCTTCCCTCTAAGCCTGATGATCTGAGTTCAGTCCCCAGGACCTAAACTTTTAACAGTTAAAAGGGAAGAACCAACCACCAAAAGCAACAAGGTGCCAACAAAACACACGCACACACACACACACACACACACACACACACACACACACACACACAGAGTTACCATCCCCTTTGTATAATAAAAAGATTTTTAAGTATTTACTTGTAACAATTTTCATGAAATAAAATCATCTTTTATCTGCCTTGCAAGTATTCTTTCTTGTATCTCTGTTTAGTGATGACTTCATTTAGTGTTGTTCACTTTCTCCTTATCTGTCCCTAACTAGCTGTGAGGTTTTTTGTTGGTGCTGGTGGGTTTTGTTTGTTTGTTTTTCATGATAAGGTTTCTCTGTACAGCTAAGACTGTCCTGGTAGTCACTCTGTAGACCAGGCTGGCCTTGAACTCAGAGATCTGCCTGCCTCTGCCTTCTGGAGTGTTGGGATTAAGGGCATTTAAAGGAGTGTACCCCCTCCTCTGAGTTCATTGCGAGCTTCTTAAGACTTAGTTAACTTGATAATCCCTAGAACCCAGAAAAATGCTTCTGTGTAAAGGTTCTTAATATCAAATAGAAATTCTTAAATTTTGTTTTCAAATGTGACTGAGATCTTAAAATTCCTTCATTAACAAAACACTAAAAAATTCTGAATAAAACACAATAAACTTAGCTAGTTTAAAAAGGCATAAGCATTCCAGAGCATCAAGCTCAAAGAAGAAGCTGTAGAGATAAATGAGTGTATAAGAGTTGGCTGGAAGCCTGGAAGATGCTAGCACACTGATATCTTTAGTACCAAGAGCCTCAGAGTAAACAGAAAACAAAGATTTCTAGTTGAGGGCCTAAAAGATTGCTCGGCGAGTAAAGGTGCTGCCAAACCTGATTACTTGAGTTCAATCCCCGTCTCAACATGGTGGAAAAGGAGAGCCATATCCTTTGAGTTGGCTTCTGACCTCCGCATGTATACCCTGGTACTCATTGCATGTGTACACCTGTATGCATGCACACACAAAATAAATACATATACAATGATTTTTTAAAAACCTGGATAATTTGAATTCTTTTTCCATCACCATGTCACATGAACTAGAACCAGAAAGACACTAAAAGCAAATGCCCTCCGGTAAAATAAGATGGTAACTTCAGTCTAAAGTTTTAGGTTTTATACACACACACACACACACACACACACACACACACACACACACGACTCCATTGAGAATTTGTGAAGAAATGTAGTGAGGCTAGTTGTTCACGTTTGCTCCCATACCGCATTACCAAGTGGGGTAGACACTGTCCAGTTTTGTGCAGAGGGTACTCACTGTTCATCTGGAATATCTGCTTTACTGTGCAGTTTAGAAGGTAGAAATTGAAGTGATTTTTCAAGAACTGCCTTCCCCTCCTTAACAAAATGTGGAAGAAAAGACAAAATAGAGTCGAGGTTGAAGTGCCTTAGGAAGCCAGGTCTGTAGTACCTGTCATCAGAATTCTCCTGGGAAATGAACGGTGCCATCGGTAGATCTCTGTCAGTCTGTAATGTTTACTTACACAGTGAAGGGTGTGCATTAAAGGAGCTGATCAAAATCTCTCTACATGAAATAAGAAGATACTAAAAGTTTCCTCTACTGAGGCAAGAAGACTGCAGGTTTGAAGCTAGCTTGGGCTACTAACAGTACCCTCTCTCAAAATGAAAAAGATGGGAAGCCAGGTTTGGCAGCACACGCCTTTAATCCCTGTTCTTGGGAGGCAGAGGCAAGAGTATCTATGAGTTCAAGACCAGACAAGGCTGTGTAGTGAGAACCCAGCTCAGAAAGGATGGCATGGGGCAGTTAGAAGTACTGAACTAATATTTCAATGTCAAGAATTAGAAATCAAAGGCCCAATGTGGTGGCACTCGCCTGGAACCCCTGCACTTGGGAGGTGGATCCAGAGTCCAGTGTTATCCTTGGCTGCATAGCAAGCTCAAGACCAGACTGGGCTACATGAGACCCTGCTTCAAAACAACAAACTAGAAATCATGATTATAGTAAACCTGAAGGGAAATGAATGGTAGAAATACCAAAGCACATGGTATTTAAAGGTATTGACATCTACTTTGCTTCTACCTGGCACTAAGACTACAATAGAAACCTTTATTTTAAAAGCATAAAGGCACAAGGAAAAGATTCAGTAAAATCTACAAAACTGGAAGGTAAATAGATTTCTACTAACATCATTAAATTGACCTAGAAAGAAACATCCTAAGCCAAGAAGCTCACCGTGTGTGACAGCATATTTTCATTATCAGACAAGTAGCAGTAACACAGCCTAGGAAATATTTGAGAAACATAACTAGAAATCAGAGTGGTTTTGAATTTCCAAAAGCCATGTTGGAAATTTGAAGACAGTAGACCAGTGCCATTGAATTTCTGAAGAAAAATTTCTAGCCTAGAGTTCTACAGTCAATCAAACTATCAATAAGGTGTGGAGAAAAGTATGTTTTCATATATTAAAGTTTCCAAAAGAAATTTATATCCAGTAAACTGTTGGTCAGGAACACTCTCCTACTAGAAAATTTGTTTCACCAAAAAGAGAACAGTAGAAAAAGGAAGAAAGCATGGGATTCAAGACAGAACAACCCAGGGGAGAGCTGACGGCAGTTCCTAAGGGAGGGAGAAGAGAAAGCCATTCTCAGATGATAGCTTACACAGGCAGGCTGAACGTAAAGCCTATGACATCAGACACAGATACTCTGGGAACTTTATGTATTTTATCCTCATACCCTGAGCTGTATGGGTAGTGTACCTCCAGAATCTAGTCTGTACCAAGCGGTCATGGATCATATGTTGATGGAGTTCTTGCTCTCTCCTCACGCCCTGCTGCCTGGATACTCAAAGACATTCCTTTCATTCCACTGAAGAATTTTGCTTTGTACTACTCGTGAGAGCTGTTGATTGGCTATGGTAAGTTTAGAAAAACACCGTTGATTCAGGGATGGTAGCACATACCTTTAACCCTAGCACTTGGTAGACAGAGACAGGAGGACCAAGAGTTCAAAGTCATCAACTATATAAGTTCTAGGGTAACCTTAGCTACGTGGCTGTCCTGCCTCAAAAACCTCAAAACATAGATAAATACATAAAAATAAATCACTATTTACATGTAAATATTTACAGCCATAACAAAAAATCTTTTTAAAAAATCAGTTCTTACTATTTACCATATTTAAAAAATAAAAGGTAAAAACTACATAACTGTATATTTACAGAAAGTGTCCTGTAAAATTCAACACATGTTCGCAATCTAAAAAGACCTTACCAATTAGTAGTAAAAAGGAATTTTCTTAGCCTATAAATTCTGTAGTATATAGCACACCTAAAATGTGGTTTTTTTTTATTCCTATAGTAGCTAAAATAAAATAAGGTTGTTATAGTATCACCATTTTACTCAGAATTGTTGATGGGAGTTCTGTCTAACATGGTGTTTGAGGCTAACACAAGCGTGCACAAGAGTCACATAGTAAAGTGTACAGTCACAGGAGAAGCCTCCCATGGCGAAGACATCCATAGATGCATGTAAACAGACAGCAGTAGCCAGTGGTGATGAGTGCTCTGGAGGAAACTCACTCCCATCCACTACCAGGGAGAGCTGCAGAAACACATTCCGAGAACAGTGTGCTTTTGAAGAAACTGAGCTCGTAAGACCCTTGTCTTGTTTTCTCAGAAGTACTCAGAATTCTTGTCACACAACTCCATCCTTGGACAGTGTTCCAGATTTGTGCATTAGAAACAACAGTATTTTCCTGAGAAACTAAAGTTCTAAGTAAATGGAGAGAGATACTCCCTCTGAGAAAGATGCTCCCTCTGAGAGATACTCCCTCTGAGAAAGATGCTCCCTCTGAGAGAGATACTCCCTCTGAGAAAGATGCTCCCTCTGAGAGAGATACTCCCTCTGAGAAAGATGCTCCCTCTGAGAGATACTCCATCTGAGAAAGATGCTCCCTCTGAGAGAGATACTCCATCTGAGAAAGATGCTCCCTCTGAGAGAGATACTCCCTCTGAGAGAGATGCTCCCTCTGAGAGAGATGCTCCCTTACAGGTTAGAAAAGTTAGTGTCATTAAGGTGTCAGTTTTCCAGCTTTGTCTACAGGCTAAAAAAAATCACAATCAAAATATTTTCAGGCTTTTGGTAAAAAATGTGGTATTTGCTGGGCATAGCAGTGAATACTTTAATCACAGCACTGGGGAAGCAGGCCAAAGAAGTTCACATAGACAGTTCCAGGTGTATTAGTATATTCTGTGTGTGTGTGTGTGTGTGTGTGTGTGTGTGTGTGTGTTCAGTGCCTGGCAGAGAATATGATTCAATGTTAGTAGTTCTCCCATCAGTAAGAAATCCCATCACTGAAAAATTGTTGGGCAAGTATATCGGGCTGTCTCCTTCATATACTTAACAGTCTTGATGGACCATTCTCTCCAGTGCCTTTAAATAGCTAACCGCTCAGCAACTATCTAGGCACAGTGGTGAGCTGCTGTAGTCGCTGCTCCTGGGAGGTTGAGGCAAGAGAAGTGCAGGAGCCCAGACATTTGAGACCAGCCTGAACATAGCAAGACCCTCCTCAAAAAAATCTGTTTAAAGTATGTAATACATGTTTGACAAAGACATTAAATTAATAAATGGATTTGCTCTTCGTCTCCTGAGGACTTTTCTTTCTCATAAAAATGATGATTTCCAGCTGTCACATGATCTGGACTTGAAGACTTGTCATTTTGCTTTTCTTTCCCCCGCAGGGTTTATCCATGGCTTAGAGGACTGGGCTATACGTCCTTGACTGTCTTTTTGTTGGGATTTTTATTGTGGAATGTAGATAACATCTTCTGTGATTCACTGAGGTGAGATATATTTTCATTCCTAGAAAATAATTTTGGAAGCATTATATTAAGCAGAGAATTTTGTAGGCATTTTAGTGTCCTAAAATGAATTTTACCAGTGTTGACACTGTATAGCACAGTAAAATTAAACTCTGGGAATACCTGTTTACATTGCCTGAAAGTTCAAACTTCAGAATATTTTATAATCTTGGGTTATTTTGTATGTGTGTATCAAAAACTATACAGTTAATCACAGATTTACTGTATCTTTGAAAACTGGTGTGGTGGTACAAGCCTTCAATCCCAGCACTTGAGAGGCAGAGGCGTTCAGATCTCTGTGAGTTCAAGGCCAGCCTGGCCTACAAAGTGAATTTCAGGACAGCCAGGACTATTGCACAAGGAAACCCTGTCTTTAAAAAAAAAAGAGAGAGAGAGAGAGCCGGGCGGTGGTGGCGCATGCCTTTAATCCCAGCACTCGGGAGGCAGAGGCAGGAGGATCTCTGTGAGTTCGAGACTAGCCTGGTCTACAAGAGCTAGTTCCAGGACAGGCTCCAAAACCACAGAGAAACCCTGTCTCGAAAAACCAAAAAAAGAGAGAGAGAGAGAGAGAGAGAGAGAGAGAGAGAGAGAGAGAGAGAGAGAGAGAGAGAGAGAGAGAGAGAGAGAGAAAAGAAAATGACCTAATCTGCTTCATGAAGTAAGCATAAGCATTGGAATGCAGGTTAACCTTGCCAAGGACGGCATCAATCAGCAAGGCCTTAGACTGTTAGAAACCTGGAAGTTGTGTGGCCTGGTCTCTGCAGATTTATTACAGGAAAGGAGAAGGAGGGAGGTATAGCCTAAGATTAAAGGACTTGAGAGAGATATTATAGGCGCTAACATCAGCTCAGATGGTCAAGCGCTTGTCTGATATGCACGAGACCCTGAACTGGGTCACCAGCACCAAAAACCAAAGCCAGTGGTATCTTAGATATGAAAATAGTATTGTAGCTATGTTTTAAAGAAGTTTTTCCAGTGACATATACTGAAATATCTAGTGATAAAATATGTCTAGACTTTTCCTCAAAGTAATGTGGGAGAGAGACATAATGAAGGTTCAGATGACTTGGATTTAGCGTAATTGGATCATTATTGAAGTTCAATTGTAAGGATTATTATTTAGCTTACTTTTGAGGAGGGTGATTTTTTTTTTTTCGAGACAGTGTCTCATATAGCCCAGGTTGGCCTTGAGATCACTAAGTAACCAAGGATGGTCTTGAATTCATTACATCCTGTCTCCATCTCCCAATGTTAGAATCACAAGCAATGCCACCACCACATATGGCTCTTACTTTGCATACCTTTGCCTGTGTTTGAAATTCTCTATAATTCCTGTTGTATATGTACATGTGGAACTTTAAATGTAGATAAGTAAATATATACTTTGCTTAGATCCCTATACTAAAAAGTTATGTGAATATAGACAAATAAATATATACTAAATACTAAGATCAAGCTGGATATGGTGGTGTATGCCCATAATCCCAGCACTCTAGGTAGGAGGTTCAAGACATGAAAGCTAGCCTAGACTGCTTGAGACCCTGGGAAACTAAGATCTAGATGCATGCTTCTGAACTAGAAATATTCAGCAAAATGCCTAGGAGAGCTGAGCGGGTAGCCATCCCTGGGTGTGACCTACTAACTGCGTAGGGTGGCCTCAAGTTGGCTTTCCACATTGGTATTCTTCTCTAGTGAATATTAGTATGATATATACTTGTTTAATCAAGAGTTTGAGACCCACCCAGACTCAGGTAACTTACTTGGGGAACTATGTTAATCTACAAATTTTAAGTTCCTGCCACATACAGTTTTGCTAATGACCACTTCCTCAAAGAAGCACTTAGATGTGAAACTGTAGATATTAAAAGAATTTATAAGCTATATAGTGGTATACTGAGATGAAAGGAAGTGCGTGTGTGTTCTTTCCTGAGCAGATAGCTAACTGCATTCGTGTTTCTCAAAGTGAGTTCCAGAAAGTAGCTGTTCCTAAGTAGTAATAAAGCACTACTTAAAAACAGTTTCCATGGCTTATTGGTTACCTGGAACAGAACGATGCATTCTGGGTAAGACTATTCAAAACCTTTAATTAATTAATTAAATACATTAAAGTTAATAAGGTCAGAGGTCAGTAAATTGTCTTCTGCATTAATTTGAGTAATTTCTTCATGAACCTTTTGGAAGTATTGTTTGTTCCACAATACCCTTTTAGAAAACAATACAGTGAGTGTACGGAACTTAAATAATTTCCATATTTTACAATATTTCAAAGTGTAACATATCTTCAGTTATAAAAGTGCCCTCCCCTTCTCCACACAGGAACTTCCGAAAGAGAGCGCCCCCTATCCTTGGTGTCACGACACAGTTTCATGCATGGTGGCATATTTTAACTGGCCTGGGCTCTTATCTTCACATTCTTTTCAGGTAGGAAATAAAGGCTTTTTGATGTAGTATTGGAAGAGTTTTGCCTTTTTTTTTTTTTTGACTTTATGCTTCAAGAAGGAAGGTGTAAATATAAAATGTTGGAGACAGAATCAGCATTTCAGCACTGCCTTTGCACGGGGTGACCATAAGGATTCCCTTCCCAGCCAGATGCTGGTAGCGCACGCCTTTAATCCCAGTGCTCAGGCGGCCGAAAAAGGCGGATTTCTGTGAGTTTGAGGCCAGCCTGGTCTACAGGAGCTAATTCCAGGACAGGCTCCAAAGCTACAGAGAAACCCTTGAAAAAAAAAAAAAAAGAGTTCCTTCCCTTCTCACATTATGTCGTGTGTGCCATGTGCATGAGGTCAGGAGCAGCTGGAGCTGCGGATTCCCTCGTGTGTACTCCAGAAGTAGATGGCTGACAGCTGACTAGTTCCACGAGACCCATTCACGCCCCAGAGTGTTCAGTCCAGACCTTCTCAGGGTGGAAGGCTCCTTTTCTGGAAATAACTTGGTTATCACTTTGTTCTCTTTGAGACTGTTTATGATTAGACATTTTTGGCAAAAATGGACGTCATACCTCCATAGCATCCTTTTCCCAGTTATTAGGCCTTATCTTCCTTCAAATCATCTATTTGTGATTGATTTAAAAAAAACTTACTTTTATTTTGCTTTGCCTGCACATATATTTTTAGTTTGTTTTACTATGTTTTACTGGCACACATTTTTGTGTGTCATGTGTGTGCCTGGTGCCTGCAAAGGCCAGCAGAGGCCATCGGGTCCCCTGGAACTGGAGCTGCAGATGGTTATGAGCCACCAGTGCCGAGCTGTCTCTGTTACCCCTCAAACTGTTTATGATGAGTTACGTTTGTATTTACTCATCTTCCTCCCCAGCCGGGTATAAGTTCATCTGAGCAGGGACTTACCTATTCGTTGCCACCTTTCAGATGTGAGAATAATGCCTAATATGTAGTCAGCAACCAGTGTATGTCTTTAATGAATGGATGTGTACTTGGTCATGACTTCACCAATGGCACGTTAGCCTCAGAATCTTTGTGGGAACAAAGTGAAATGTTTATAGGAAAAAGAAGCTCGGCGGTGGTGGCACACACCTTTAACTCCAGCACTCAGGAGGCAGAGGCCAACAGAGTGAGTTCCAGGACAACCAGAACTTCCCCCCCCCCGAAAGAAAGAAAGAAAGAAAGAAAGAAAGAAAGAAAGAAGGAAGGAAGGAAGGAAGGAAGGAAGGAAGGAAGGAAGGAAGAAAGAAAGAAAGAAAGAAAGAAAGAAAGAAAGAAAGAAAGAAAGAAAGAAGAAAGAAACTTTTCTTTGAGCCAGAAATTCATGGTGGCTTGAGTCTGATCTTGAGGGACAAATGATGGAGGTTGAAGGTCAGACTACAGAATGGAAATTGTGTAGTCATGTATTCTTTAAGACCAGAAGGTGCGTGAGAAACAAAACTGAGGGACTCGTGTACGGGAAAATGTAGCACAGTCACACTAAGTTTTACAAATTTAACAAGTAGGTTCTTGCAACGTTTACATTCTTATTAGAAATAGAAAATTATGTTTTGTATTGTGGTCACGATACATTTGTCACTATTCCAATGCATTTAAATAGTGTAGTGTACATAAAACTGTAGTGTATTCCTGACAGCCCAGTGTCTGCCGTGTGCTCTGCTTTGCTGGTCTAACCTCAGCTCCAGCAGTGACTCACTTTAAAGACAGACACCAACGAAACTGTTACTCTCTGGGTTTCTCATGCCTTTATTTAATTAATGCTTCCAGCTGCGTTTGCAAAGGTGGATACCAACCACGTGGGGCGATGCTTGGTCCTAAACTACAGACACCTGAAGTTGAAGTCTATGAGTTGATTTGTCTAAGAAATTTTTCCACTTTTCTTACAGTTTATATACAAGAACACTTTACCTGAGATACAGGCCAAAAGTGAAGGTAAGTCTTGTTGTGAGGCAGGGTGGTGGTAGAAGATGAAGTGGATGTGAGAGACAACAGAGCTGTGGAGCAGTAGAGGGCAGCAGACATCAGTTCTGAAGTGTTCGCTCTCCATCTCCTACTCTGTGATCTTAGAGAAGCAGCTTCTTTAAACCTGAGTTACCTCAACAGAATGGAGCTGTTGGTAGCTACATTACAGCACTATTTTAAGACTTGAAGATTAAGGGGCTGGGGAGATGGCTCAGCAGTTAAGCATGTCCTGTTCTTTCAAAGGACCCAAGTTCCATTCCCAGCACCCATGTCAGATGCCTCACAACCACCTCTAACTCCAGCTTTGGGGACCCAGTGCCCTCTTCTGACTTGCACAACCACTGTGTTCACATGTGTGCGTGTGCACACAAGTCTGCCCCCCAGTTCCTTTAGGAGTTACAGATTACATGCCTACTTCATTTGCATAGATGAACTGAAAGTAGATTTTGAGAGCTGATGTCAGGAAGGCCCTTGCTGTGCTCAGGCTGCTCATACTAACAGCCTAACATGTGTTACCGTGCAGACCCCCTCTCATCCTGTCCTCACCTGTCTCCACAGTTTCTCTTTGGGATCTGGCCCATGGTCATGTTTGAACCTCAGAGGAAGCACTGATGAATTCTTCTATCAAGGAAACAAAAGCACCTGCTGTAGTTCTGGCAAGATGGTCCAGAAGTCCCCAAAGACATGCACATTCAGACACCACGCCCATCACAAGAGCTGGATGACTCAGCCGCACAGAATGAGTATCGGTTTGTTGACTCTTTAGCTCCTGGCTTTATCTCATTTGTCTGTGACCTAAGATGCTTACAGAGAAACTGATGGGTGTATATTTATATTCTGGAGTGGGAGAAGTTGGGCATTTCTTAACAGGTTAACAGTCTGTGCTGGTCATTCATGGAAAAAGTTAATATTTTTTATTTTCTTTTTTTACAAGAGTTGCATGTTAATTATACCTTTCCTAATTGTTGATTAAATATTGAACAAAGTCATTAAGGACTGACAAAATCCCATTTCCAGATGGTTGACTGTGAGCCAGTACTTAGCTGTGTCAGCTTTGATTTATATTATTATATTAACCTCACGTGGTTTTTTAATGTTAAAAAGGAAAAGAAAGCCCTGGCTGTAGCTGCCTGGGTAGCCCCTCACTATCTGCCTTGGTGCTAGCTGGACCGCCGTAAGCAGACTCCAACCTGCCAGTGCATGGGCTCTGTTCTCACCTCCACCAGTTTGTTTCGGACTCTGGCCCACAGCCAGTCAAGGGGCCGGCCGTCTGTCATCCGGCTGGGAGTTCTTTCAGGGCTCCTGTCTTTCACCAGTTAAAGTCTGTTGTTTTGCTTTCTTTGATTTTCAAGTTATTATTGTTTTTGCATCTAGCAAATTTAACTGGTGATCTGGCCTACCCATATTCTGTATGCCAGCATACTTTAAATGAAGTTACCAGGGGAAGTTGGACGTTTTTTACTTCTTGCATTGTGCAGTATTTTCCAGTTCTCAGAGAGGTCATGGCTATACCCAGACACTTGTGTCAGGTTAACTCTGTTTTGCATAAAGCTTATTAAAGTATTTGCTCCTTCATTTTTTGAGGAGAAGAAATACAAGTATTAAAACAGTACTGACTTGTAACTTCTGCAGCATCTAAAATTTTAAAAGTCAGTAATAGCAGTCAAGTCTCATGGGGAGGCAGATAGGTCTAATCTGAGTGTCAGGAAATTGAATTGATTGTCACAAAAATAAATGAAAGGTCATGTATCTATTGATTTTATCCTGAGCTAAGGCTTCAAAGGAAAAGTAGGGTTTTTTTCTCATGCAAAATTGATAAAAACAACTTTCCCATTTTTCCAATAGTCATTAAGAAGCCTTAGCCTGGCAGGGTGATGCGAGCCATTAACCCCAGCACTCGGGAGGCAGAGGCAGGCGAATCTCTGTGAGTTTAAGGCCAGCTGGCCTACATAGTTCCAGAACACCTTCAAGGTGAGATCTCAAACAAACAAACAAACAAACAAACAAACAAAAAGCATTTGGTTCATTAGGTAGTCTTGGTACATTTTAAAGACCAACATTAAACAAACACACCTTTTATAAAAGCAAGACATGCCAAAACATAATCTAAGAGAACCTCAGTTACACTGTCGCTGTAGGCATGGGTCAGAGTCCAGAGTGCACCCGCTGAGATGCCCAGGTTCCTGAGTCCTGGAACAAGAGTTGGACCAGAGACACGTGGATAGTGATGGAAATAGAGATCTTTCACTAGGAATGGAACTGGCAAAGGTCCTTGGCCAGCAGAGCCTCCATCTTTCTTGGCAATTAGAGAGGTAGGGCTTATTTTAAAGCACACTATTTTGTTATGCATATACCAAATTTGGAGAGGTTTCCAGTCTTCCTTGGGGTTGCTTTTTGTTTGTTTGCCTCTAGAACTTCCTGTTCGCCTACCTCACTTTACCCCATCCTCAGAGCTGTGGTCCCAAAACACTTTCTGAGGGGCTAAAGGATAATAGTCTATTTTGTGTAATTTCTGTGCTGATGAGGAGTGTAATCCTTGCCAAAGAGAGACCACAAAGCTCTCTTCCTGTTGTTTCTGTTGGTTGGAGAGGAGGCTTTGGAGTTTTTGTTGTGGGGGTTGACTTGAATCCCTTTATCATAATGAGCTAAGTTTGAAACTGTCATATCCTAGAAGACACAAATTGTACAGGATTAAAAATGCAAGAATTTGAGCTGAAGAGACGGTGTAGCAGTTGAGAGCACTATTGCTCTTGCAGGGGATCTGGGTCTGATTCTCAGCACCACATGGTAGCTCACAACCTTCCATCACTGCAGTTCCTACAGCTCTAGCGACCTCTTCTGGCATCTGCAAGCCCCAGACACACACATGGTACACATACAGGCAGAACATCCATACACCTAAAGTAATAAATCTCTGAAAAGTTGTCAGTGCAAGAACAATATGATTAGACCAGAAGTGGCCCCAGGAAGAACCTGAGTCAGGAAAACAAAAGCTATGCTTGTGTAAATTTTTCTGGGTATGGTCCTTTAGACTGCTAAAAAACAAAGCAAAACAAAATCACATACACACACAAACAAACAAAAAATCCCAACTGACGGTTATATATTGAGATCATGGTAAAATACAAAAAAAAAAAAAATTTAGGAAAAAACCAGTAGTAGAATGGATTAAAGGAAAGATACTATGGGTTGTAACCAGAGTACCAACAGTGCCAAAAGAAAAATAATGAAAAAAAGCAAAGCATACGGTTGTAATTACTGATAGATTTGTAATAGAGTTTATCTTTGCCTTTAAGAAGTGAAAGCATCCCGTTTGTTGTCTGAAGAGATCTTTTAAGTCCTTCAGCCTTTTCATAGCTAGGAGTAGGTGCTTGTCTTCAAGGTGTTCTTGAGGCTGTGGAGACTGGGGTCTCATGGACACTGGTGCCCCTTCCTTAGAATGACCCCACACATCTAGTGCCCGTCTTTAACAGCTTTCATGCCCTGTCAGGTGCAGTCTGTTGTCTCTGCCGAGGATCGCCAGAGAAGTGAGACTGCAGCAGTGCACTGAGTTCTAACCACAGTAAGGGAGGCTGTTGGTAAGACTTAATAATATGTCCTTTTTATTACCAGAGTAAGTATACCCAGTCTGATGTTACTGCTTGGTGATATTGTAACTTCTATAATTTTCGTTATGGAAAGGAAGTTCAAGTTAAAGCTCTGGCAAATCTGTGCGTCATTCTAGACATCCATCACTGTACAGTAGGAGCACTCTTATAGGAGGAGCCAGTCCAACAGAATTCTCAACACAGCGTCCAAAGAATTGGGTCAAAATAAAGCATTTTGATGCTGTTTTATTTTTGTTACCCTTGACCTTTTTTAAAAAATAAAATAAAGTTTTAATTTTTTCCAGTACCAGTTTGGAAGACAGTCCTTATTAAAATCGGTATGTCCCGTGTGATGACTTAATAGGGCTTCCATGCTGTGATGCATGGATGGTGTTCATTTCATAGACACAAATAGCACTTGAAGGGTTCATGAAACATTTGATAGGCAAAAAAATACAACTTTAGTAGGTTAGTAGGGAGTTAGGAGTACCTGTATTTATTTATCATAAGGCAGTATGTATTTATCAGGCCTTTTAATATGTCTCTCACACATTCATGTTTACCCACATTTAAATCTGGCCTGGCATTGAGGCTGGAGTGGTAGATAGTTCAACGGCTGAGGGCACTTGTTGCCCCTGCAGAGGACCTGGGTTCAATTCCCAGCACCCACGGGTGCTCATGACCATATTCATAGCTCCAGTTCCAGGGGATCCAATGGCTCTTCTGAGGTGACAGCCATACATGTGGTGCACATACATACATGCAGGCCAAACACTTGTACACATAACATAAATCTTAAAAACAAAATTAGTCATACTAAGAGAAGCACAAAATAAAGGTTTTTAAATGATAAACGAGATGCTCACAGGCTTAAGTTCTTCCTCAGAATGAAAACTGACAAAGGAATTGCATGAAGACAGTTACCATGACACAGAATAGATTTAGTGAGAGGAGACAGTTCCAAGGTGAAGCTGTAAGGTAGGTTAGTTTATTTTCCTTTCTTGTCTAATAGTTAATAATCAAGAGAGATCATCTTCATGAAGGGAAATTTTTAGAATGGGATCTCTTCTAGGCTGCACAATTCTTTTTTTTTTTTTTTCATAGAAAATTTCGTTCAGTTTGAAGGTAAAGAAGGAAAAGTCAGCAGAAAACACAGCCGGAGAATGCCTAAATTTTTTTTTTTTTTTTTTTAGAATTTATCTTTAGTTCTTATACAATCTTTCAACTTTTTGTTAATTTCTTACTCATTTTTAACATTTCTTTATCTTAGATGTAGATTTAAAACTCTTATTAACTGTAAATTAAAATTTCAGTCTTTTCTTTAGATGTTTTATTTTATTTATTTATTTATTTATTTATTAAAGATTTCTGTCTCTTCCCTGCCACCGCCTCCCATTTCCCTCCCCCTCCCCCAATCAAGTCCCCCTCCCTCGTCAGCCCAAAGAGCAATCAGGGTTCCCTGCCCTGTGGGAAGTCCAAGGACCACCCACCTCCATCCAGGTCTAGTAAGGTGATCATCCAAACTGCCTAGGCTCCCACAAAGCCAATACGTGCAGTAGGATCAAAAACCCATTGCCATTGTTCTTGAGTTCTCAGTAGTCCTCATTGTCCGCTATGTTCAGCGAGTCCAGTTTTATCCCAGGCTTTTTCAGACCCAGGCCAGCTGGCCTTGGTGAATTCCCGATAGAATATCCCCATTGTCTCAGTAGATGTTTTAAATGTTCACTGCCTGGTGGCAGTGGCGCACACCTTTAATCCCAGCGCTCAGGAGGCAGCCTGGAAGCAGAGTAAGTTCCAGGACAGTCAGGGCTACACAGAGAAATCCTGTGTAGGTGGGGGACATTTAGGCAATGGGGCACTCATCAGACTTTGTTGAAGGAACAGGGAGTGTTCATATCAGCTGGACTGGTTCACATCAGCTTTCGGGAAGTCCAGGGCTCGCCACCATCCAGAGCAGGTTATAGTCAGCAACTGATGCTTAGACGCATCTACCAGCCAAGTGGAAGCCGACTGAGATAAGTTTAAACTGGGAACAGAGTTAAAATTTAACTTAAAGAAAAAACCCATATTGTAGAAAAAGAGCAGATAATGGGTATCTGTAAACAGAAGGAATAGACTCATACCTTTGAGTCCTAGCAAAAACTACAGATTTTGGTTAGAAGTATGTATATTTTTCTGCTGTTCAGAGAACCATGTATGGTTTGACAGTGATGCCTTTGGCCCAATGAGAAAGACCTTTAAGTTCATATTTAAATGGCAACCAGAATAGATCTAAAATCTTGAGCTTCTGACCCACATAGCAAGTAGTCATTGCTCTGTGAGCTTATTAGAACTCTATGGGGAGGATTTTTTATATCTTAAGTCATTTCTTTTAGACCCTCAAAGCTTATGAACTTTTATATCCTCAGGCCTTAAAACATTTTTTAATGAGCTTACAAGTTGGCTATAGATTTGTGGAAGAACCTGGATACCTTTTGCTGCTAAACTGACATTATAACTGCCCTAGCCGTTAATACTATCAGAGATCTCCGAAGGATAAATAAAGTATATCTGAGTACAGACCAAATAAGAGTTTTTAAATCTATTAAAAATGACAAGAACCAAAGTCTGTATACGGTTAGTCATGCCCAGGTCTCCATATCATTGGAGACAGAAATTTCCAGAACAGCAACTGTCTAAGCCAGGCCCAGAAGGTGAATTTTTCCTTTTCTGTGGAAGAGGGACATGGAAAAGACTGACCTTGTTTTGTCTAGGCAAAAGTGGTGCAATCAATTCTCCAAGGTCCAGCTGTTTGTCCACAGTCTGGACCTGGTCCTGGCAGCCGGTGTTGCACTGGGACATCTCATCCAGTGGTCAGCGTCGTCATAATCCAGGTGGAGACATCATGGTGTCTATAATCTTCTCTGGAGACCTTGGGTTAATGCTAGGATCTCAGAGTCTCTGTCTAATATAATAGGCTTTTTAATTATTATTTTAAATGCCATATTCGGTAGATCTCTGAAGTAGGGCTGCCTAGGTATGTCTAATTAGACAAACTTTGTTTTTGTTTTAAGTTTGGTTTTGAAAACATATACAGGGAACTAAATAAGGTTTATTTCTGTAACTAATCATATCGGTACTTTAAAGATGACTAACTTGTATTTTCTGACAGTCTATAATAAGTTAGCAGCTTTTACAAAACTAGAACTCCACACTCTGTCATGACTTTGAATTAAAGCTAATAAAGAAACTGAATTAGTCATTCCAAGGGTAAACACAGAACAAGTTTATATCTAATTATTAATGTTGTCTCCTGCAAAGGCAAGGAACAGGTCCCAGGGTGATATGGGAACAGGAGGGAGTCTAAGGGCTGGCATTGCCCTTGGGCAAACTGAGACTCAGGCCTACCTTCCTGCTGATCTATAGAACCCATCTCAGCAGGTGTGTACCGAGTTGATCTGAGAAAGCTGCCCTGGGCCCAACATTTTCCCACTTCACAAGTACCAATGACAGGACTCAATCATGGGTCTTGTCTGTCCAGGGGCTCAAGGGGGTGATACTGGAACCTCTATACCATCAGTTGAGCAGTATTGACCTGTTCTCGAACAAAAGCCATTGGTCTGTTGATAAGAAGCAGCTAATTAGGGCCTGTTGGAGCTGGAAGCGGGGTTGTTAATTGAGGAGACCAGTTGAGCAAGTTTTTACGTTCAGTGTGAGCGTTCTGTTTTCTGTCATTAGCAAGGCCATTGAATCTCTTGATAACCCCAGAGTGACTGAGAAACAGCATTCTTTCCCCAGAAGAGGAGGTCTAAACCTCTTAGTATTAATACAGAAATTTATGACTCAGTTTATCCAAATAGTTTAAACCCTAACGATATATAATACATTTTATAGCACAGATGTCTCACAGCCTTATAAATTTATTTAAAAACCTAAAATCTCTTAAATGGCTTTCTGCAGTATCAAAAATAAAGTACTTCCTTGGTCCCACCCTCGACAGCACGTACACAGCCTGACTTTTAGATCTCAGCCTGCTCCATGTCACTGTACCCGGTGCTTCTGGTGACGATCACCTGGCACTTCTAAAACTATTGAGGTCCATTGTTGCAACTGTATATTCTCTGGGACTCTAGTCCTGTTATACATTTGTAAACCTTAGCTGTTTTATTTTTTTTTATGATCCCTTTATGTCTTTATAACCATTATCACCTGGGTGACTCTTAACAAAGTCGAGCAGGCAGAACAAGGTACATTTTGAGTATAAAAACATTGAGGTTAGCTGGGTGGTGGTGGCGCACGCCTTTAATCCCAGCACTTGGGAGACAGAGGCAGGCAGATCTCTGTGAGTTCGAGGCCTGCCTGGTCTACAAGAGCTAGTTCCAGGATTGGCAGGACTGGCTCTAAAACTACAGAGAAACCCTGTCTCAAAAAAAAAAAAAAAATTGAGGTATTTTAATCCAAACTATCTTGGGGATCTGTTAGACCCACTCCACGTGGTCATCTTTAATCAAGATGGCAGTGAAATTATGTGGCATCCATTTTTTTAACTCTAGCAAAATGGCAATTTAAAATTTAAAATGGAATTATGCCTTATGATTTTTTTTAATTACCCATGCATAGATTTTAAGTAAATAAAACACGGGTCTAACAGAGGAAGAGCCATAATACAATTTTATTTATTTATTCATTTATTTCGGATTTTCGAGACAGGGTTTCTCTGTAGCTTTTTTGTTCCTGTCCTGGAACTAGCTCTTGTAGATCAGGCTGGCCTCGAACTCACAGAGATCCGCCTGCCTCTGCCTCCTGAGTGCTGGGATTAAAGGCGTGCGCCACCACCGCCCGGCCATAATACAATTTTAAAAAACAGCATATAGCAGTTTTAACATTATCTATACCAAAAAGTCGTCTGAATTTCTGCTAACCCAAATTTAGTAATCAGAGCTCAGTGATAAAGTTTTGAAGTCAGACCCATAACAGCACAAATAGACCATTTCTGTTTCAGCTCCATGCTTGCAAAAAAACTGACATAGACACACTTTTTAACAAAACAAGCATATTTAGTATTTGCATGTATGAGAAACCACAACAAACATAGTTTACATCCCCTTTTGACCTTTTATAGCTTTTTATATACATTTAATCCATTTTTTATCTTTATTTCTTTAGTCTCCTGCTTTTTCCCTCACTTTTTAGACAACATACCAAAATCTTTCTTGCTCTTTAGACAACATACCAAAATCTCTCTCGCTTTTTAGACAATATGAAATCTCTTATTGAAGTCTTTCTTGTGGTTTTCCTCAGTGGTGTATGATGTATGGCTACAATATTATAAGTAAGAACAGAAACATGCATATACTATAACAAAAATAACTTTAAACTTACATCACATAAAATCCTGTGCCAGTATCGAACATTTGAGATCAACAGTAGTTTTGTAACCTTCCCCTATAGATAATGACGGATATTTATGACCCACTGGATCTGAATGATCAAAGCAGCTCTGGTGGAGGGAAGTCTGGCTACAGTGTCACAACACCTACATCCAGAGTCCTTGGCCCTCGGAGCCAAACCTTGGTCAGGTTTGACCAGAAGTTGAGGCATGCAGCCCCCAGGGCAGGCGGAGGGAACTCTTTCACCAGCATGGGAGGGGGCAGCGTGGCCAGGCTTAGTGAAAGAAACCATCGAAAGCAGAAAATTGGTGACGATGGAATTCAACAAGGGGGCTGTGTTCCAGCTGCAGTAGGCAGCGGAGCTTGGCAGCTTTGGCCACATGGTCCTAGGGTTAAGGATAGAAGAAAGGGGCTGCGGACTTTGTCTCCACAGCCAAGGGAAGCTGCTGAAGCCAGGCACGACTCGGGGTGTCCCTGAGTAGAGGGCTGGGGAGGCCACATTACACTGGGAAGTGGAAGCGTGAATTACCTTGGAGATCCTGAGATGCTGGAGATGCCAGAGCCGTGGGAACCTGCGGTGAGCTGCTCACAGAGAACGGGACCCGCCCAAGAGAAAGAAGTGTGTCGCAGTTGGAGATCTGAAGAGCATATTGACGTCAGGCCTGCAGGTGCAGAGTCTGGAGTTTGTCCAGCTGGTTTTCATCTTTGCTTTGGTCCAGTGTTTCCTCACTATGTTTTCTTCTCTATGTTTTAGAAAGTTAATGCACAATCTGTGCGTTGTATGTTGGAAGTATGTGGTCTGCTTTTTGATTTTGATTTTATAGGGGATTACAGTTAAGAGGTTGCATGAATCTTAGGAGAGACTTTGAACTTTTAGACTTTGAAATAAATTTGAGACTGTGATAGACTATGGGGACTTCTGAGATTGGACTGAATGCTTTTTTTTTTTTTTTGATTTTTCGAGACAGGGTTTCTCCATAGTTTTTGGTTCCTGTCCTGGAACTAGCTCTTGTAGACCAGGCTGACCTCGAACTCACAGAGATCTGCCTGCCTCTGCCTCCCGAGTGCTGGGATTAAAGACGTGCGCCACCACCGCCCGGCTGAGGGACTGAATGCATTTTTGCACTATGATATGGCTACAAGCCTTTGGGGGCCAGGGAGTAGAATGTGGTGGTTTGAAAGAAAATGACCTCCAAAGGAAGTGGCACCGTTAGGAGGTGTGACCTTGTTGAAGGAAGTGTGTCACTGTGGAGGCGGGCTTATAGGTCTCATATATGCCCATATATGCCCAGTGTCTTAGACTATTTCCTATTGCCCACAAGTCAAGATGTAGGACACTTCTCCAGCACCATGTCTGCCTGCACGCCACCATGTCACGCCATGATGACAATGGACTAAACCTCCAAAAATGTAAGTCACCCCAATTAAATATTTTCCTTTATAAGAGTTGCCATGGCCATGGTGTCTCTTCACAGCAGTAGAACACTGACTAAGACATCTTTCCGTCTTCTGATGTCTTCTCCACTTTACCTCTTCAAAGACTTGTTGCACAGGTTAGAGTTTCCCCAAGATATTTTATGTTTTTTTCTGGATGTTGTGAGGGGAGTTATTTCCCTGATTTCTTTTTCAGCAGCCTGTTTATCATCTGTACATAAAAGGGCTACTGGTTTTTACCACAAGGACACTTGCTCACCTATGTTCATAGCAGCTTTATTCGTAATATCCAGAACATGAAACAACCTAGATGCCCCTCAAGTGAAGAATGGATAAAGAAAATGTGGTACATTTACACAGTGGAGTATTACTCAGCTGTTAAAAACAATGGCATCATGAAATTTGAAGAAAAAAAATCTCCTGAGGGGGTAACCTAGACCCAGAAAGACAAATATGGTTTGTACTCACTTATAAATGGATATCAGCTGTAAAACAGAGGGTAACTATGCTACAAGCCACAGATACAGACAGTCTGGGTAACAAGGAGGTTCCAGGAGGGCAAGCTCATATCTCCCTGGGAAGGGCAAACAGAAGAGATTTCGTGAATGGACTGGGGCCAGATGGGGATAGGAACTTGAGGGATCAGAGTGGACTTGGATGGAGGGGGAGAACTAAAAGAGATGACTGGAAGCAGGGGAGGGCATTTCCACATCAGGCAGAAACCTGGTGCAAGGGAAACTCCCAGGAGTCTCCAAGGATGACCCCAGCTAAGACTCCTAGCAAGAGCAGATTCTCAGCCTGAACTGGCCATCTCCCGTGGCCAGGCAAGACTTCCAGTGGAAAGATCAGGGCACCAACCCAGCCACATAACCTTTTATACAGCCTGTCCTGCCTATGGGATGTGCTGTGGTTAGGGTGGAGCAGAGATTGTGGGAGGGGCCAAACAACGACTGGTCCCACCTGTAACCCACACCACGAGAATGAGCCCACCCTTGATGCTGCCTTCAGGACCCAGAGGACAGATGGCCCAAAGACCTAGAATAGAGCCAAACATGGTTGGAAGAAAAAAAGTCAGTGCAGTGACAGCCTAATGGTATTCTGCTATATGCATAGCTTGGTGCCTGCCCCAATTGTCATCAGAGAGTCTTCATTAGCAGGGGCCAATAGAGTCCAGCTCTAACTGATCCCCTACCAAGGGTTAGTTAGGTCAGCAGCCTCAGCGTAGTGAAAGGACTTAAACCATTCCTGGTCTAAGAAGTACGGAGCGAGTTTATACATGTACTGTTTAAATCGTGTTTCTTATTCTCTCTCCCGTATTGTAAGGGTTCCAGTTTATACACACACACACATACATACAAAGGCAATTTTCCGGCAAGTAACAGGGCTTGAATTTTCAGGGTCAAAAAGCAGATAAGAACTGTCCCAATGACACTACTGCCTGCGTCTTTATGCCCCTGGAGAGGCATGTTTAGGACACCCAGGCAGTGCTCAGATGCCATGTGTATAGGGGTCCCCACACAGGCCAGAAAAGGGCATTGGATCTCCTGTAGCTGGAGTCACAGGCAATTGGGAGTGGTAGTGTTGGAGGTCCTCCTGTTTATGTGTTGCTTTCATTGGTTAATCAATAAAGAAACTGTTTGGCCTGATAGGGCAGAACTTAGGTAGGTGGAGAAGACGGAACTGAATGCTGGGAAGAAGGGCAGAGTGAGAGACGCCATGGAGCTCTTGCCTGAGATGGATGCTGGTTAGAATCTTGCTGGTAAGCCACAGTCATGTGGCAATACACAGATTTAATAGAAATGGGTTAAATTAAGACATAGAAGTTAGCCAATAAGAAGTTAGAGCTAATGGGCCAGGCAGTGCTTAAATGAATACAGTTTCTGTGTGATTATTTCAGGTGTAAGCTAGCCGGCAGCCAGGACAGAACAAAGGGCCCTGGCTCTATATAACAGAGTGGACCTAAGTTGGTCCTTTGTAAGAGCAAGAAGTACTCCTCACTGCTGAGCCATCTCTCCAGCCCGAGTTAAGGTTCTTAAGAGGATACACATGTGTGTGTATTTGTGTTCCTGGCTGATGCTTACCAAAACTGTTATAAGCATAGATCAGAGTCCAGAGGGCACCCGTGGGATTTCCAGGTTCTCTGTCCTGAACAAAGAATTGCACCAGGAACACATGGCTAGAGATAGAAATAGAGATATTTTATCAAAAGAAAAGTAACTTCCCAGAATAGGAGCGTGCTCCCTCCCCAAGGACTGGGAAAGATCCAAAGTCCAGTCCTGGGGGGGGGGGAGCATTTACAAAGCCACTACCTTCTCTGGCAACAGGAAGCCACCAGACTTTTATTGTGTGTGCTGTTTTGTCATGTGTAGCATATAGTTGGAAGGGTTCCCTGTCTTCCTCTGCCATTGGTTTTATCAAATGTCTATTTTTGCCGTATCCTCCTTCCTCTCTTAGAAGGGAATAAAGAGTTCCAAAGCAGTCTGTGAAACTGCATTTTGCTTTACCGTTCCGATTTTGGACGCTGTTTACGTGCGCCTGACACGAGAGACCACTTCTAAAGAATGCCTTTCTTTCACACCACTCCATTTGAGTACTGTTCAGCTGACTGTTATTCTGCATAAAGTATGGATAATAAAAACATAGTCACATCCCTTGTGACAAGGTTACTACAAGTATGACTCAGATTCTGTAGCATCAAAGTCGGATTAAGAAGGAAGCAACATGCCCTGAGGCTATAGGCTTTTAGGGCAAGTTTTTTAATGTTCATTTCAGGGATAAGTTGCCTGGCATCTCATAGGAGGGGTATCCACATCCCTAAGGGGCAAGACTGTAATCACTTCTTCAAAGACTTTGAAGACAAAGCCAAGCCAGGTGCTTTCAGTTCCCCAGTCAGGCCTCCCCTCACACAGGAGAGGTTTTTGTTCCTCTCGGTGGAGATCTCTGCTGACTGACAGGCTATGGCCAATTCACCTTCATCCCAATGCCTTTGTTTGTTCTTCCTTTGTGGATTCTGCATGGACATTGCAAGGATTGGACATTATTACCCTCCCTCCCCTTCCTTTGACTTCCTCTTAACTAGAGTGTTAAATACCTACTGAGCAAACAGCATTTTGTCTGTGTCTTACCAGGGTAAACACCAATACCCTGTGAAGAAGTGAAAGAGGCATTGTTAGGGTTACCACAGCGGAGTAACTCGCCAGATCACAGCCAGGGAATTCTGCAGAAATCACACCGTGCAACAGTTCTCATACAAGAGAGCTATGGGGGTGGGGGGTGATGAGAGGCCATGGAGTGGGGAAAAGAGAGAGCGAGAGACAGAACGAAAGAGCAGGCTGTGCTGGCAGGGAACTTTTTAAAGGGTGCACGTGTTGCGTTTGGCGAGTGGTGATGACATAGCTGTAGCACTGAGTCGCTGAAGGCAGGCGGGGAGAACGCCTGGTTTCTAACATTCCTCCCTTTTGTTTATTATAAAAGGTGAGGAAGTAGGAAGGGGTGATGGCGAGGCAGGAATGGGGCACCATGCTCTGTGGTCTGGGGAACATCCTTGGGGACCCAAGGAAACTGGGATGCTGGCTGCAGTCCTGAAAGAGGCTGGACCACCTAGGCCAGCCACATTGACGCAGGTTTGGGAGTTTAGAGGAAATTTATACAGGATGCACATTTGAAACTTTTAGACCCAGGGTCCTGGTAGCTGGGGGAGGGGGATCCCACCCTCAGGAATAAACAGAATAGGCAGGTGACCGTACTCCTCTGAAGTCCATTTGACCCGAGAGCTGGATTCAAGTTGATTCCCTGACACAAGAATTTTTTATCACAAAAAGAGATAAGTTTTGGATATGCTAGTATTACCGTGGATTTTGATCTGTACTGAAATCCACATTATAGAGAAGGCTGTGGATTCACACTTTTGAGTGATAATAGAAGCATGGGGATGGAAAATGATTTGGGGTTAAAATTGTGATTACCTTTTCTTCTATCCAGAAAATTGGGTGTATATAGACTAGACAGATGTTTTTAACACAGTGAGAAGCACTTTTAAGTCTATATCATCATACAAAAATCCATACTAGTCTAAAATATTTTGGAGACGTCTTGTTGCTTTCTTGGTCTAAAAGAAGATACCATGATAAACTCAGTAGTACTGAGATGTTTTATAATGCTGCTTTATGCCACGTGGTTTAAGTCACATGGCATGTACCCTTTAACCTTAGTAAAGAGGGCCGCTAACCATGTGGCTACTTCATCCTGATGTGGTCGTCAGCCAAGGTACACATGGTTGCTATTTAAAAACATCTGTTTTCTTAGTAGATCTATATCTCTATCTATCTATCATCTATCTATCTATCTATCTATCTATCTATCTATCTATCTATCTATCTATCTCTATCATCAAAAAATTAAATCCAATGAGAAAAGGGGAGATAGGTCACAAAAAAAAAAAAAAAAAAAAACACCATAGGGAGGGTTAGGCACCTAATAGACAGGGAACAGTTCCAGTATCCCAGAAGCCATGAGGGCTGAGAAATGCTATGGGACTTCTCAGACAGCTCCTAGGGGGAGGCAAGGAAACTCACAACTCCTTGCCTAGGAGGGCTCAAGGAGAGATAGAACAGATAGCTCCAGTGGGAAGGGGGCAAGGAAAGGGTCACAGACCCAGGAGAGTGTAGGCAGCTCCTAGTGGAGGTGAGGCAGTCCCAAGAAGGAGCTGAGAGGAGCCATGAAGGAACAGAGGAGGGTAAGTGTCATGGTAACAAGAATTTCAATCCGGGACATCCTCGAGCGGACTGAGAGGCTTGTGAGAGAGAACTGTCCCAAATCACAGAGGTGAGGCATCCCTCTTCATGTGGTGGGTCCCAGCATACCAGTGTAGCCTTTCATAGTAAAAGAAGACAAAGAAGGAAGCTCCATGGTAATGATGCTTAGGCGAGAAAGGAGAGAGGCAAGTGGTTAGAACAGGTCGAGAGGAAAACAGCTGGAGAGATGCATGTGTCTTAGCAAGCAGAGTTATCCATGTGGTGGGGCCCAGAAGGGCATGTCCACATGGTGGCAGCTCCAGAAGGGTGTAGAAAGGAGATGCCCACGTGTGGGTGCCCCCAAAAGGGCATTGCAGGCTCCAAGAGCCAGAGAGAGAATACTTACTGAGGAGAGGAAGTGAAAATCCAACTATAGAATTTGGAGCCAAATATGTGGTGGGGGGCGGTGGTCAGAAGCCAGCTTGAGCAAGTGATCCACACCCACCAGGGCAAAATTGGCAGTTTGGTTCAGCTAAGAGAGGCCGAGCCCCTTGGAAGGGGAGCTCATTTATGTCCCTCCAGGGTTTCGAGCACCAGATGAAATAATGAAAGGAAGGAAGGAAGGAAGGAAGGAAGGAAGGAAGGAAGGAAGGAAGGAAGGAAGGAAGGAAGGAAGGAAGGAAGGAATTGAAGGAAAAGGGCCTGACTGCTCCTAGCTATGGTGGAGGAAAAGGTTTATGGTAGATACAAGGAAGAACACAGCCAGAGTCAGACACATCTGGGAGAGTCCAGCGTGGACAGACCAGGCTGAGCAAGGTCATGTGCAGACACTGGGGGGAGGGAAAGGGAAGACAAAGGAACCAAATGCAACAGCCAGGAGGCCTCAAAGTACTGAGTAACCAAAATGTGGGGATTATATAGAGAAGAGCCTCTGGGGGGACAGGCAGCCTAGTCCCTGGGCTGGTGACTTCAGGGAGGGACTAGGGTATGCCAGCCAGGAGGACCCTGTGACAGGTAGGGGCTGAGGGATGCAGGGAGAACCTGGTGGCCAGGTCCACTGTGATATGTGTTAAATAGGCGCCTCAGCCGCTCGTCCCAGGTTTGTAACGAGACCCTTCTGTTGAAGTTCAAATCAAAGGTGCAGCTCTGGCTGGGGGTCAAGACCTTTGCTTCGAAATCTTGACACCGTTGAGGAAGATGTGGAAACTGCCGACTTCCGAAAGAAGCGCGTTATAGGATGCCCAGATGTCTACCGTAAAAGCTATGCAGACAGCAACCCCATCTCATTGAAATCTTGACACCATCGAGGAAGATGTGGAAACTGCTGGCTCCCGAAAGAAGTGCGTTATAGGATGCCCAGACATCTACTGTAAAAGCTATGCGGACCCCATCTCTGTGCTGTCTCTGTGCTGGGTGCGGAATCCTTTGGTTTCTCATTTTACTGTGACTTATCCTTTGGAATTGCCTTGGTTGCGGCATTTTACCACGCTATAGGAAAGGGACTAATACAGAACAGTTATGTGTTTGTGTGTCAGGTGGACAAGGGTTCAGTTGTACTGGTTGTTCTTGTCAACTTGACACAAACTTAGACATGTCTGGAAAGAGGAAAGCTTTTTCTGTCTTTGTTTTGTCTTATTTAAAGGCAGGGTTTCTCTGTGTAGCCCTTGCTATCCTAGAACTCACTCTGTAGACCAGGCTGGCCTCGAACTCAGAGATCTGCCTGCCTCTGCCTCCCAAGTGCTGGGATTAAAGCAGGCATCACCATCACCTGGCTGGAAGAGGAGCTCTTAATTGAGAAAGTACCTCCATCCAATGAACCTGTAGGCAACTCTGTGGAGAATTGTCTTGATTAATGATGTGGGAGGGCCCAGTAGCACCTTGGGCAGGTGACCCTGGGTTGTTTAAGAAAGCAAGTCAACGAAAGGCTCTCCTCTGTGCCTCTGCTTCAGCTTCTGCCTCCAGCCCTGACTTCCCTCACCCACAGAGTGTGATCTGAAAGCTGTAGAAGCAAACCCTTCCCTCCCCAAGTTGCTTTTGGTCACGATGCTTTACCACAGCAGTAGAAACTCTGAGACAGAGCCTCTTCCCGAGTATCAGAGTGACTGTAAATTCTGGGTTATCCTGCCTCACCCCTATGTGCGGGAATCACAGGCATGGGTCACCACTCCCAGCCAACTTCCTTGTGCTTACCATCTGGACATGATGCTGGGAATATCGTAGTGATAAGTGGGTCACACAGGTGACTGAAATTTGGACTAAAGTCATTGACTCGAGAAACAAAGACATTAATAGAGATAATGGAACCCAGAAGGGCTAAGTCCTGGATGAGGTTACTTCACTTCACTTCAGGATGAGGTGGAATAATGGTGATAAGGAACCCTTACGGGAATAGGGTCAAAGGTGGTGAATGGTACCTCGAGAAGCTGTAAGAGAGGATCCAGGGAGAAAAAGCAGAGGGCTTTTTCCTGCTGGACTGTTCCTGGTCATGATTTTGTGCCTCCTGAGACAATATTCACATTCAATTTATGATGTGGGATTCCCTTCTCTATGCTGTGAATACCACTGGTTAATAAAGGACTATCTTGGGCCTGCGCAGGGAATGGACGTAGGCAGGGAAAACTAAACCGAATGCTGGGGGAAGGAAGAGGAGTTAGAGAGAAGCCAGTAGCCCAGCCAGGAACTTTACCTGGTAAGCCACTGCCACATGGCAATACACAGATTACTGTAAAAGTTAGCCAATAAGAACCTAGAGCTAATTGGCCAAGCAGTGATTTAAATAGTGTGGTCTCTGTGTGATTATTTTGGGTCTGAGCTGCTGGGCAGCTGGGAGGCAAACTAGCATCCTCCCTACAACAAACTGGTGCACCAATATGGTTTACTAAATCCACACAAAACCTTAGAGGGCTTGGAAAGACATTCTAGACACTAAAAAGCAAAGTTTAGCCACAGTTATTTTCCAGAATGGGCTTTGCTTGCTGGTGGCATGATGTGCTCCTTTAAGAGAGGTCTTTCTGGATCAGCAGTAGCAGAAAAAAAGCCACAGTTTTGAAATGCCGCTTTCTGGACCATACTGCCAGCACAGCCTCTGGCTCTTTCAGGAGACTGCACATTTAAATGGGGTTTGTGAACAATGTGCTACAACTTGCTTAATGCCAACATAGACCTGGCTGTGTGCCTAAAAATGGGGCAATGTACATGGTTCTCAGAGGTAGCGAACAGCTCTGCCATGCTGGACTGGGTGGGGCAAGCAGGTACTGCCATATTTCCCCTAGCAATGGTGTTGCTTAAGTTCATAAGAAAGGCTTAGCATTTTAAGAAGCACTTTTGTTCAGAAAATAATTACAGACACACAATAAAGACAAATTCAGATGAAAAATACCTCTAAATGAGACACAGTGTGTTTTAAAAATGTACGTAGGCTTGGGAGAGAGAAGAAAAAGGGTATAGAGAGTTATAAAAATAAATGGGTTAAAAAAAAGTCTTTAGGTCTGGAGAGATGGCTCAGCGGTTAAGAGCATCGCCTGCTCTTCCAAAGGTCCTGAGTTCAATTCCCAGCAACCACATGGTGGCTCACAACCATCTGTAATGAGGTATAGTGTCCTCTTCTGGCCTGCAGGCATATATGCAGACAGAATATTGTATACATAATAAATAAATAAATTTATTTTAAAAAAAAGTCTTTAAAGAGATATAGTCATATATTAAAGGAGTAAAGATAATAAAATAAATATTAAAAAGTAATAGCATGAAAACAAATAAGCCACGTAAAGATGGACTATACACAGAGTGTCTAGATTATGTATATTATTGTGTTTTATTTGAATTTTTTGACTGTGAAGGAGCTAAGTAACCAACCTATATACTTTAGAGATATCTTGTCTTTAAAATTGGGGTTTAAGGATATGCAACTTTGGAAAAGATGTTCTTCTTTTGTTTCCACAGAGGATGGAATCCTTCCAGACTAATGTGATTTGATGGACCAAGATCCCCTAAAATGTTGCCTTGAACACCCCTCAAAAAATTACTTCACCCAATAAACAGCAGGAAGTAGTTTGGAGAGAACTATGCCCAGATTCTCAAATATTGTTTGTAAATGTTTGTTTACATCTGACAGGGGATATGCTATAGAGATTTGAATTGGTATGAATCTTGGTTTATTGATACAATTTTAAGGTCAGTTTTGTTATACTATGTATATGCATTTCTGATCTTGATTAAGGTATTGTGCTTGTCAAGTTTATTTTAAAATGTAATGCATAATTAAGAAATATAGGTTAATAGATAATCATGTATAATAGTCAAGCTTATAGCTATGTATCTAGATGTACAGAGATATATTTCAGATGGATAGGCATTCTTCAAACTTTTCAAAGACTACAGAGTATGGCATTTAAAATGTTTAAGGACTTAGGACTTTTCATGACAATGAGACACATCTGCTCCTGGCAGCACCAATTACTTCAAGAGGATGATGAGCATCCAAGAGGCTCCTTATAGAGTTGGTTAGCCATTTGGGCAAGAAACTGCTCTTGCCTGAACTTCTTGATGAACTGGACATGTAGGACCCACAGAGAAATGACTGCTGAACCTGCCTAAGGGTGAGATGATCCTTCAGGGTTCCTGCTTCATGAAAGAGTCTGCTAAACATTCTGCAGGACAAAGAAGAAAGTGACTGACAAGCTGCCAATATAGGTGGAACTGTCTTTGAAATTTCCTGCTTCATGGAAAAGTCTGCCAGATACTATGGGCCAGTAGACTGAAGATAGGTGCTCCAATGGTACAGAAGAACTTTGGGTGATTGTCCAGGCAGAGAGATGTCTCTGTTATTTATAGAGTTTTGGAAATTGCTTACAATGTACTTCCTGTTTACTTAGGAAATATTATAACCTTTTGGAGTCTTTGATGGAGTTGAAGAGTAGATAGTTCTAGTTCTAGTTTTCCTTAGTTATGATAGAAGATGAAGTAGATATAAGTATTGTAACTGTAATTTTTTCTTGATAACTGTTTTGTTATATGTAATTTTACTGTGGTAAAGTTAAAACTTTCCTTTTTATTTAAACAGAAAAGGGGAAGTGATGTGGGAGTTTCCTCTGTATGCTGTGAATACCATTGGTTAATAAAGAAATTGTCTTGGGCCTGCACAGGAAACAGAGCTAGGCAGGGAAAATTAAACTGAATGCTGGGAGAAAGGAGGAGGAGTTAGAGAGAAGCCATATAGCCCCACCAGAGACAATACTGGGAACTTTACCTGGTAAGCCACTGCCATGTGGTGATACACAGATTACTAGAAATGGGTTAAATTAAAATGTTAGAGTTAGTCAATAAGAAGCTAGAGCTAATGGGCCAAACAGTGATTTAATATGGTTTCTGTGTGATTATTCCGGGTCTGAGCTGCTGGGTGGCCGGGAGACAAACTAGCAGCCTCCCTACAACAGTTTATTAGATACGTTTATTCTTGTTGGATATAGAAGCATAGCTACAGAATCTGACCCGAAATGTGAAAAGATATGCTGAGGGCCATCCTCTCTGTCCTCTGAATCTGCATATGGCCTTCTGCCTTGCTTTGGTGCTTTCCCAGATGTGATGTATAGGACGTGACAGGCAACTGCATCTAAAGTGGTCTGTCCTGAGAAAGTTCTGGGGAAGGGTTGCTCTGTTGGTTAATATTTAGCATGTGCTTGCTGGCATTTATTTACATGTTTTTCTGATCACGTATTTATGAATTCAAACAACCTTCCTTGGATCATTGCTTTCTTTGTTACCTTCCTGTATAAAAACAAAACAGAACAACGCTCAAGCAAGCCTGTCTACAGCATTAGTCAGACTGTAGTCGGCCTGTTCTTTCAGGTCCTCAATTTTAAGAGACACCAGCCACTTAGAGGAAAGCCTGGAGAGGCCCAGTGTCTGTCAGCAGAGCACATGGTTGGAGCCATAGGCGTGAATCCTTTTGAGTTATCCTCTTTAGATACATCATTTCCCTGCCGTACACGTGAAAACCTGGGCTAGGATCCTGGACCTCCACCAAAAAGCTGTGTAACTGTGGCCAAGTTACTTAACTAATATTTAGATTCTGTATTTGTGAAATGTAGAATTGGCACTTTGTAGCCTAAATCCAACCGGTGGCTTCCGTGTGAACTTGTCATACCTGGCCCAAGACTGTTGAGGACCTCATAACTTCTGGGCAGACAGAGTCAACTCCTGTCCCTGATCCCTCTCACTGATCCGCATTGCCTAGAACAAACATCAGGGCCTGGCCTGTGCCCACACCTGTCTTTCATGCTAAAGGTGTGGCAGAACAGTCAGCGGACCAAGACTTTTTACACCACCTGCTATAAGGGAGAAGATAAAGAAAGAACTGGGTTAGGCTTGCTTTAATTCCCCCTCTGAATTGAGCATATGTTTTCAAAGCCATTTCCCCCACATCCTTGCCCATATCAGTTTTGGTCACTCCAGAGACTTCCTACAGAGGCCATAAATGTTTGTCTTCAAGTCCTCATTTTATTCTAATAACCTTACCCCCAGGAATCCTTCTCTCCACCTCTACTTACTCTCAAATTTTACAGAAGACATTTCTGTGAAGGAGAGTTTTTAGGGAAGGCTTAAAGAAAACAGGTTTAAATCCAGTCAGCCCAACCTCAAAAATGGTGGGCCCCAGGCCTGAAGAGAAGTGTGGTAGAATCCCTTTCTGGGACTGCTCCTGCCCAGATCTGACCGGCATTCCTTCCAGACGCTCCTTCAGAACCCGCCCTTCCGTGAAGTTTCTGGTGAGTCTGTAGGCTGCCCTGCTCTTCCAGACACAGCCCGTTAGAAACCTTTGCTCTCTCTCACCCTTGACTACCTCCCTCCACTCCCCCAGCTCCCGCCCCTCACTCGTCTCATGCAGACCCTCAGGTAAGTCCCCAAGCCACGAAGATGCTCACCCCTCTACCCTGAGAGCCCCTACCTACTTAGGCCTCAGCCCTAGGCACTACCCCTCCTCCGGGATTATCTTCCCTCTGTTAACCTTGCTTCCAGAGTAAGCTGATATAGTAGACTCTGATATATAGAGCATGAATAACAACTTGTGAAAAATTTCCAATAATCGGGAGAAAGATGATATTCAAGACCCTTCTCCCCAGCCCTCTCAACTACCTTTGTGTCTTCAGGCCTAACGCTCCTCTCTCCACAGTATATCTTGAGTGCCTCACAGGCGTGATCCCCTTCCCAGTGCCTCCTCCCCTTCTACACCCCTCATTGTCTGCTGTGGGAACCCCTGAACATCTTCAGCCCTCAATGGGACTGGTTAAATATCACATCAGTTTCCGGAACTCTTGACCCCCGTTCATCTGGGGCTCTCTTATGACTCTGATCAATAAGCTACTTGGATCGACTTTATGCAAGTTCCAGAGCCCTGAGGCCACCGTGTCGTGAAATTCAGCAGTCCCAGCTGAGCCAGTCCTTGGCTTACCACTCACTGAATACAGATGGCCGCAGGAAGAGACTGGTGGGCCGTGCAAGAAACTTGAGTCAAACCAACCGCAGAGCATTGAGGCATACTTGCTGTGGCTGTCTGCATCAGGTAGGTTCTTCACGGAGTCTGCTTAAGCATTCCACCTGCCAGAAAGCAGCTCGAATGTGATGCCTGCTGGGCTCACTCCAGTGCCCTCCCGGAGCTATCTCTGCCTTTCTGCTCACGTCTCATAATTTCCTTTTCCTTTTCTAGATAGCTTCTGTCTCATAAGACATGATGAGTTCCTTAAGGGCTGTCTACACACTTTCAGCTCTGTCCTGATCGCTCTCAGAAGTTATGAGATGGACTCTTGACCACCTGGCAAGTTCAGAGTACTTGGGGGCTGGGTGAAACTTCTCAAAGATTAAGTTAAAACCCCAGGGGGAAAAGGAGAAGGTGGTAACTCAGTGGTTTACCACAATTTTGGTATGCAGAGGCCCTAGGTTCCAATGCTCATACTCTCAAAATCAGTATACTCTAATGTCCTTTGTGTGTTTAAAAGCATATATATGAACAGTTTAATGTGTGTGTATGCATGTGTACATTGGCAAGCACTTTACCTATCTGCCAAGCCCCAAGAAACTTCTCCAATAAAGACTTTAAAGAATATTCTGTTAACAGCAGGTCCCATACCTGGAGTGGTTCTAATCTAGCAGGAAACCTGGATTGCGATGGTTGTTCAGCCTCTCTGTAATCCCTCAAAGAATATACAGAAAAGGTTGGGTAGAGGACTCAAAGAAGAGTCTCCCAAAAGGAGGCAAGCTTGATCTGAAAGAGTAAGCAGATAGCTGCAGGACCTAAAGAACCTTGTGGCTACCTTCACCCTACCCCTGAGTAGGAGGAGTGAGGGCCTGGATTGGTTGAGTGCAAGAAGACTAAACTAAACCATTGTCATGGGGTGGGGATGAGGGGTGGAACCCGGTATGCAGCAAAGGTTGTCTCAGTCTGGGGTGGCACAGGACTGATTCTCCTCGCTCAAACACACAAGGTAAGATGGGGTGGGGTGGGATCCTCTCACTGAGAAGGAGTGTATTTATTTATTTATTATTTGCATTTGTGTGAGAGAGACAGAGAGAGGGATGGGGAGAAAAAGAGAGAGGGAGGGAGGGAGGGAGGGAGAGAAAGAAAGGGAGAGAGGGGAAGAGGAGGGGGGAGAGGGAGGGAGGAGGAGAGGGAGGGAGGAAGAAAGGGAGGGAGGGAGGGAGGGGGAGAAAGGGAGAGAGGGGAAGAGAAGGGGAGAGAGAGCGAGGGGGGAGAGGGCGAGATAGAACATTCACATGGAATCAGAGGACAACTTGAAGAGTTTGTTCTCTCCTACCATGTATGGATCAAACTTTGGTTGTCAAGCTTGGCAGCAGGGCCATCTCCTGATCCATCTTGTCCAACCCTGGAGTCATTATTTTGGGGAATTAACTGCACCCTCCTCTCTTCCTTCTTAGATAAGAAACGGTACAGCCCATGCAGTCCCAAGGGGTTAGGTCTTCATGGGTGCTGGGGAGGGCCAGAGATAGCAGAAGTCCCTTTGCTTGTCATGTCTTCTGTTCAGATAACCCCTCCCAGAGTGCCTCTGGGGGACTGGATGGTGACCCTGACATCTGGGCAGGAAATAGCCTAACTCGTTCTTGGGAAAGAAAAGGATTCCTAGCAGAGAGGACCTTATTACAAGTGTAGAACAGAAAGCAGTGAGCTGTGGCCAGAGGACCACAAAATGCCAGGGTGGCTAGCCTGGCTCCATGAGGGTGCCCCTAGTGACGCTAAGGTTACCGTGGCATCAACCCACAGCATGGACTACCGAGACAACCTGCCCAATCCCACAGATACGGCTCAAGAGAGAGACTGTCCTTTCAGGCAAGCTCAGTAGCCACAGCACTAAGGAGACAGATCTGTTGACCTGGGCTTACCAGAAAGGGACCTCGAGGAGCTGGTACTGGAGCTGAGTCCAAGCTGAGGCAGGGAGCAGGGTGGGTGGGGACCAGTGGGGCTTTAGGTGGAAAGGCTCCCAGCACTTGGTGGAGCAGCTTGAGAAAGGGAGGTCCAGCAAAAAGGACCTAAAGAGAGGATACTTGGTGTCAAGTCAGAGCCAAGTCAGAGATTGTATATCCCAGCACAAAGAGAGCCAGCTCTGCCCTCAGAAAGGGCCTGCCCTTCCAGGCACACCGTTGTCCCTCTTTACCGTGAATGCTGGCTACACTCCAAGTTCTTTGGACTTAACAGAGGAAATTACACTCTTTTTTGTAACCAGATTCACTGATGCATTAAGACTGAGAATTTTTTTCTTTCTAGAAATGACTCAACACAGAGGTGAAAATATGAAGAAAAAAAAAACCCACCCAAGAACCAGTCTTGCTATGTATAGCCCAGACTGTCTCAGTCTTCTGAATGCTGGGTTATAGGCATGAAATGTTTTTAAATTATGTTTTAAGGAGAGAATGGTAGCAAATGCCTATAACCCCAGTACCAGGGAGATGAAGACAGGGAGATCAGAAGTTCAAAGCTAGCCTAAGCCATGTAAAACCTTCTCTCAAAAATGCCAGCCTGAGCCTGCCAGTGCATGCCTTAAATTCCCAGTCTTTGTGAGTTTAAGGCCAGCTTCATCTACATAGGGAGTTTCAGGCCAGCAAGTCTCAAAAAATAAAAGTAAACGTAAAATATAACAGTTGTAACTTGGGGGGGGGTTCAAGACAAGGCTTCTCTGTGTAATAGCCCTAGTTGTCCTGAAACTCGCTCTGTAGACCAAGCTGGCCTCCAACTCACAGAGATCCTCCTGCCTCTGCCTCCCGAGTGTTGGGATTAAAGGCGTGCACCACCACCACCCATTAGTTTAGCATTTGTAAGGCATTTTAGCATGTATATGATTATTTTATTTCACTGAGATATGATTAATTTTTCAGGGAGGAAACTCAAACCTTGAAGGTTAACTAACCCAGAGAAAGGGCTGAGACTCACGCCCAGTTATTTAGACTCCAAAGCCTGTGTTCATTCATATCTCATTCCTTTGTTCGTGGAAAAAGTCCTTACAGGCAGTTGGTAGGGCACAGGTGTAGTTCAGTTGGCAGAGCACTTGCCCAGCCTGTATGAAGCTGTGGGCTCCATTCCCAGTACCACATTCTCTGGGCATTGTGGCACACGCCTGTAATTCCAGCCTTTGAAGGTGAGATAAGAGGCGAGAGGGACCAGAAGTTCAAGATTATCCTTGGACACATGTGGGTTTGAAGGCGGGACTGGAGCATATAAGACCTTGTCGAAGAAAAGGAGGGCGGGGAGGAAGAAGGGTGGGGAGAGAAAGGAAGAAAGAGAAAAATCACTGGCTCAAATTCTCCAGACATAGAGTATGCACGGACAGTCACATGGGCACAGCTTGTCGCCAGCCCTCCTCGGGTGTGCCTGCACCGAGGCAGGACAGTGAGCAAAACAGCGGAAATCTACAGCTGGCCTTCCTAACCATGCCCAGCAGTGCCGTTTGTGTGTGCACTGTCCTGCGCTTGCACCTAGCTGACAGCTCCCCCTCTGCCCTGAGCACCTCCTCTGTGTTCTCTCCGAGCTAGACACTGGATGGTCTGTAATACCTAAACACTGGAGCTCGGCTGTTCCAGTGACACTGGTCGCGAGTCTTTCTCCCAAATCACCACACGGAGACTTATTATCAATTATGATGCTCAGCTGATAGCTTGGGCGTGTCTCTAACTAGTTCTTACAGCTCTCCATCTGGCTAGCGGCTCTGCCCTTCTTCTTCCTAGAATCCTCTGGGCCCGAAAAATCCTGCCTAGCTAGCTATCGGCCATTCAGGTTTTTATGAAGCCAATCCGAGCGACACATCTTCACAGTGTACAAAAAGATTGTTCCACAACAAACACCTCACATCGCGAGCTACTGCCTGAGAACACGAGGTGAGCGTGTGTTCTAAAGCAGCCTTTCGCACTTGGCAATCATACCAGCTAACATTTACCGAACACTTACCATTTGCAAATATAAGTACTGAACCAAGTTATTGCTTTCCCTTTGGCTTTCAAAAGCCATTTATTCCCATCATTATTGTGTAAGGTTATTTGTGATGTACATGCATGGGTGTTGAGGTCAGTGGGCAGTCTCTGGGAGTCATTTCTCTCTTTCCATCCTGCGGATTCCAGGGAGCCTCTCTCTATAGGCTAGGCTGCCTCTGAGCTCGTGATCACCCTGTTAGCTCTTCGAGTCTGGTCTGATAGGTGTGAACTCCCTTCCCTGGCTTCTGTACTGAATTCTTTATACACATAGCTCCTTCCTTGTCACTGAGAGAGCCAGGTCCGTAACTCGGTGGCATTGCACTTGCTCACAAGGCCTTCACGTTGACTCCCTAACACTGAACACCCCAAAAAAGAAAAGAAAAAACAAAACTCTTCAGAGGAGCAGGTGTGGTAGCATATACCCATAATTTCAAAACTTAGAAGGCTGAGGCAAGAAGATCCAGAGTTTGAAACTAGCATAGACTACGGAGTGAGACCATGTCTCAAACAAAAATTAACAAACGAACGTTTGAGGGCTAGGTGTGAGACAAACCCATGTCTGCTTGCTTAACCATGCAACCAGGAAGTAGCAGAAACAGGATTTGAACCTTGGTAAGCAGCATTCACCACAGCACGCCATCCCCTCAGCCTACAATCGTGAGGAACAAAGATTCCATCCCTGCCCCAGACGTGCTGATGGGCTAGCAGGAGGGAGGTATAGGGGCATGACCGACAGTGTGCCTGCTCTCCTTTGGCCTCCACTGAGGCCTTCTCAACGGTTCTACAGCTTCAAATGTTCCACACGATGATGGATGGCTAAGGTAGGCGAGATTTGTGCAGTTAGCAATTGGCACAGGACAAAATTTCAGGGCAGAAAGAGGCATAGCAGATGGCCAGGCCAGGTGGCTGGTGAGAGCGAGTGAGCTGGATGATGTGTGTACGCTCGCTGTTTAAAGTTTACTCCGGATACCTCAAACAGGGAAGGGCAGCGGGCCATTCCTGTAAAAAGTGAAAGAAGATGTCTTAGCTGGTGTTATTATTGCTTTGATTAAACACCATAACCAAAGCAACTTGGGGAGGAAAGGGTTTGTTTGATTTCCATATCCTTCATGGCTTTCTGAGGAAGGCCAAGGCAGGAACTTAAAGGGCAAGATCCTGGAGGCAGGAGCTGATGCAGAAGCCACGAAGGGTGCTGCTTATACTGGCTTGTTCCTCGTGGCTTGCTCAGCCTGCTTTCTTATAGAACTCAGGACCACCAGCCCAGGGATGGCCCCACCATCAACGGGCTGGGCCCTCCCCCATTGATCACTAAGAAAATGCCTTGCAGCTGATCCTATGGAGGCCTTTTCTCAGTTGAGGCTCCCTCTTCTCAGATGACTCTAGCTTGTGTCAAGTTGACATAAAACTAGCCAGGACAGAAGAGAATCAGAAACTAAAGGTCGTCATCCTTGACTGCATATGGAGTTTGAAGCTACCATGGTCTATATAAGATCCTTGTATACAAAAGAAATACACACACACACACACACACACACACACACACACAATGACAGTGTTGTGTGCCGGTGCCAGCATGCACAGTTAAGCAGGGGAAAGGTTAAAGATGTGGAGTTTTTCTTGCAGTGCTGGAGGACATATACATGAGCAGGCTCCATGCAAGAAAGGGCCTGATCTTGATAACAAATAACAACAGGCAGACACAGAAGCATGAAGGACGCCAAAGTCCTAATCGGATAGCATTCAGTGGCCACAGGATCCTTAATTCTCACCATGCTCGTGGAGAATGTAATATAATCCGACGTTACAGAGTTCTCTCTAGGGCCAGAGATCTGACTGGCTTGCTTGAGGTGCACTTCCTAGCAGTCATCAACAAACATCCGTGCCCTGGCCTCGTGCCCCCTTGATCAGTTGCCCTGAGCTTACTTAACAGAAGCTAAATGTAAGCCCAAGCAAGCGGTATTTACTCCACTGTATTGATCTAGCCAGCGTGGGATCCAGCTGGGCAGAGATGGAGAGAAAGGGATCAACCCGAGAGAAACGCAGAATCAGAGGAGTGCGGGGAGGAGACACACCCTGAGGAGGCAGTGGAGAGATGTGGAGCCTCTGGTTGAGCAAATGGGTGGATGGGGGTACCACTGGCAGAGAAAGGGCTGGATGGCGACTCAGAGCAAGACGGAGGCTGACTTTGAACACGTCTGCCATCCTGGGTGGCATCCCGGAGTGTGCACCGACCATGACAAACAGAGTTCACTCTTGACTACAGGAGACCCACAGTGCAGGGATTTGGGCCTCGCCCCACCTGTGTGCCTTGTCTGGTCTCAGTTCAGTGATTCTCCTGCCTCGGCCTCTCTGAATGCCAGGATTACGGGTGTGAGCCACCATGCCCAGTTTATGTAGAGTTGGCTACCCAAACCAGGACCTCCTTCATGTTAGACAACGTTCGTTGTACCAACTGCACGGGGCCCTTTTGGTGTTTGTTTGTTTGTTTTGATTGGTTAGTTGGTTGTTTTGATTTTTGAAACAAGGTCTCACAGAGCCCAGTTTGGCCTTGAATTTATTCTGTAGCTGAGGATGACCTCATCTCTGGATCCTCCTGCTCCTCCTCCTCTATGCTGGGAGACTAAAGGCACGCACCATGACGGCCCCGGCTTCATTTAACCTCTTAGCAGAGTTGAGAAAGGGCTGAGCCGGATTCTGGGAGAGATCCGATGTGGATAGAGAGGCATCCCACTGGTATCAAAAATTCCTGGCTCATCTGTGACTTGCCCCTCCCCCTTCCCTAGATGGCTTTGCCCGGCCGCAGGTCCAAGAACCCCAAGACACTGGCTTTCCTTCTAGTGGGTATGACTTTCGTGGTGCTGCACCAGTGGTTTCTCCAGGAGCCCACGCAGAAGTACACTGAAGTCCCCACCGCTGCTCCCTGGTCTTCCGCGGCTGCGGCGCAGCTGTCGCCACACCTCCAGGCGCCCCCTTGCGTGGCCAACGCCTCTGTGAACCTCACGGACGGCTTCCAGGAGCTGCCTGCCCGGATCCAAGACTTCCTACGCTACCGCCACTGCCGCCGCTTCCCGCAGCTGTGGGACGCGCCCCACAAGTGCGCGGGCCATCGCGGCGTCTTCCTGCTGCTGGCCGTGAAGTCTTCGCCCGCGCATTACGAGCGGCGGGAACTGATCCGGCGCACGTGGGGCCAGGAGCGCAGCTACGGCGGGCGGCAGGTGCGTCGCCTCTTCCTGCTGGGGACCTCCCCTCCCGACGAGGCGGCGCGCGAGCCTCAGCTGGCCAGCCTGCTGGACCTGGAGGCGCGCGAGCATGGCGACGTGCTGCAGTGGGACTTCGCGGACACCTTCCTCAACCTCTCGCTCAAGCACGTGCACCTGCTGGAGTGGACAGCCGAGCGCTGCCCGGGTGCGAGCTTCCTGCTCAGCTGCGACGACGACGTCTTCGTGCACACGGCCAACGTGGTGCATTTCCTGGAGGTGCAGTCGCCTGAGAGCCACCTCTTTACCGGGCAGCTCATGGACGGTTCTGTGCCCATCCGCGAAAGCTGGAGCAAGTACTTCGTGCCCCCGCAGCTCTTCCCGGGTAAGGCCTACCCAGTGTACTGCAGCGGCGGTGGCTTCCTCCTGTCCAGCCGCACAGCCCGCGACCTGCTCAGCGCGGCGCGCCAGGTCCCGCTTTTTCCCATCGACGACGCTTACATGGGCATGTGTCTGAAGCAGGCCGGCCTGGCGCCCAGCCCCCATGAGGGCATCCGGCCCTTCGGCGTGCGGATGCCGGGCGCGGAGCGCTCGTCCTTCGACCCCTGCGTGTACCGCGAGCTGTTGCTGGTGCACCGCTTTGCGCCCTATGAGATGTTGCTCATGTGGAAGGCGCTGCACAACCCGCAGTTGCACTGCAGCCGCAGGCAACAGGCAGGGCCTCCCGAGAACAGAAAGCTGGGGAGCTGAGAGTGCGTCTTCCGATCTGAACCCCGATGCACACTGATATCACCCTGAGGGTAGATCTGGAAATCACTATATCCTAGCGTGTGTTCCTGGCCTCCACGTCAGGGGTTCTGACCCTATCGGTCTTCAGACGCGTAGGTGTGTTTTTCTTATTTTTAAACTGGGCTGGGAATACCTGTTTATCCTCACATACCAGCCTTCCCGGGGAACCTGTATCCATTCATTGTGGGCAGCAAGAGAGGCATGACTGCCAAGATCAATGTTAGCTGAGGGGAGCTCCCAGAAGGCAGTTTACACTCAGAACGAAGCCGTGTCTGACAGCCTTGCTTCCGCGACGCTCCAGGAATCTTGGAGGTCAAAGCGAAGCTCCTGGAGGGCAGCTCCTGGAGGAGTCAGCGTCGCAGCCACCTTTCTGCAGCCCTGACTGTGAACTCCTAGTAACGTCTGATTTGCTTCTCCAACGCTTTTGGAAATGCTATCTGTCCCAATGGCGTGGAGCGTTATCTGTGAGAACCCTGTCTTGGTTTTCTGTTGCTGCTCTAACAAATTCTCACCAAGGCTCGAAGCCTAGGAACAAGCCCACTTATCCTGTAGTTCTCCAACAACACAGGCCCTTCTCATTAGACTAAAGCCAAGGTGTTGGTAAAACCGCCTTCCTTCCTGGGTATCCACACACCCCATTTTATTCCCTCGCTTCTAGAAGAGGCCCTCCTTCATCTTCAAAACCAACCATGTTACATTTCTCTACAGCCAAACTTCTCTCTGACTAGTTTTTCTCTGCTCTCCTTCCCTGGAGCTAAAACCCGGGTTCACTGGGCTAACCCAGGCTTAGCTTGTGTCTGTTTGCTTAAGACAAACTCCCATGTAGCCCAGGCTGCCCCGAAACTTGCCATGAGGTAGGTCAAGCATGAGCTTGAATTCCAGAACCTCTGCCACCATTCTCCCAAAGGGTGGATTACAGGTTTGTCTCCACACCCAGGAAATATCTTCATGTTTTAAAGCCAGCTCACCAGCAATTCCATAGTTCATCTTGTTCACATGTAACCTATTTTAGTCACAGATTCCAGGGATTAGGGTGTGGACATCCTTAGAAGACCAGAGGCTCTGTCTACCACGATGCTATTTAATAATAAACGAAGGAAATGAACACATGACGTGCTTTCTTCTCAACAAACGGTCCCGATGCCCACTCTCACGGTGGACAACGGGGCATCGCCAACCCAAAAGTTCCTGCGTTGGAGCCTTGTTCTCAGTTCCTGGGAAGAAAGTTGTCTCCATTCTTTGGGTAAGGATATTAAGATTCTGGCATTACAGGACTAGAGAAATAGCTCAGCTGTTAAGAGCACTGAGTTCGCTGGGTGGTGGTGGCTCACACCTTTAATTCCAGCACTTGGGAGGCAGAGGCAGAGGCAGGTGGATCGCTGTGAGTTCGAGGCCAGACTGGTCTACAAGAGCTAGTTCCAGGACAGGCAAAAAAAAAAAAAAAAACAAAACCCTACAGAGAAAACTATCTGTCTTCAAAACCACTGAGAGTTCGATTCCCAGCATCCACGTGGCAGCTAACAACTATCTGTAACTCCAAGATCTGATACTCTCACACAGACATACATGCAGGCAAAACACCAATGCATGTAAAATAAATTATTAAAACAAATGCACATAAAATAACTTAAAATTTAAAAAAAAAGTTTGTTTTTTTTTTTTAAAGATTCTGGCATTTCTTAGCATAGAAAGGTGGGGAAGCCGCAGATTTAGATCCACTGTGTGACCCTGGGGCCTGACTACACATCGCTGAGGTTTGCTTGCTCTGCTATCCAAGAACAGGAAAGGCCTGTGCTCGCCCGGGGGCACCACCCAAGTCACCTGGAGGATCAGGCGAGCCCCGTGCGTCCTCCAGGTCAGTGTGCCGCCAGGGGGCGCGCCTGCCACACGGTGCATCTCTGCTTCCAGTTCCGGAGAGGCAGAGGTGAGGACCGAAGCCCAGGTAAGGAGGAGACTTCTTCAAGATCACAAGGGTCTACAGGGCACTAGGGACTAAGTACCCGCTTCCTGCCTATTCCTGGGCTCTAACCAACCACCCAGCTCCCACACTTGCTGTCTGCCAGACACCCCCTGAGCTGAGAGCTGCTGCCGAGGGCAGAGTCCAGCCGGGAGCATCAGAGAGGAAGCAGACAGCAATTTGGTTATCTGTTGTCTTTATAGGGTCTGAACGGCTACTGGCCTGGCCCTGCCTTTGTGTTATAGTGCTGGGAGAACTGCCAACCTCTCAGCATTAAATCAACATCCTAACAATGTCTTCTGAGAGAAAAGTCCTCTCCACCCGGGGACGGTCACTTCAGACTAATCCTGGTTGGCGCCGGAAGCTCCTCCCCACCCCCACCCCCAGCCTGCACCTGCCTGAGAACCTCCATCAGTGTTCCCTCAGCACGAGGGCAGATTAACCCCACCGCTGAGAAGAACACAGACACACTTTTAAAATGCCACCCTCGTTCTTTATTCTCCTCCTCAGCAGTTCGACACAGGGTAAAGACTGAGTTGAGATTCATGCATGGCCTGTGTGGGCCTCGGCTGCTGGGGCTGAGCAGACTGAGCAGTAGACGGAAGGACAGGGGACAGTAGTGGGAGAGGTGACCAGGGAGCCCCACCTGAGGGAAGAAGAACATGACAGAATTGGAAGGGACCAATGAATGGGGTGGAGGGGTCCTTGGGTTTCAAGTAGGTGAGGTTGAATCCTGGGGGGGGGCGGGGGGGCTACAGTGAGCAAGTACTTGACAGGCCAGAGACAAAGGCTGGCTGGCTAGGCTTTGGGGGTTATGACTAAGGATGTGGGATCCAGCAGGCAGGGCCTATGAGTTAGAGCTTAGAGAATGTCGAATGCCTGTGTTGGAGAGTGAGGGGTCCCGGGACACTCTAGAAGCTTCCATGGGACTCAGATCCCCTCGACACCCCACGCAGCCACTTACCTCCTCCTTCCTGAGCCACTCACACAGAGCAGAGTCAGAGCCCAGGCTGGAGAGAGAACTGTGGACACTTCTACCCGCCAAAGACAGGGGCACGGATGGGTGTCCCCACCCTAGTGTAGCTGTCCAGTGCTTTGAAAAGCCGTATGGCAGCCCTTCAGAAGTTAGCGTCGTTGCCAGGGTGTGGTGGTACTGACCTGGTACACACCTGCTGTGCCCACACACCTGCTGTGCCCACTTGCGAAGATGAGGCAGGAGACAGAATTCAAGGTCGTCAGACTGTGCCACGCCTACCCTTAAAACAACAAATAAAATCCTAGCAGGTGTGGCAAGGCGAGCCTGAAATCCTAGGGATCAGAAGTTCAAGGTCACCCTCAGCTACTCGAAAATTTAAAGCTAGACTAATGAAACCCTGATTCAGCCTTCAAGAGCACTGTCTGCTCTTCCACTTGGGTTCCCTTATCAGCACCCACTTGGTGACTCAGAGTCATCTGTAACTCCAGTTCCAGGGGCTTCAATGCCCTCTCCCGGCCTCCAAAGGCACAAGGCATGCCTGTGTTGCAGACATACACACGGGCAAAACACCCATGCACATAAGATAATAATAAAAACAGATGAATAAAAATGAAAGTCAAACACGTGACCGTGGGGCTGCAGTCCATGTGAGAGATGTGCAGTCCGTGTGAGAGCGTGTGCAGTCCATGTGAGATCATGTGCAGTCCATGTGAGAGCGTGTGCAGTCCATGTGAGATCGTGTGCAATCCATGTGAGAGCATGTGCAGTCCGTGTGAGAGCATGTGTAGTCCATGTGAGAGCGTGTGCAGTCCGTGTGAGAGTGTGTGTGCAGTCCGTGTGAGAGCATGTGCAGTCCATGTGAGAGCGTGTGCAGTCCATGTGAGATCGTGTGCAATCCATGTGAGAGCATGTGCAGTCCGTGTGAGAGCATGTGTAGTCCATGTGAGAGCGTGTGCAGTCCGTGTGAGAGTGTGTGTGCAGTCCGTGTGAGAGCGTGTGCAGTCCATGTGAGAGCGTGTGCAGTCCATGTGAGATCGTGTGCAATCCATGTGAGAGCATGTGCAGTCTGTGTGAGAGCATGTGTAGTCCATGTGAGAGCATGTGCAGTCCGTGTGAGCGCGTGTGCAGTTCATGTGAGATCGTGTGCAGTCCATGTGAGAGCGTGTGCAGTCCATGTGAGATCGTGTGCAATCCATGTGAGAGCGTGTGCAGTCTGTGTGAGAGCATGTGTAGTCCATGTGAGAGCATGTGCAGTCCGTGTGAGAGCATGTGCAGTTCATGTGAGATCATGTGCAGTCCATGTGAGAGCGTGTGCAGTCCATGTGAGAGCGTGTGCAGTCCATGTGAGAGCGTGTGCAGTCCATGTGAGAGCATGTGCAGTCCGTGTGAGAGCATGTGCAGTCCGTGTGAGAGCATGTGCAGTCCATGTGAGAGCGTGTGCAGTCCATGTGAGAGCATGTGCAGTCCATGTGAGAGCGTGTGCAGTCCATGTGAGAGCGTGTGCTGGCCAGGCTAGAGATCCCGAGTCCCACTTCAAACACCAAACAAACACAGACAGGCAACCCCCCAGGAGTTACTCCAGAATCACAATCCTGCCTAGACGTTCCTGTGAGAGCTGAAAACTCTCAGGGCATCATTCCTCACAGCAGCCAAAAAGGATGAGTGAGGGCCCAGATGCCCACTGACGGATGAAAGGATAAATAAAATCTGCATATTTGTACAATGAACTATTATCCAGCCATAAACAGGAAGAAAGCCCTGATTCACGCTGCAACAGGACAACAGTATGCTTGGTGAAAGACTGCAGAAACAAAAGGCCACACGCATGATTCCATTATAGGAAACATGGATCAAGCCCAAAGAGACAGAGTGGATTAGCTGTTGCCCAGGGCAACTCCAGGAGGGATGGGGCATGGCTGAGGGTGAGCACTAAGGTTCTCTTGGGCTGATGAACATGTCCTGAGGTTCACTAACAGTGAAGGCTGTCAATTTAAGGATATTAAACCACTTAGTTTTATACTTTAAAGAATTATTGCTGGGTGTTGGTGGCGCACACCTTTAATCCCAGAGCTTGGGAGACAGAGGCAGGTGGATCCCTGAGTTTAAGGCCAGCCTGGTCAACAAAAACAAGTTCTAGGACGGCCTGGGCTACACAGAAAAACCTTGTCTCAAAAAAAAAACAAAAACAACAACAAAAAAAAAAACAAAAAAAAAAAACAGCAAAACAGAATAACTATTTAGTGTTGGGCCGTGTGCACGCGAAGCTCCCCCACCCATCTCTAAAGGGTGATTTTGATGATAGCAAAATTATATCTCAATAATTAAATAATTTCAAGATTTAGTTAGAGAAATGTCACTTCTTCCTCTTCCCTGCTCCCCCACTCAGTTCCTCGGGTCTCCCCACACTTCTCCACCTGCCGGAAGGGAATCAATCAATCTTTGTTTGCAGCTGTCTGTCCTGACTTCCTCAGCACAGCCACGTTGTTCTTAGGCATAAAAGGCAGGGCTTTTTATTTATTGGCTTTTTTGAGCCAGAGTTTCACAGCATAGCTCAGGCTGGCTGGCCTTAAACTTGATGTGATTCTCCTGCCTCAGCTGGGATGATAGGGAAAGTACCACCGTATCACCGTGATGTTTGCAATGAGAACAGACCTCATACATTCACGGATTTGAATATCTGGTCCTCGGCTGCCGGAGCTGTCTGGAAGGATTGGGGGGCGTGGCTTTGTTGCAGGAGGCGGGTCACTGGGGGGGGGGTGAGGTTTCCAAAGTCTTCTCAGTACCTGTGCTCTCTCTCTCTCTCTCTCTCTCTCTCTCTCTCTCTCTCTCTCCCTCCCTCCCTCCCTCCCTCCCTCCCTCCCTCCCTCCCTCCCTCCCTCTTGTGCATAAGCACGTAAATTCTCAGCTACTGCTCCCTCCCACGCTCCCCGCCATGATGGTCAGGGGCCCTAACCCTCTGAAACTGTAAGCCTCCAATAAACTCTAAGTTGCCTTGGTCATAGAGTCTCTTCACGGCGGTAGAACCGTAACTAAGACACCCATCTTAGACATCTTATTTTTAGCCTTTTTTTCCTAGGACTAGAAGCCAAGGCCTGAGCATGCCAAGCAAGTTCTGTACCACTGAGCCCTATCTCTGGTCTCAGCTAGCTTCCACTATCCAGATGATATTCATACACAATATAAACAGTATTTCGGAAAAGGAAAGAATTAAGGGCAACCCAAAGGCCATTTTGTCTTCTGCACTGGCTTTTGCACGGCATCTGACTCCATGGAGTGCAAGCTGAGTTTTTCCTCTTCTGTGGAGTGCCATTAGCAGCGATTCCCAAATAGAAGCCGATTGTTTCTGAAACAGAGTCTCCCTGTGTGCTCCAGTGTGGCTGACTGGGAACTCCGTGTGTGAATGTGCACGTGGAGGGTAGAGGTCAGAGCCGGGGTTCTCATCAACCGCTCTCCCCTTTACTTTCTGAGCAGGGTTTCTCACGGAACCTGGCGCTCACCTCCTCAGCTGTGCTGGCCACTGACCTCCCCCAGGGATGGGACTCCGGGCTCAAGCCATCACACACGGCCTTGTTTTCTTTCTTGCTGGGAATCAGAATCGAGGTTCTTATTCTGCATAGCAAACACATTACTGACAGCTCCATCTCTCCAACCCCTGACTGATCTTTCGCTCTTCCTGCCTGATCTCCCAAGGGCTGAAATCACAGAGGTGCGCCATCTCACCCAGCCCAACTACAGCTTCTGCAAAAGTGTATTTATTCCAGTTTCAAAAGTCCCCATAGTCTTCAACAGTTCCAACAGTGTCCAACAGTCTACGATCTCTTCTGAGGTTTGAGGTTGTCACTTAACTGAAAGGCTCTGTACAACAACAACCACAACAATAAAAGTCATGTGTTTCTAACATACAAAGGCACAGGGCATAATTTCCGTTCCAAAAGGGAGGAATGGAGGATAGCAAAAAAAAAAAAAAAATTAGAACAAAGCAAAACCAAAACCCAGCAAAACCCAGCAAGGCAAATACCAAAACCTACAGCTCCATCCATGTCTGGTTTCTGGGGCTTGTGATGGGGCCATCTGGGCTTGGGTGGGCTGCCTCTCTAGTTCTGCTACAACACACATAGCCTCTCTCTTGGGTTGCCTTGTTCATGTTAGGCCTGCAGCTTTCCTTGGCAGATGTCCCATGGTCCTGGCAGCTCCACTATTCTAGGTCTTCCTTGCAGCTTAAACATCACGTTCCCAGCCTCATGCCAGACATTCCTAGGACCTCTGAGCAGAGAAACTGAGACACATTGTCTGGTCCCAGTGACCTTCTGGAGCCTTGGTGCAAACCTCCATGACCTCCTCATTCTTCTTACAGTTGTCAAGCCTGAAACCCTGGTACCATGTGGACAACAGCGCCAAGCTCTGCTTTCAGCCCAGAATGTAGCTTTATCCCCTTAGACCAAATCTGTGGTGGCCTCTGAATGTCTTGGTGACTGAATCTTAGAAAATACTTTCTTAGACGGTTCAGTTTTTGTTGGTTTGTCTATTTCTTTTTAGTCGAGAGCCTCTTGATGGCTAATCTTATCACCTTAATATACCTGGAAAGAGGAAACAGCAACTAAGAAATTGATTCCATCAGATTCGTCTCTGGGTATCAGCCTACCCAGCTACGTGTGGTCCTTAGGCACGTGGTCCCGCATTGTGTAAGAAAGTCAGCTGAGGGTTAGGTATGGATGCTGTCCACACCTTTAATCCCAGCACTTGGGAGGCAGAGGCAGGTGATTCTCTGTGAGTTTGAAGCCAGCCTGGTTTACAGCGCAGGCTCCAGGATAGCAGAAACCCTGTCTCAAAAACAAAACCAAACAAACAAATAGAAAGTTGATGAGCAGGAAACAGGGAACTCAGTAAGCAATATCCATCCATGGTCTTAACTTCAGTCCCTGCCTCTAGGTTCCTGCCCTGATTCCCACCATTAGTGGTGAATGTGGCCTAGAAGATGAAATAAACCCTTTCCACTCCAAGCAAGGAAGCAAACTAACACACCCTTCTTCAACATTTTCAGTTCAGGTTCCCTCTTTTAAAACGAATTTGTATTTTCTTAAGATGAAGCTTCCAGTGGCTGAGGTCTTACCCTCAGGGTACCTCTCTCTCTCTCTCTCTCTCTCTCATCCCAGGGCACAGCACTGGGTTTTCTCTTTAATGGGGGTAATCCCTTCAACAACTGCTCTTGCTTCTGTCTGGCCCACAACTGTAAGCTCCCTCCTTCCCCCACTAAACTAAATGTTTTCATATCTTTCTGCCTCTTTTGTTCCTCCTCTTGCTGTGGACCTGGATAAGGGCAGTGAGCAGCAGCCATGATGGGGCCCGGCCACTTGTGTCTCGTCTTAGAAGTTCTTCTAGCAAACGTTTGGCTTCACTTGGCTTTTAGAACACGGGCAGAATGCACCAGAGTCTTCGTTGGAATGTAACACAAATGACTTCTAGCCCAGTTCCCAATGGAGTCTTTGTTTTGCTCTGAAACCTCACGAGTTGGGCCTCAAATATATACACACTTCCTTGCCTTGGCCTTCTTGTCCTCCACACTCCGTCAGGATGCCCATTTGAACGCTGTTTACAACTTTCTAGGAGATTCTCTAATGCGTAGTCCCAAGTTCTTCCACATTCCTCCTGCAAACCAATTCCAATGACCTAAGACCCTCCTGAATCAGGTTTATTATAATAAAAACCCTACTCATGATATCAATTTTCTGTTTTAGTGACTTTTATTGTTGCTACAGCAAGCTGTTGTTTAGAAAAGGCTTGTTTTAACTTACAGTTGGAGGAAGGACACAGTTCACCAAGGAGAGAAGGGATGGTGGCAGGGTCACCAGATGGCTAGTTGCCCTGAGTTCAGAGCTAGGAAGCACAGAGTGAGCAGGAAGTGGAGCTGAGCTGTATCATCTCAAGGCCTTCTCCAAGGGACTTACTTTCTCCTATGAGGTTTGACCTTGTGAAATTTCTACAGCTTTCCCAAACAGCTGGAGACCAAGTGTTCAAACACATGAGCCTATGGGGGACACTTCACATTCAAACACAACACCTGCAGTTCCAGAACTCAGTAGACTGAGCCAGGAGAATCATTTGACTCTGGAATTCAAGGCCAGCCAAACTGACTAGGAAAGAAACGAGGGAGAAGGGGAGAAAGGGAGGGAGGAAGGGAAGGAGGGAGGGAGAAAAAAAAAGGATCATTATGAGTTTCACCTAGGAAAGACTATAACACTATTACACAGAGGAATACTAATGATGGGGTTCCTGACCCTTGCAGAGACCATTCTGTTCCCAGGCTTTGGTGGAGGGTGTGGATCTCTGCAGAGCTAGGTAAAATGGGCTGGGTTCTAAAGATTCTGACAAACAGAAGGGACAGGGCTATTCCGGGAAGGAATGAGTTCCCAGTATCAAGGGGATTCAAGCAGAGGTTGGCCAGCAGGTCAAGGGGCCTACAGACATGGCCAAAAGGAGGAGGAGGATGAGAGAGAGAGAGAGAGAGAGAGAGAGAGAGAGAGAGAGAGAGAGAGAGAGATATCCAGCACAAGAAAGAATCAGCATGGCTCTGGAGGTCTGGATCCCAATTCTGCTGTTTACTAATTTTGTGACCTGGGGCACCTCCCTGGGGTTTAGTCTGTCACTGGCTAAGTGGGGCTAATAACTGTGAGAATTTAATGGGAAAACACCTACCCTTCAGGCTCTTTAATGGCACCATTAGATGACTAAGCTTATAAAAACCAATTGGCAGGGGTCCTGGGGCCAACACATGGGCAAAGAGGCATCATCCACCCCTCAGAAACCTTGTTGGGCGGCTGGACTCTTCCTGGCATATCTTGATCTCCTGCTCCCCAGAGATCAGAGCCACCTGTCCCTCCATCAGGCTGTGGAGGGACTGTCTCTCTAGGTTTCTTGTCTCACCTCTCAGGAAAGTGGAAGCTGCCAGAGGTGGGCTCTGAGACAGGCCTCCCCTTCTAAGACACACTCTAAGGGGTCTGGGACGCTAATCAGACACCTTACAGAGTATGCTTTACAAAATGAGGAGGCTGAGCAAGATGACAGTAACCCAGGGACCACCAGAAGGACTCCCCTCCCATCAAGCCAGTCAACCTCCATGGCTGCCGGGAGGGTGCTGCTATGCAGGTTCTCTTGCCCAAGGCCACACAGCTAAGGAGACAAGACAGAGCCCATGAACGTGACAGCGCAGTGTGAATGGACATTACAGGTCCCACTTTAGAGTAAGAAACCCAGGCTCCGTGTGTTCCATGCAGAAGGCCATGCAGAAAGAGCCCAAAACCTGGGCCCTGCTGCTTCACGTTACATCCAGCACAGATAAGCGCCGGGGACAGGATGGGGCCAACTTTCCTTAACTGGCTGGGACCCTCTGGGCACCCCACCAGGACCTATATTCCTCTTCTTCAGTCAAAATCTAGGAATGGGTGTGGAGATACAGATGGAAAGGGAGGGGTGTTCGTCTCATGGGTCCGCCCATTCCCAGCTGTCCTGCCTAGGCCCTGATGTAGTCTGTATGAATTGTATACCCCAAGTCAGTCACCATCTTCTGCCAGCACTTGGTAGGGCATGCAGATCCGCCAGGGCCAATGCCACACTGGGCAGCCAGCGCCCCGTGATGCTCTCCTACCGCGGACAGCACTGGGGTGGGAAGGAGGGAGTGCTGGGGCCAGGGCCACCCTCTCACTTCCTAGCCTCTGGAGACGCGGCCTCACCGGTTCGCATGCGCATTCAGCTGCTCGTCTTGGCTCCCCCATCCCGCCCCGGGACCACGCCTCTGCCTCCAATGGGCGGAGGCTTAGAAGCTGGGCGGGACAGAACGAAGCCCCGAGGTCCAAGCTCTAGCGCCCAAGCTCCAGCCCCAGCCCGCCCGCCTCCGGGACAGCAGCTCCCCGCCTAGTCCCAGGCTGCAGCGCGGGCTGGTCCAGCCTCCTCTCCGGTGCCCGTGCTGTGACCTGCATCCCGGGAGTCCGGCTCCAGCTGCGGCGACGCGGCAGGTAGGAGGCGCTGCGCGGAGGGAGGCGTGTGCGAGCGCGTGTGTTAGTGTGCTTGGATGTGTGTGGTGTGTGTGTGTGTGTGCAGGTGCAGCGAGGGCCCTCGGAATAGGAGCTGCTCATCCCGAGGATTCAGGGCTGGGAGGTGAGCGCTGGCCTGCAGGCCTAGGAGGCGGAGCACCCCTACACACACACACCTCCCCACCCCGAAGATCCGCCCGAACTCAGCCCCACCTCCACCCGCAGCAGCCCTGGGTGAGGGGCATCCCTTGCCTCCACTTGGGTATTCCGTTGCTGTGCTTCTAGTGCAGAGGCGCTGGTGTGTGCTTAGCATCGGGCTCGACTCTTTCTAATCTTCCTTACAAGTCCTCTTTCCTGTCCCCACCTCTGTCCCCCTCACCCCAGTCACCTTCCAACCTTTCTAAGTGCCTCCATCCTACAGCTTGGAGAAGGGCATGAGGCCAAAGACCCCGTGCGCCCCTTCTTGGTCATGGTCCGCAGGTTGAATGGGATCCGTCTCCTTGACTTTAGGGCTAGGTGTGTGGTACTGGGAGCAGGACGGGTCTGGCCGAGACTGGCTCCCCACCCCCACCCCTCAGGATTAGGGGTGTAGGAAAGGCCTCCTTCCTAGGGAGCTCAGAGGTGGAGTATATATCAGTATAGACTGTTAACAGGTGCTGCACGTCCAGCTCTGCTCTTAGCCTGCCCTGTGATAAGATTCAACTCCAGACTTCACACAGATGAGCCCCAGCCGCGGTAGGGAAGCCAGCCCCCCTCCAAACCTTAGAGTCTAAGGTGACCCAGCCAGAACTGGCACCCAGGTCCCTAAGGCACAAGCTATGATCTCCTCTCTGTGCCAGAGGGTGGAGCAATCAGCCAGTGCTGAGGGCAGCTAAGTGTTCAGGGAGCCGGGGAGACCTTCCTGGGACGCTCTGCCTTGGCAAGGGAGGGGGGATTGAGACCTCCCATGATTCCTTCTGGTTCTCGCTACAGGCTTAGTGTCCAGGGTAGAGTTGAAAAAGACCAGGCGTGGGGTATGGTAGGCCCAGCGGTTGCTGCCACTGCCCCAGGCTGGGACAGAGCTGAAGCCTGGGTGGAGTCAGCCCTGAGAGGCTTCTCTTCCCATTGAGAGGCTGGTGGGCCAGCAGATAACCCTAACTTGAGTCCTGAGAATAAAGCAGAGTCAATACCAGGCCGGGCCATCCTTGCCTGGGAACTAACAGGTTCATCCACACAGGGGCTGGGGAAAGTTCAGCAAGGTGAGGAAAGAGTCTTATAATCGAAACCGTGAAACAGACCATGAGCAAAGCACACAGAGATGAGAGGCTGCATGCCGGTCTGGAAGGGGGGTGTGTCTGACAAGGGCCTGCTCTGCTACTCTGGGGGAGAGGCTGCTGGGGAGGTTCCAGAAGGGAGGGGCCCCACTTCCTCTCTCCTCAGCACCTCACCCGGGTGTGAGAGGAGAGGAGGGTATCTGTTTGGAGCAGGAGTGGGAGGTCCAGGGGGACCCTTACAGACCCCACTGCTGTGTAGAAGCAGGTGGCTGCCTCTGGAATGTGGCCCCGTGAGGTGGGGCTTGGGCGCTGCTGGCGGGAAACCTGTGGCTTTCGGTGGCACATCCTTGGGTGTTTCGGAGGCCTCTGTCGTGTTCACCCACGTTCCCCTATAGCTCTTGGGATGACACCGAGATCCCATCCAGCAAAAGGAGGTCTTTCTTGGCGCCCCAGACAGTGCTAGCGGACTACCCTCCACCACCCTCTTGCCTGAAGGACCTGTCTTCTTTGTCCTCGAGACTGGCTCCTTGTCTTCCTGCTTGCCCATGCCCTTAAAGCAGAGAGCTGTCTTTGCCTGTGGCTCAGTTTCCCCTCGTGAGGCTAAACGCTGCCTTGTCACAGAGACTTAGGGATGCTGCTGCTGACGTTAGCTCTGGTCACTCTGCACTTTACTATGAGGTGTTCAGTAGCCAGTCGGCAGCCATTGTCAGTGAGGAAACAAAGAGGTGGACAGCAGTGGGTTTTTTTCCACTCTTGACTTTAGCGAATGAGAGGACCTGCTGATCACCGTAAGGCCCCTGCTTACTGTTCTCTGTCAGACTGGCCGAGTCCTCTGGCCTCTCCACATCCCCCTTATCCCCGGGGAGAAGCAGGGGTAGAGCAGCTGAGGGGCACCCTACATATGTCTTGCAAAGACTCATGGGTGTGAACCGTGGTTGTCTCCAGTTACAGACAGCGGGCCTGTCACTCCTCCAGTAGCCCTGTAGGTTGGGCGGCCACCAGCAGGCTATCTGCAGCTAGTCCTGTCCATTGAGCCTTATCTCTCAGTGCCTGTGGGGCCCCTTCCAACTACCCAGGTCCTCCAGAGAGCCTCTCTGCCCTGTCGTTTCTTGCTTTCTTACAGTTCCCTAAGGTCCCCAGGCTTGGCCTTCAAGGCCCCCACCTCTGTAGCGTGGTCTCTGGGTTGCCTCAGAGCTGGCTGAACTGCTAGCTTCCGTTCAGCCTTAGACCCTGTCTTTCCTTGCTCACTAAAGGCAAAATGGGCCGCACGCCTTTGGGGTACCAACCTGAACTTCACGAAGCCCATATTTGAACTCAGGTGTGAGTCTGGAGAACGTTTTCTGCCCAGTAAGGGTTGAGTTATCATGACCTGCTGTCATTTGCTGGGACCATTGTCCTTGGGACCCCAGGCTTCCCAGAGTTGGTTCTGAGAGTAGGGTGACCACAGACTCTGTGGTCCTGTGTCTCTGTGGAGCACGTGGTCAGGTACAGAAGGTGCCAGTGGCCAGAAGAGACCAGGCCTATTCATGGGCACCGGGTTAACCATCGCTGTCAGGCATACACAGGTGTGGTCAGGCTTACGCAGGTGTGGGAGAGTCTGCTCATGTCCGCTCTCGTACCCTCTGACCCCTGCTGGGCGACCTGCCAGTCAGCCTGAGGTAGGGACTCCATGACTTCTCACTAGTAACGGTAACAGGGAACTTCATGGTACGTTGCGGGGCAGTTGGAGCTGTAATGTCGCCCTCCTCGGAGCAGGAGGGAACACTTGGGCTCCATCACTCACTCACCCTGTCCGCTGGGCCTCAAGAAATGTTCTTCCTCATCTTCACTGAACCCCAAATGCCAGAAAGTCAGTGGCTTAAAACAGTGTGGATTTATTTCCACTGTCCTCGGATGTCAGAGGTGAGCCGTGTGGGACGAACACCCAGCCTAGAGCCTTCTTATGTGTGTGTGTGTGGGGGGGGGGCTCCAGGGGAGAGTCTGGGCCTTGCCTCCTCCAGCTGCTGGCATTCCTTGTGACTGAGTCACCCCAGTTTCTGCTCCTCTCTGTTTTCATTTTCCTCTTCTGCCCTCGAACCTCCCCCGGGCCTCCCTATCCTCCTGCTTTTATTTAAGTTTTATGTTGTTTATCTCTGTGTGCCCATGAGGTTTGTGTCTGTCTGTACACATGCCGTGGCTGGTGAGTGGCGGTCAGAGGGACAGTGAGTGTGGTTGTTATACACCATCTGTCTTTTCGTGTGCAGCGGGGATGAGCTCTCGAAATTGGAAGTGGGCAGCGAGTGCCTTTACCTGGTGAATGGCTCATTGGCTGCCCCTTCCCTGTTTTTTTGAGCCAAAGTTTCCTGTAGGTCAGAATAACCTAGACCTTGAACTCCTCATCCTCACGCCTCTGCCTCCAGAGTGTTAGGGACACCAGCGTGTGCTGCCACATGTGGCTTCATTCGTTCATTCATTCATTCATTCATTCATTGTGGGCAGCGGTGAGGAGGACCCCAGAGCCTTGTACATACTCGGCAGGCACTCTGCCACTGAGCCACATGCCCATCCCTGCGTCTCTCTTATAAGGACACTTGTTTGCTATTACCATTAGGACGCATCCAGGATGCTCTCCCTATCTTTCTGCAAACCTTTCGTGCTACATGAGGCCCACAGGGTTTAAGGATTCCCATATGGATAGCTTGGGAGCCATTATCAGCCCAGGGAAGAAACTGATTGTTTTGTCTTTGCAGAACCCCCCCCCCACCATCCCCACACCCAGCTCTCTGGTACCTACAAAAGTTGGTTCCCCTAGTCAAGGTCCTGGATATCTCACGAGATCACCCTCAGTGACTGAGTGTGTCCTCTGCCTGCTTCCTTCCTTCCAGGCAGGCCCGGGGCTACTTTGTCTCTGGCCCCGGTGCCCAGCCTGAGTCCCTGGAAGCCAGGACTTCGTGACATTAGGAGAGAGGTCTGTGTCCCCAGGTCCCTGCGGTCACCCCAGTGACTGGATCCCATTCTCTAGGATGTGCTATGGTTTTAGCTCACGTGAGATGTGCATTGCAGGTCACTGGACCCTCATGGGCACCTTTTAAGAGACAAGAGAGGTGGGCGTGGTGGCTTTAACTCTAGCCCTTGGGGTGGGCAGTGAGGTCTGGGAAGTGGAGGGCAGAGGCAGCCCCATCTCTGTGCTCTATATAATCAGTTTCGTACTAGGCTATGTAGTTCAGACTACGTAGCGAGACTCTGGAAAATAAATAAATAAGAAAATAAAGACGGAGGCCGGTGAGAATACTGCCAGGTGGGAATAGGTCTGAGGGTGAAGGGTCGGATTGGGCTTTGGTTCCCAGAGGTGAACTGCTTGGCCCTTCCTGGCCCCGGGGCGTTTCAGGCCCAGCTTGCTATCCGGAGGCTCAGTTTGTCTCCACCTGGGCATGGAGAGGGGGCTCTGGCATCCGAGGCTGCTATGGGCAAGAACTCCACTCAGTTCAGGGCTGTGCTCAGGGCCTGGACATGTCACTAACATGTTACCCAGTCTGCCATCCTAGGAGGCAGTGTCTCCCAGGAAGGAGCCCAGAGCACTGTGTCCTGTGGGCCATGACCGGCTTTCCGTCCCCACAGCCAGCACCATGCCCTGACAGTCGCTTCTCTCCGGTGGTGCGGCCGAGTCTCCTGGCCTGAGTCTTGTGTGTGCCTCCTCGTCTCTTCTGCCCCCTTGTAAGTCCTGAGCCTGGCTCTCAGGGTTTTCTTGTTGCTACTTCCTTCTTCCCTTTCCCCTACACCCTGTCCTCCAGCCTGACCTAACTGGTTTCTCCATCCTCCTCCTCCTTTGCCCTCCCACCTCTCTGAAGCCCTCCTCCTTCCCAGAGCAGGCTCGTTGGCACTCCTGAGGTCCCCCCTCCCCGCTCCACCATCTGACCTCTGGAGCACAACTTTTTCTGACTCTCGCTTCCCCCTTGGCCAGACACTGAGCAGGTGTGGGGTGGGACCCTGGGGAAGAGGTGATGGGCAGAACCCAGCTCTGACATAGGACAGGCTCCTGCCTCTGCCCTCTGGGCAGGGGAAACAGTTCAGTCTGTTTCTAAAGTGGAACTTGAGTTGAGAAAGGGTACCTCAGTTTCCCCGTCTGACAAATAGGTATCATTACTTGTTGGGTTTTAGGCCCTCAGTTTTATAAGTAGGTGGCATTAGTGTGATAGCCCTGCCCATGCAAAAAACAGGGGTGGGGGAGCAGGGGAGATGACTGTCCTGGTGACAGATCTATCAGGTTGGAAATCAAAGCAGTCTCTACCCCACCATCCATGGTAAGAACCTGTAATCCAGAGAGGGCAGAAGCTTGCCTGGGGTCGCATGACGAGATCAAGCCTCCTTTTATTAGATCGTCTCTCCTGTCGGGGAGTGAGTGGCACCTGTGTCCTGGGCCTGAGCATCCCGTCCCCGCCCACCTTGGTAGGATACACTCGGCTGCTGGAATGCAGGCTGCATCTGCCGCACCCCTGTCCCATTCCCGTCTCAGTGTCAACTCTACAGCATGTGGGTGCTGGGCTGTGAAGGTGTGGAAGGACCTCCTGCTCTTTGCTGCCCAGGCTGAGGGCTTTCCTGCGAAAGTGAGTCTTTGAGAACTCAAGCTGTGGCAAGTTAGTCGCCAAGGCAGAGCCTTGCAGGAATCCTCTTCGGGTTCTTGGCCACATTTTCAGCTTCTTCCTGTCACTGCCATCGGCCCACAGGAACCCAGGGACTGAAGGACTCTTCCCCCAACCCCACCCCTCCCAGCAGCCTTCTGGTTCCAGAGGCCTTCCAGCTCCTGGGTGTTTATGCCACCTTCAGCAGGACCTAAGTCCCAAATGAGGAACAGCTGTGGGGTCAGGCCTATGACTCAGGCCACACAGACAGAGCCAAGAGAGAACTGGTTTCTCGTTCTGCATGTATGTGGAGGTGTCCAAGTTCCCCGACCTCCATCCCTTAGGGCCAGCTCAGCCTCTGTGATCCATGCGCCTGGCTCTGCCTTGTGTGGCCTTGGTGGCAGGGGAACAGGGATACCTCCTGGCTATTAGTGCGCCAGAAGCTCACTGTGGAGGGGGGATTGGACTCCAACAGAAACGATAAGGGGAAGGGAAGGAGAAAGACAGGATTTCCCAGTGTGGGTGCCAGCCTGCCTGGCGTTGGCCGGGTGACTCATTTGGGCCTGGCCGCTTCAGCTGCACAGCCAGAAGCCTCTCCAGCCAGAAGCTGGGAGCCTGGAACCCTGGGTGGCCTGAGCCCAGCTTTCCCCATCCATCTGCCTTCCTTCGTCTGGAGAGAGAGAGAGAGAGAGAGAGAGAGAGAGAGAGAGAGAGAGAGAGAGAGAGAGAGAGAGAGAGAGAGCGAGCCTGGGCTACAGCTTTGGAGGGACATAGAATATAATTAAAGCCTCCGCTCACGCTGCTAGGGATGGAATCCTCACACATGCTAGTCCCACGCTCTAACATGGAGACACATACCACCATGCTTCATCCGAAAGAGTAACCAGCATTCTTCCTACCCTGCAACCTTCCCTGCTCCTGGGAGCACTGACCACAGTGTGTGCTAGTGCCCGCCCCCACCCCGCGTGTGCCCAGAGCACCGGTCACAGCCTTTCTGCCACTCTGGGCTCCTCTTCACCTGTACTGCCTGGAGGGTTAGCAGTTCTGAGTATCCCCGACTGGAGAGCAAAAATAGTGCCATAGTTTGGGTCTGGACTGTACCCCCGACCCCCAGCGAGGTGCTGTTGACCACTGAGAAGCCCTGTGGGCCCCTATTTCTTCCTTCTGCTTTCACTCCCAGCCGCTATGGGTTGTGAGGTTCCGACTCACCTCGAGGTCCCCAGCGTTGCCTCCAGCCCTACGCTGGAGGCCGGAATGTTATGGGTTCGCCCATCGCTTGCTGGAACGAACCACAAGCTGAGTCACGTCACCCTTGTCTCTCTGGGAGTCGGTTATCTCTGGTGTTTATCACAGTCACAGAAAGCTGATTGGCACAGTCGTCATTAGAGGTGAGTTACAGCTGCTTTTAAAAAATTCATTAATATTGTTTTGTTATTATTAGTGTGTGGGAGTGGGGGGGGTCATGTCCCAGCAGGCATGTGGAGGCCAGAGGACTACTGTGAAGTCAGTTCTCCCTCCCTCCCTCCCTCCCTCCCTCCCTCCCTCCCTCCCTCCCTTCCTTCCTCCCTCCCTCCCTCTCTTCCTTTATGTGGGTTCTGGCTGTTGAACTGAGGCTGTCAGACTGTACAGCAAGGCTCTTCACCCTGAGCTATCTCACTGGCCCATGTTTGGGCTTTTTCAGACAAGACCTTATGTAGCCCAGGCTAGTCTTAAATTTCCTACGTAGCAGAGTCTGTCCTTAAATTCTGATCCTCCTGCCTCTAATTTCCTAGTGTTGAGATTGCAGGCTACACAGCACCGTGCCCACTTCTCACACCCCTGGGAGCCACACTAAGTGGGCACCGTGCCAACAGAGCAGCACCCCTCTCCCTAGTCCACACTTCCATTCGTCTGCTGCTGACATTCAGGTTGTTCCCACATCTGTGGTGAATTCAGCTGTAGTGACCATGGCCTGCGGCCATCTCTTCAGCATGCTGACTTCATTTCCTCAGGATACGGACCCAGGAGTGGTATTGCTGACCGAGGCTAGTTCTATTTTAGATTGTTTTGTGAGTGTGACAGGGTTTTAGTATATAGCCAAGGCTTGCCTAGAACCCACGGTCTTCCTGCCTTGACCTCCCCATGCTAGGATAGCTGAAGTTTGCCCAGAACCCATGGTCTTCCTGCCTTGACCGCCCCATGCTAGGACTGTAGATGCATGCGTGTTTGCTGCTGTCTGCAGAGGCTGCACATGTCACCCGCTTTGTCTCATTTCTTGAGGACTCCCCCAGGTGTGAGAGAGCACGTCTTTTTGTTTTGATTTTCTATTTCCTCGTGGCTACTGATGCTGAACCGCTGTTCGCCTCCCCAATGGCTGTTCATGTTTCTTTTTCTGAGAAACACCTCTTTGGGTCGTTTGCCTGTTTTCCAGCCGAGCTTCTGCTCTGTGGCCACAGGGCTGCCCGAGTTCCTTATTGTGTTAGAGAATTAGTCTCTTATCTGAAGTGGGCTTTGGTTCTGTGGGCGCTCTGTGCTCCGTGGACCACTTCCTGCTTGTGGAAGCTTTTTAGTTTGATGTCAGGCTGTTTGTCTACATTTGCCTTCGTTTCCTGTACTTATGGGTTCGTAGCTGAAAAGTAGGTGCCCAGGCTAAAGTCGTGGGTTTCCCATTGCCTCTGACAGTTTGACAGTTTCTGGTATTTGTGTTTGAGCTGGGTTTTGCGTATGTGAAGTTAGGGTGTAATTAATTCTGTTGCATATGGGTTTCCCCTGTTCTCACCCCCTTGACTGGAGTCTAGACCCTTTTCCCAGGGGTGATGTGGAACCTTTGCTGAAAGTCAACTGTAAACATGTATATAATTGTCTCATGCCCCAGTGCCATGCTGTTTGGTCATGTGTGTATGTGTGTGTTTGCATATAATCCAACACAAGCTGGAGTCAGTGCCTCTGTAAGATCTGACTATAGGGCACTTTCTTAGTGATTGATATGGGAGGGTCCAGTCCACTGTGGGTGGGGCCGTCCCTGGGCTGATGGTCCTGGGTTCTATAAGAAAGCAGGCCGAGGAAGCCATGACGAGCAAGCCAGTTAGCAGCACTCCACCACGGCCTCTGTAACAGTTCCTGCCTCCAGGTTTCCTGCAGTCTTTGAGTTCCTATCCTGACTTCAGTGATGAACAGCAATGTGGGAGCATAAGCCAAATAAACCCTTTCCTCCCCAACTTGGTTTTGGTCATGGTGTTTTGTCATAGCAATGGAAACTCTAACTAAGACAACACACACACACACATACACACATTTGGACTGGATCTCATGTAGCTAAGGCTAGCCCTAAACTCCTAGTCCTGCTGCCTCTATCTCCTTTGTGCTGGGATCACAGGAATGCACCTCGCACCACCTTAATTCCAGGAGTGGGGGATATTTGTTTATGTATTTATTCATTTATTGTGATACAATCCTGTGAAGCACATTTGCTTCATTTTCTGGGTAGGCAAGGGTGACCTTTAATTCCTGATCCTCCCCTCTCTGTCCTGAGAGCTGGGATTATAGGCATGGACCAACACACTGGGTTTATGTGGTACTAAGGGGGGGGGGTCCCAGGGTGTTGAACAGGCTAGACCAGCACTGTACCCACTAAACTGTGTTCCTGGCCCCTGTAGTATTTTTTTTCTACCAACAATTTGACATCTCTAACTTTGTCTTTTTTGCTCAAAATTGCTTAAGCTATTCAAGGATCTTTTGTGGTTCCCTATGAGTTTTAAGGTTTCTCTTTCTGTGAGGAGCGTCTTCAGAATTATGCTGAATGGGATTGTAGGACAGTATCTGCTTTGACATTATTTCTTTCAGTGCTTAGCGTGGAGTATCTTGCCATTTATTTGTGTCTTCCTTCATCTTTCTCGATGTTTTACAGTTTTGTGTGAAGGGTTTTCACCTCCCTGTTCACATTTATCCTTTTTGTTTTGGTTTGGTTTTTTTGGTTTTTCGAGACAGGGTTTCTCCGTAGCTTTTGGTTCCTGTCCTGGAGCTAGCTCTTGTGGACCAGGCTGGCCTCTGCCTCTTGAGTGCTGGGATTAAAGGCGTGTGCCACCACTGCCTGGCTTCACATTTATTCCTAAGTATTTTACTTTGTTTCTTTCTGTAGCTGCTGTGGATGGGATGGGATTCTCTCAGTTTCATTTTTGGGTAGTTTGTTGTTAGCACAGAAACACAGCTGAGTTCTACCGTTACACACCTCTTTTATGTTCCTTATTTTATTATTTAGTTTTGAACATTACTGTTGATCTGATTTGTTGGGGATTTATCACTAAAGGATGCTGAGTGTTCTCAAATATTTTCTTTACTTCTGACAAGAGGATTGTGCGGTGTGTCCCCTATGCTCCTGACTCCAGGTTTTTCTTTTTCTTTCCTTTCCTTTTATTTTCTTTTCAAGACAAAGTTTCTTTGTGTAGCCCTGGCCCATCTGGAACTCTCTCTTGTAGACCAGGCTGGGCTCAAATTCACAGAGTAATGCCTGCCTCTCCCTCCCAAGTTCTGGGATTAAAGGCGTGTACCCCCACTGCCCAGCAGAACTCCAGGTTTTCTGTATTTGTGTTCCTTAGGAACCTCTGGTCTGTGACTTTTTCTTTTTTATGTATGTGTATGTCTACGGGTGTGAGCACCCTAGTGCAATGCATGAAGTGACCAGAAGAGGGCATCAGATTCCTGGAACTGAAGTCCAGGAACTTAAGGTGATGTGAACCCTCATGTGGGTGCTGGGAACAGAACTCAGGAGCTTGAGAGAGTGGAAGGTGCCCTTGGCCTCTGCACTTCCTCCCCAGCTCCCCTGGTAACTTTCCATTCTGACTTTGGTATCAGGGTGATCTGGCTCTGCTTTTTAAATTGACTTAATGAAGTCATGTAGTAAACCCTGTTGTTTAATGCTATGCCCGTGAACTCTATTTGTGTATAACCAGGAGTTCGTTTTCTATTATTCTAACAGACAACAACAAAACCCTCTCACACTGTTGATGGTCCTTGAGTAGTTTCTAATATTCCACATACCAGATTTTACTGGGGTTTGACATGTCTGGGATTCCTGCACTTGGGCAGTAGGAGGAAGAGGGTCAGGAGTTGAAGGCCTTAAAGAAAAAGCTTTCAACAGAAATCTGCACAAACATTCTTGTGTTTCTGTGGGACATCCTCCATGTCTCAGTATAGTGAACTAACTAGATGATGGAATATGTGTTGCTCGCACTCAGGGGGACAAAGCAGCTCTGCAGAGTCACTGTGTGGTCGTCCACAGCTGCAGGGTGTCAGAGCTCCTCTTGTGCTTTCCTTGTTTGGTTTCTGACGGTGGAACCCAGGGCTTCACTTGTGCTAGTCCGTCACTGTGCTGCTGAGCCTCGCACCCAGCCTGTGCTTGGGTCGTGTGTGAGCTGTCGGGTCATGTGTGAACTATCGGGTCACGTGTGAGCTGTCGGGTGGCGTGTGAGCTGTCGGGTCATGTGTGAGCTGTCGGGTCACGTGTGAGCTGTTGGGTCGTGTGTAAGCTGTCGGGTCATGTGTGAGTTATCTGGTCATGTGTGAGTTTTCAGGTCGTGTGTGAGCTATCTGGTTGTGTGTGAGTTATCGGGTTGTATGTGAGCTATCAGGTCATGTGTGAGCTACCATGTTGTGGTGTGTCCTTGTTCTAGCCCTGCTGGTAGGATGGGATGGTGTCTTGCTATGATTTAAGTTTGCACCTCCTTGCTGATGGGTGAAGTCCAGCACTTTTCCTTCTCTTTTCTGGGTGTTTGGAGTGACTCTTTCTTTTATAGTGTGCTGTTTTTGTTTGTTTGGGGTTTTTTTTGTTACTGCTGATTTTAGTTTTATTGTTATTTTATTTTATGTGTATGGGTGTTTTGTCTGCGTGTATGTTTGTGTACCACACACACACACACACACACACACACACGTGCCTACTTCCTTTGGAGGCTAGAAGGAGGAATTAGATCCCCCAGAACCGGAGTTACAGATGGTTGTGAGCCACCTGGTGGGTGCTGGGAACCCAATCTGGGTCTTGTGCAAGAGCACCAAGGGCTCTTAACCGCTGAGCCAATTCTCTGGCTACAGGTGTTGCTGGTTGCGGGCAGCCCCGTGGCTGGAGTTACCCTGGCGTTTTCTGGGGATTGGTTCTGTGTGTAGTGTGAGGTAGGGTCAAGATCCTCTTCCCCCCATGTGGAGAGCAAGTGGAACCATTCATCGGAACAATGGTTCTTCCCTGTGTGCTCCAAGTCATAAAGCAGGTGCCCTTACACCCATGGACTGAGTAGACACTTCTGTTCCATTCCACCGATCTGTTTGTCTACCCTGGCAGTGTCTCGGTGACCAGGACTTTAGGGTTGGCTGCCTGACCTGGGTGTGGCTCCCCTAACTGGGCCTCTGTTGATGGCCTTGGTTGTTCTTGGCCTTTTGTGTGCTGTTGGGCTTAGCCTCAGCTTGTTCTCTGATTGTCCTGGCTCTGTTATTTCTCCTTCCAGAGGCTCCCACTCCTGACAAAGACCCTGTAGGCTGTGTGGCCTCTGCCGGCCTCCAGCCTAGTCCATCCCTGGGGCCCTATAGTCTGGGCTTAGTCACAGTGGCTGAAGGGCAGGGCCACAGTCAACTCAGCCTGGCCAGTGGGGTGTGGGCCCTCGCTGGCACACAGCCATCAGGAAGGTCAGGAGGCAAGCGGATGCTTGGTCCAGCAGGCAGAGGTGGGTGGTTCCAGCTAACTGCATGTATGTTTGGGTATGACGGGCATGCCTGGTGCCCATGGAGGCAACAAGAGGAGTCTGAATCCCCTGTTAACAGTCATGAGCTGCCATGTGGGCGCTGGAAACCGAAACTCCATCCTCTACAAGAGCAGTCAGTGCTCTTAACCACTGAGCCACCTCTGCGACCCCGGTCCTGCCTCTCCCGAGCTTGCTCTTTGTAGCTGGGATGGAGTTCCTGCCACCCTCAACGTTTGTTGGGATGGCTCTGTGGTTACTGTGCGAAGTGGAGATGCAGAGGTACTTTGTAAGCCCTATGCTCAGAGCCCTGTGCTCAGAGGAAGAACTGGGAAAATGAGCCAGGAGTATCCAAACGGATACAATGTAACTGGTGCTGGGCTCCTGGGGGCTCCCAATGGCCAAGGCAGGGGCTGGATTGTATAGGAGAAGGGATAACCTTGGCCCACAGCTTGAAGACCTGCGAGAAAGGCCTGACACCAGAATGTTGGGCTCCAGAGTAGAGGATGCAAGGGTGAGATTGTCAGGGAAAGGGACGTGGGTGGACATCAGACGGCTGGGAATCCCAGCCTGGCCTTAACGTGACACAGGGTCTTGTCAGCTCAGACACAGCCAGAAGTGGTCACGCCTGGAGCACAGCCCTGGAGAGAGAGGCTGGCGGGTCAGTCTGCGTCTTCCTGTTTATGCTTTGCTTTCCGAGATGGTGCCTGGAGATGGGAGAGGCTACGGTCTGTGACCCCTTGAGACTCTGACCCCATGGGGGTACTATGTGGCAGCAACCTTTTGATTGGCGTGCAGGGGCTGAAGGGTTAGAGGCCAGGTCCCCGGAGCAACTCCAGACGTAGGCCAGGGTCAGCCTGCCTGTCAGGGATGAGGGGAATGACTGGGGTATGCACGGTCGAGCCTCTGGTGGCCTGCTCCTGTCCATCCATGCCCTCCTTCCTGCCCACCCAACTCCTCCTCACCCAGTTTCTTCTGGCTACCCCATCTTTTCTTCCTGAGAGAGCAGATCCTCCCTGTAGTGTTGAGCCCTCTGTGGCCTGGCAAGTGGCCAGAAGTTTCATTTGCCGTCCTGGCTGTGTGATCTCAGCCTGCTTGCTCCCACTCTCCCGGCCCTCTGGGCTCCGAAATACTGGAATCCAAGAGCTGATTTCTCGGCTCCCTGATCTAATTCTTGTGACTTAAATTGCTTCCTGAGCCCCGGCTGCTGAAGCCTGCAGGGCTGATGAACCTGCTTCGTGCCTAAGGGCCCTGAGGTTTTCCAGTCTCTCCTCTCTCTTTTCCCAGGCCTCCAGGGCGGAGGGAGGCCTAGGGTCAGAGGAGATTGACCTCCCTGGGTGGAGGAGAGGCCAGGGAAATTAAATGGTTGGCTTGAGGCTACCCTGCAACCCTGGATGGATGAGTGGCTGCAAAGGAAGAACCGGTCATCTTTTCCCTCCCATCTCTTCCCCTCCCTGGAGAATCCTCTACCTTCCCTTCCTTTGGGCCGCAGCTCAGTTGGGAATTGTATGGGGAGCCATTGCCTAGTACTCTCTCCTGAGGCCAAGGTGTCCACCTCAACCTGAGGACCTGGGTTCCAATCCATTGTCTCCATGGGGACATGAATAAGGTCCCTTACCTCACAGGGCCTCAGCCCTCATTCTGAAAACGGCGGCAGTGTGCCAGCCATTGCTCTCAACACTGGACACAGCAAGCCTATCACTTAGTGGCTTGCCCATGGTGGGTTACAGAGAACAGGAACCTCGTTTCTACCTTGGCGATGAAGGATAGGGGCTCAGAGAGGCTGAACAACTTTTCCACCGTTATTACCCAACAGATGAGTAGTTTGGCCAGGATCAGCGCCTATGTCCGTCCTGCTAGCAAACTTTGCTCAGAAACCATCCTATGAATTCTGCCTCAGTTTCCCTCACGGTCAGCCTGAACCTCAGTGAAGACCACAGTGTTGTTCTACGTGCACCCCAGAATGTGTAGATTTGGGGAGGTTGAAGAAGGAGTGTGAGAGACCAGACCTCTGTCAACACTCCCAATGGGCCAAGCCCTACTGGTTCCGGGCACAACTCCTGCTCTCTGGGGCCTTCTCTGACCATCCTGATGCAGGGTGTGTCCCTTGAAGTTGGTCATTGTTCATTTAGGGCTGGCTAAACAGGACTGGGAGTGTGAGGTGGGTGTGGCCTGGCCAGCCCTGGACACCGGGGCACTGGTGGCCTGAGGGCTTGGTATCACCTTCCAGATACCAGGAAGGAGAGACTCTTAATAGCTGAGGCAGGTAGTCTGTACCTGTTGCTTGCCTCTTTGCCCGATAGCAGGTACTAGCTGTGTGAGCTTGGGCAGACCTCGGCCCCTCTCCCTACCATCTTTCCTGCCTGTGCTATTGGGATGCTTCTGGGAGGGGGATGCATCCAGTGGTCGGAGCTCAGCGGGGGCTATCCATGTTTGATGGTCTTCTTGCCCCCCCTTTCTTCTAGGTGCCGCCTCCTCTTGTGGTCGTGGTCACCATGTTCTCCTGCGTAAAAGCCTATGAGGACCAGAACTACTCAGCACTGAAGCGGGCCTGTCTGCGCAGGAAGGTGCTCTTTGAGGACCCCCACTTCCCGGCCACCGACGACTCGCTCTACTATAAGAGTACCCCAGGGCCCGCAGTCAGGTGGAAACGGCCTAAGGTTAGTTCCCCCCCGCCCCAGGGAGAATGGGTCCCCCCCATCCCACCAGCAGCCTCCTGCCTGGTCAGGCCCTCTAAGGCATAGTGCACTCAGGGACCAAGGACTGCAGGTCTCGGCCTCCCTTCCCATGGCCATGTGGGGTGTATGTGCCGTGCCGTGGATGGGCCCCTTCTACAGTAAGATTGAAGGGCAGGTTTGCTTTGCTGATTTTCAAGTCACTTCCTGTACAAGTAGAAGCATGTACTCTCATGAAGCTATAAGGACGGGCAGCAGGTGACCAATGTAGGGACCTGTACCCTGAGTGTTGGTGGCCTTGCCAGCTCCCAGCTTGGTCTAGGGCCCGTGAGTTGTATGCTTAGCAGAAATAGTTGGCCCTGGGCCATGACTTTTGGTTCTGGGTTTTTTTGTGTGTGTGTGTGAGGTGGGCATAGGAGTTCTGCCGAGTGTGGCTCCTGGGGCCTCTGTGAAGGGGAGAGCGCTGGAGGACCCAATCCAGGCTTCACCTGGTGACTGACAGAGAGACAGTCACTGAAAAGGGGCGTTAGTGTGGGAAACCAGGCTTTTCCAGGTCCCTTGGGCAGGTCGTCACGGCCTCCTCCGTGCCTCGGCTGCAGGGTCAGGCTGGGGGGAAAGTGCAGTCGTACAGAGACTATTACGTTGGGGTATCAGGCCCCCTCTGGCAATGACAAAGCAGGTGGGACCTGGGGCACAGGAGGGAAGCACCCCCACCTCCTGAGCCTGGCGTGTTAGTTCTGAGGGTGTGTAGAGCCGTGCATGTCTCTGTGCTCAGAAGCAAACAATAGTCAGATTTGTACTGCCCGGTCTCTCTGGTCCTTGGACATTTGGAGAAAAATGAAATCCCACCAACCAGCCTGGGGCATCGCTGTGAACTGGGGCTCTTGTCAGGCAAGGGAACTAAGGCTGAGAGAAGGGACCACACATTCAGGGGTCTCACTCGGGCCCTTCCCTGACACCATATGGACCCTGAGTTCTTTTGGCCTCAGACCTTGGGACTTTGGGGGAGCTTCTGACCCTGGCTTCCTTCTCCAACCTAGTGACAGGATTTGGGCTCTGTTACCCCATGTCTGCTTCAGGAAGGCATGGGGTAGGAGCTGGTTCTAAAAGGGCCTTTGTGAGATCCTGGTTCCCAGGAGAAAGGGTGGACACCTGAGCCTCCTGCCACCACCTTCAAGGCACACTGTCCTTGCCCTGACCCTCTTCCTAAGACCGTGGACCACAGTCTGGACCGGGCTTCAAGAGGCCCAAGGCTGCGCAGGGCAGGCTGGTGACTGGGTGTGACCCGATGGAGTCACTGCCCTCTCAAGGCCCTTTCCCCTGGGTTCAGGAATCCTATCTCCTCCTTCCTCCTCCTTCCTTGGCACCTGTCCAGATGCCTTTCCAGCTCCTGCTGAAGACGAAGAACACATTGCCTACCCTGGCAGGGTCACAGCACACATGGTTGGCGGCAGAGCAGGGGCCACAAGGCAGTCGCGGGGCTCTGGTTTTGGTCAGGCCTGAGCCCACTGGACAGAGTGTGTTCCCATGGGCATGATGCCACAGTTAAGACCTGGACTTAACTGGGGAGGGAGGAAAAGGTCGACAGTGGAGGGGAAGTGGAGCAGCCTGGGTTGGGGTGGGTTGCCAGCTCCTGACTGTTAATGTCCAGCCGCTTGGCCTCTGGCCCGAGGCAGCTATGCTTCTGCGTGGTCCTATTTCCTGGGTCCTGGGCCTAAGCAAGCAGTCAGTCATTTTCTCTACAGCCCGTTCTGATTCCACTTCTAGAAACCTCTCTCTCAGTTGGTCATTATGGTGATTTCTCTGCTCGTGGAGATTCTTCTTAGACAGCCTCTGAGGCCGAGCCACTCAGTGTCCTCATCCCTTACCCTCCTAGTCTGGAGCTTCCCAGCCTCCCAGGCCCTGGGCACTCAGTCTTCCTGTCCTCAGTTTCTCAGTCCTTCCAACCTTCCTGCCTCCCAGGCTCTCCTTTCCATAGTCCCAACTCCCTAGCCCCTTAGCGTCCTAACTTCCCAGGCCTTCAGGCAACAACCTTCATGCTTCCTAGCCTCTGAGTCCAGCCTTTCTGTCCCAACTTCCAGCCTGTCCATCAGCCTCCCTTCCTCTAAGGCTTCTCCTGCCCTGCCCCCAATATTATGAAGAGCCTGCTTTTTGAGCAAGCCAGGCTTGACTCCAGCCTGAGGTGTCTTCTTGAAGTGAGGTGTGGCTTTGAGTAAAGTGTCCCCCTCTTTAAGTGGGGAGAATAATTCTGGCCGAGTATGGTTTCTGGAAATTGAGGTGCTGGAGGCATCAGACACATGGAGGCAGTGGCCAGCTACCCTCTTCCTTCTGGTCAGCCCCTTGGCGGGGAGCCAGAGCTGGCCAGTTTCCTGCCGTTCACTCTGCAGGGGGCACCCCGCCTGCCCTCTTTGGCATTCATCTTTCTACTCCCCCGCAGGCCTCTGTTGTGTTCTTTGCCACTGAGGGAGCCTCTTCCGCCTTCCTTACTGCTGGAAAGAGGAGGGGGAGGCGATGGGGGTTTCTGGGGAGTCAGGATGTGGGCAGAAGCCACTTCTGGTTCTCAGGCTGAGGGCTACAACTGTCTGGCCTCCAGCCAGCTCTCTGCCTTCCTTATGTCTGGGCATTCGTTATCTTGGGGGTTCTAGATGGAATGCATGGGGGTTGGCAGGAGCCCTGGGAACGTTTTCTAGTTTTGAGACCCTAGCATTCCTTGAGGCAGCCTGGTGTGCCCACTGCCCAGGATCTCACCTTGTTTTGGAAGGGTGATCTTCTCCGAGTGCTGACCACTTGGCCTGCCTTAGGAAGACCTCTGCTCTGCCTAAAACTGAGCCCCTTGGGTACCCTTCCCCTAGTCTTCTCAGAGCGCCAGGGAAGGCCCCTGGCTGGATTGCTGAAGAAGGAGATGAGGGAGGGAGAAGGGGCAGTTGCAGAGGGGGCACCATGTCTTGTGGCTTTCCTGTTGTGTCCAGGCAAAGTTCCTGCAGCGGCCACTCTCTGTGACCTCAGATTCGGGAGTGGACAGGAGGAAGGATAAGGACAGACAGTGTCCCCTGAGGGTGCGGTTGCGTGCATGGCCGCTCAGCTCTGCTGTCCATCTCGCTCCTGGCTTGGGTTCCTGACTCTACACTGGCTGGAAACCTGAATTTCCTGCTCAGCCAGGAGGGGCGTGGCTCCGACCTGGTCAGACCTGGGCCAACTGGTCCGACCGGCTGAGGTTACCACAGGTTCAGAAGCTAGGGCCCTGGAGGCTAGTTGGCCAGAGGTATGGCACCCCTGCCTGGGGGGCTGGGGGTGGTTCAGTCCGGGGCTCACAGCAGGCCCCGTGCAGTCCAGTCTAGGGCACTTGGTTAGTTATCCCTCCATGCCCAATCAGTAGTCTCTGTCCCCAACTTGCCTCCCCGTGCCAAACACATCCCTTGTCAGGGAGCTCACCGGCAGATAGAGGGACTTACATGCAAGGTGGTGCCTAGTATCCCAGGTCCTGCTCATGGTTTCCCAAACAACCAACCAGGAATCAGGAACCCAACAAAGGAAATAGATGCATTTATAGATTTGGCCTCGCCTGCTGCAGTGTTAAAATCTGTAGGAAAGAGGAAGCAAAAGCCAGGAAATCTGCATACGCGGATGCACCTCTGATTGGTGGTGAGACTCATCTGTCCTAGGAACTGGCTTATCCCTAGGAGACTTTCTCTTCTGCAGCTGAAGGGATCTCCTGGAATAATTCCTGGAATAATTAAACGTTCTTTTAGAGACACCATTAGTAAGATGTTGTGGAAAGGACTGGAAGGTGGATGGGTGACCTGGGATGTGTGTGTGTGTGTGTGTGTGTGTGTGAGTGTGTGAGAGAGAGAGAGAGAGAGAGAGAGAGAGAGAGAGAGAGAGANGTGTGTGAGAGAGAGAGAGAGAGAGAGAGAGAGAGAGAGAGAGAGAGAGAGAGAGAGAGAGAGAGAGAATATGAGGGGAAGGGCAGTATTCCTCTGACTGTGGCTGGACTGATTTCATCTTCAGGACATTTTGGGGTCCTTGTTCTCTCCAACTCCTGCTCCCCCCACACCAAACCCCTTCTTCCCCGTATCTTCTCTGAAGGGACCACATTCCTCGCAACCTCAACCCGTATCAGGTTGTCATTAACTCCATTCAACAGGAGACTCGGGCCTGGCTGTAGTGGGGCCTGTCTCTAACTCGTGGTCAGCTAGTGACTCTTCTGGCCTACAGTGGTGGACAGGGACAGGACACCTCTTCCTCCTGGGTCTTGTTGACGCACAAGGAAGGATAGTTTTTGTCACTTATAGGATGCAACACACCTAGATAGAGGCTGGGAAGCATCTAAATTTGAATCTTAGTTCATGGCGCTGCAGGGCCCTGGACCTTGGCTCTCTCTGCATCAGCGTCCTTATCTCTGAGAGCATTAGCACCCTGTTCTCTACTCCTGGCCTCCACAGGATCAGTCCTCGGAGCTATTTTTGTGATTTTTTTTTCAGCGGTAGCAAAGGTAGCATCTGCATCCCAGGTACCAGCGGCCTCAGGTGTCCTTGATCAGAGCTGGCAAACGTAAGCCTTCAGGTGCAGGCGGCGTGCTCAGGGGTGGAAGCGGTTCTCCGAAATTCCACCTCTCCCAGTCTGGGGTGGGCATGGCAGGGGGGGGCGCTCTGGGGTCCAGATTCAAGCCGGTACAGGCGGTACAGACGCAGTGGCGGGGAGATCCCGTTGGTGTACCCAACCGTCCTGCTCTGCCCTGTCTGCTCAGCCAGTTGTACTTGACCTGGGGCGCCCCTGCCTCATGTCTGTCACAGGGCGAGATGAGCACCTTGCTGCCATCTCCCGCTGCAGCTCTGGTGGCACTGGTGGCGGCTCTCTCATTGTGAACTCATGCTACGGAGTCCGCTAGATGTGAGGCCCCGCCCCTGCACCCCTTTCGCTAGATGAGAGGCCCCGCCCCTGCCCCTTTTCGGAGCTGCGCTCTGTGAGGAGACATCGCCCTGTCTCTGTCTGGGACGCTGGATGGGTACATTTGGCTGGAAAACGAGATTAGGAGGAAGCGGGGCGGCACCCAGAGCTTCCTGAGAGTGGTCTTGGGGACGAGAAACAGGCCTCCTGGCTGGGTTTCCTCTGATCAGAGACGGCAGGATACACAGCTGTGCCTTGGAGAAGCCACCATGCAGCTTGCCCCTGCCTCCCCTGTAGCCACAGCTAGAAGTGGTCCAGGCGTCCGATTCAGTTAGTGCCCTCAGAGGAATTACCCTTTCTTTTCCTGGCTTTTTTTCTTTTTCTGAGCAATCGAGTCCCAAACACTGTCCTGAGGTCCCACTATCCCATTCTCCCTGGCAGACTGCTCCACCGCCTCCATGGAGGCCATGCATACACTTTAGGGCCAGCGTTTGAGGACCTGGAGGAACAGAGAGGATGAGCATTGGCTTCTGTTTGCGTCTCCAGCCGCAGGCGTGCAGGAACTGAGGTCTGCCTCCCAGGCTCTCCTGCCCTCTGCTGGCCGTCTGTGGAAGGGTTTCTGCTGCTGTGTTGTGACAGCTTGAGCCTAGGAACAGACCTGGAGACTCCGAAACAGGCAGAGACTGTCCGCTCTAGCTCCCACGATACGCCTGGGACATTGAAATATGACTTTCCCTGGAAAGACAGAGAGGGCACTGACTACCAAAGGAAGGGATCTGCCTTAGGCCACCCTGGGGGAGCCAATGAGTTTGAGCTTATGGGGACACTTACTGGTGGCTATGCCACCAAGAAGTCCCACCCCAGTTAACTGTTTTGTAGTAGTGATGAGGATCTCAGGGTGGGAGGAAAGAGGGGCTCCAACACGGTGCCTGGTCCCCTGGGCATCCGATTTCCCGCCCTCTGTCCTGCCGAGGGACATGGCCAGCTATCGGATGTCTCTAAGTCTGTGACACATTTAGAGGCAATTGCACTATAATGGGATCTTTTATGAGGTTGGCAGGCCCTCTTGAAGGTCTACTGCGTCCATTCCAAGTAAATGCCAATTGCCCTGGGGGCTCATCAGCCATAGGAATGTTAAAGACCAGAGCCAAACAAATTAACGGAAGCCTCCTGGGCTGCCAGTGTGAAGAGCCGTCAGTGTGAAGGGCTTTCAGTGTGAAGGGCCGTCAGTGTGAAGGGCTTTCAGTGTGAAGGGGCCGTCAGTGTGAAGGGCTTTCAGTGTGAAGGGCCGTCAGTGTGAAGGGCCGTCAGTGTGAAGGGCTTTCAGTGTGAAGGGCTTTCAGTGTGAAGGGCTTTCAGTGTGAAGGGGCCGTCAGTGTGAAGGGCTTTCAGTGTGAAGGGCCGTCAGTGTGAAGGGGCCTTCAGTGTGAAGGGCTTTCAGTGTGAAGGGCCGGCAGTGTGAAGGGCCGGCAGTGTGAAGGGCCGGCAGTGTGAAGAGGTGCCACCACATGTATGATGATGGTTCCTTCAAAAGGGCAAGGATGGAGAGGACAAGGCCAGGGGACCAGCGGGGTGGTTCAGCTGATCAGGCGACTGTTATTTGAGTCCGGGCCTGGGTTGATTCCAGTGCCGTTTAAAGGTGGAAGGAGAAAACTGACTCTATGGAAGTTGTCTTCTGACCTCCACACGTGTACCCGTGCACACATGTGCTTCATCACACATGTGCACCACACATGCTCCTACAGGATGGATACTAAACTAATGGGTTATTGGAATGGGCGCTCTATCTGCCTTGTTTTGTTTTGTTTTTACCTGCCCCGCCTGGCTACTGAAATGGCTTCAGGTTAATTTAGTGAATGATCTCTCCACTGTATATGATCCTCATTTCAGGGTGTATCCCAGCAATACGCCCAGCCCTGCCTCCTTACAGTCTGGAGCGGGTGTTAATCACAGCCCACTCAGGACGACATTACTCTCAATATTTTTCATCTACATGGCTCCATTTCCTGATTCATCCATTACTCCCACCCCCGTGTTTTCAGAGGTTGCCATGAATCAAGGCCTGTGTGACTCCATCAAAGCTCTGGTGTTCTGCGTCTCAGCAGGGGAGCAAAAGACCCACAGTTCACTGTGGGGTCTCAGGTCCCTCCGCCTAGCCCTTACCTGCAGGGAATTCCCACGCCAAGCAGCCCCTTCCCCCTGCAGCACTGGGTGCAGCAGTGATCACCTGCACCTCCCCACCCTTCACCCCTTTGGGAAACAATTGTTTGGGCTTGAAGCCTTCCGGGGGGTGGGGGCTCCCTAACACTGACTTTCTCATCCTCTTGGCTGGCCGTTTTCCTCTGGGCTCAGCCTCAGCTGCTCGCCTTGTCCTAACCAGAGCCCAGGGGCTGCCACCACAGCCTTCTTAAAATCTAAAATAGAATTAAGAATTAAAAATTAGCCGAGTGGTGGTGTCTCATGCCTTTAATTCCAGCACTCAGGAGGCAGAGGCAGGTGGGTCTCTGAATTTGAGGACAGCCTGGTCTGTACAGTGAGTTCCAAGACAGCCAGGGCTACACAGAGAAACCCTGTCTAGAAAAACCAAAACCAAAAAAATTTAAAAATTAAACAATTTTTAACTTTTTGCCACACAAAAGTTGGTTACTCTGGAATCTCCCCTCAGGGTATGCCTCAGCCTGATTTTCCCTGGGCACAGAAAGCTCAGGCTTGGTTGTTAAGTCTGAGGGCCCATGAAACCGTCACATCAGTTAGGAGGCATGTCACTCCCCAAACCAGGGATGCTCCACCCGGCTCATTTTTGGTTCAGACTGTTCTCTGTAGGTACCACTGGGTGTGTGACTTTCTCTGAGAGACGTGAAGAAACTTCTCTTTACCCAAGATAGACAGGGCATGGGCAGATCAAAGAGAGGGTTTTGTCCAAGCCAAACCCTGTGAACCCAGTGAACTTAATGGAGTTATGGGGTGGGTTAGGTCATAGGCGGCTACACCCCCAGGAAATCCCACACCCAGTGGACTGTTACCTTAGGGCATAGCAATTACAGACTCAGGGGTGGGGAGCCTCATGAGGGTCATGTGATGACTTCTCAGGGTCTTCTAGCCTCTCTTCTGCTGGCCTCCCATGGGGATACTCATCAGCCTGATTTAGCTCACAGGTCATCACAGCTGCTTGGCTTCAAAATGGAGACGATCTTGTCAAGCCCAGGAAATAGCTGTATCACGGGCATCGTCCTCAACCTCTCATCTGTGAAGTGGGCACAGTGCTGGGTTCTCGGGGCCAGTGGGGGTTGTCTGAGTTATAAGGCTGTGTCTCAGTGCTATGCCTCCCCTCCCTCCCTGCCTTCTTGCCCCCTCAGCTCAGGTCTTCTCATTAGTCTCTGAGGAGGCTTTGATGGTGTGCCTAGCTGCTTTCCTGGGCTGGGCATACTGTGGTGCTATCTGCCCCCTCAGAGATCCACCCACATCTGGCTCTAGCCTGGGCAGGGTGTCTTCTCTGTAGGAGACAGGAAGCTATGCTTTCAGTGTGTGTCTCTTGGTGCAGAAGCCAAAGCTGCACTTTTTCCACTCTATAGCCCTGCCTTGGGTCTTTAAGGGCAACCGCGAAGAGAGGAGAGATTGGAAAATTAGACCAAGACCCAGGAACGAGGACGGGTAGGGCCTGAGTCCTGCCAGACATGACTCTGCCTGGCAGCTGCCCCCACCTGGTTCCTAGCGTCTCCTGTGTCCCCGTGGCCATGCCTGTGTATCTCCATGGAAAATTAACAGAATTTCTGCCCCACGCTGGCATTCATATGTCCTGCTTTTCAACAAGTCCTGCCTGTCTTTTGAGCTTCTGTTCCTCGTCCTTAGAATGGAGTAGCAACCCCATCACCGCCTGAACGTCCTCATTTTGTACTCAGCGTTAGTCCTTTTGGGGCTTGTCATTTGATTGCTTTGCGACTGGCCTTGAGGGCCGGCTGCACGGGGAGATCTACTCAAGGCAAGAAGAAGGTGTTGGCCCAGGGTCCAGCAAGCTGAATCTTTCTTCAGCTGTTATCTGTCAGCTCACTGTAGTGGAAATGCCCTCTGGCCGAGGAGGGAGACACAGTCCAGGCAGGACTTTGGGATATGGTTGGCCATGTGGGAGAGAGGGCAGAGAGGCACCTATGCCCCCAGGTTCTCATGTTCTTCCCTCCCTCCCTGCAGGATATCTGCGATGATCCCCGCCTCTTCGTAGATGGCATCAGCTCTCATGACCTGCACCAGGGCCAGGTGGGCAACTGCTGGTTTGTGGCCGCCTGCTCGTCACTGGCCTCCCGAGAGTCCCTCTGGCAAAAGGTAAGGTCTGGGGAGCGGCAGCTGCAGGGGCTATCAGCCTGTGGCGCTCGCTGCCAGGAAAACATGGCATCAGGGAGGCTTGTGGGGCTTCCTGAAAGCCTGCTGCTGCGTTGGGCTGGGCCTCAGTTAGCAGACTGGCCTTCCCTCGCCTGTTCAGCCTGGGATCCTCAGGGTAATTCCCAAGGTGACTCTGATGTGTCCCCTCTCCAACTGCTGAGGGACAAGGGACCGTGGAGCAGAGGCTACCCCTGTGAAGTGTGCATACTGCCTGTGTTATCCTCGGTGTAGAGATACCACTTAGTGCTCAGTAACTGCTGTGTGACACAGGCCAGTTGCTGGCTTTTCCTGGGCCTCAGTTTTCTCAGTTGTTCATCAGAGTGTGGTCTAGACAGCTCCACGTTTAGTGATTTCCAGATTCATGCTGTTGATGTTCTGGGCCAAGGTCTGGGGATTGATGGAATGGGTCCCGGGCCTGCCTCTTGAACCTTCTTGGCAATGCTCAGCAGAAGACCTTAAATATAACACTTGGAACCACTTTCCCAAGGAGGGGAGGCCATTTTCAGTTACATAGTGAATTCAGGACTAGTCGGGATGTGTGAGACCCTGTTTGAAAGCCATGAAGAAGAAGGAGGAGGAGGAGAAGGAGGGGTAGGAGGAGGAAGAGACACTGTTCTTCTTTTTTTTTTTTTTCGAGACAGGGTTTCTCCGTAGCTTTTGGTTCCTGTCCTGGAACTAGCTCTTGTAAACCAGGCTGGCCTCGAACTCACAGAGATCTGCCTGCCTCTGCCTCCCGAGTGCTGGGATTAAAGGTGTGTGCCACCACTGCCTGGCTAGACACTGTTCTTATAGGACCCCTGGCAGGGTAGCTCTCAGTCAGTGATGGCCACACTGACCTATTTTGCAATAATTATTATCCCTAAACATAAATGTGTTCTAGGTGTTCCAGGCAGGGGAGATGGCTCAGTAGGCAAATCCTTCAAGCCTGAGTTTGATCCCTATGACCCCCATGGTGGAATAAGAGAATAGACTCCCACAAGTTATCGTCCTACCTCCATATAAATAAACAAACAAACAAACAAGTAATTGAAACAGGGCGCAAGAATAGGATACGTTTTTTTTCTTGATTTCCCAGGCATCCGTCAGCCGCCAGAGGGAGCTGTGTCCTTAGCCAACACCCAGGCCTTTGCAGGGCCTCTATCCTCCTCTCCTGTCTTCGGGAGAGTGTGGGCCCCTAGCCACCCAGTAGGTGTCCCTGTCAGGGTCACGGCCCCTGCACACTGTGGGCCTTTGGTACTCAGAGCCCACTGCTATGGCGTACAGGGGTGGGAGTCTATGCTGGACAGCCTCAGACTGGAGGGCGAAGAAGGGTGTGTCTGTGTGGGTGTCGAGGGCTGGAGAGAACTCAGCCCGGAACCATCCATCATCCGGATGGAGGACTGGTCCTCAGCACAGCAACCTCCATCCCCGACTCTGAGCAAGGGCTGCACGGCCTTGGCTTGCAGGGGCATGTGGGCCCTGTGTGTTGCTCCACCCTGCCCTGTAATTGCCTGTTTATCCGAGTCTCCCCTCTAGAGGTGAGCTCCCCAGAGGCAGAGCTGGCCCAGTCTGCCCCTTCTTGCTGAGTCTGGTGTGATGAGCAAAGGTTGGGGAACAGAGGGCTGCCCCACCTTAAACCCAGGACAGCCCTGTGACTCTGAAGCTGACCTTGCTGTCCATTTCCCGCGGGTCCCTTGATGGACTGGAACCTAACCAGGTCTGGCAATGCATTGCCAAGGCAGATCCTCACCTTGCTGTTTCAATGACTTGGCCTCGAGGCTCTGCTCCCCATCTAGCTGATGGAGAAGGTGGCGTGCTTCTCATCAGTGTGGAACCGCCACCTTCTGCAGGACCGAGACCCCGACCCTGGTGGCCTCCCAGGCTGACCTCCAGGAGTTTGGCGGTGGGGGAGGCTGGGCCAGGGTTGGATGCGCTAGGCTGATTGCGGTCCACCTCCGGGAGCTGCTGTGCTGACAGGTCCCTGGTTCATGCGCGGAGGCCCTGGGGAGCTCATTACCGTGCCTTACATCCCCTGCGGTCCCCACTGACTGGTCCCTGTTTGTTGTCACCCTCTTGTTCTGTCCTGTTGCCCCGCAGAGCCTCCCTGACCTTCGTCTGTTTTTTCCCCTGGAAGAGCAGCAGGGGGAGTTGTGCCCCAAACCCCGCCCACCTCTACCCAAACCCCGCCCACCTCTACTCTCCCAGTGCTGAGAACCAGATGCTGATGTTCCTTGCCTGGGGGCACTCCTGCCCTTCCTCTAGGAAGCCGTTCCTTTCTTACAAGACCTCAGGGTGGTCTGGGGCTGATGGGCACAGGATTCCAAGCCTGTAAGGCTGAGTCTGTTCTGGTTGCTAGTCACTGACGTTGGCTTCCGTGTCAGCCTGGCTTTCCGGGCCCCGTAGACAAATGCTGGGCATTTAGGAGTGCCCTTGCTTACACAGCTTCTCTCCCACCCTTCCCTCGTGCGTCCCACCCAATCATCTGCTCCACAGGGCTCCCTCTCATGTGGGTCAGTATGGCCTCCTCTAGCTCAGGAGTTTGTTCCCTAAGTCAGACGGTGGGTCTGAGGTGACCAGGCTCCCTGAACCCACAAGTAGGATATGGTTAGGTTAAATACTTGTCACGGGGCTCAGCTTAGGTCAGATCCAAGGTTCTTTGGGAGGTGGCCTCGCATGGGCCTGCTGCCTGCTCTTAGCTGCCCAGGACCCAGGGGCAGTAAAGACAGAAGTGGCCATCATGCAAAGCAAGAGTGTTGGGGCAGCGAGTGAGGCAGGGGTTGTTAGTCCTGGGCAGTGCTGGGCAGAGCAGAAGGTGCTGGGACCAGGCAAATTTTGTTGCCAGTTTAAATGTTTCCCAGTTTTCCCGGATTGCAGCGGGGAGACCTTGCATTCAAGGCCCACCTGGGCTATTCATTAAACCCTGTCTCAGCAACAATGAAACAACAACAATGATAAACCGAATGTCTCCCACTCTGTCCCAGCCCATGCCTCAGTTATGAATCAGTTCATTAGGAAGTGATGAATGGGGGCGGTGGAGAGATGGCCCAGTGGTTAGGAGCCCTGCCTGCTCTTCTGGAGGACCTGGGTTCCAATCCCAGGCGTGGCAGCTGACAACTGTGTGTACCTCCGTGATCCATCACCCTCACACAGACATACAGGCCAAGCACCAATGCAGATAAAATTTTAAAAATTGAAAAAAGTAAGTAATAAATGGAGGACTTAGCCGTGTCCCGGGTACACTGTATGTTCTGGGGACTGAACATGTGAAAGGCACAGGAGGACTTAGCCGTGTCCTATGTATACTGTATGTTCTGGGGACTGAACATATGAAATGCCCGTAAGGCCCACGCTCCTTTCTCCACCCAGAGGCAGCCGTGTTAGGGTCTCCTCATCCTCTTCTCTGCTGGGGCTGAGGAGGTTGTCTGGGGTGCTCCCTTTGTTTTCTGCAGCCACAGGGGCCCCTTCAGAGCGGCCTTTCTCTCCTGCGTCCACCTCCTTCCCTCTCTGGCCACAAACATGTATCACACAGTTCTTTGCTGGCTCCTCCCGCCTGCCCGTCTGTGGGTCCCCAATTACAGCTGTCATAGCTTCCTTCACCCCTGACTGCCTGCAAGGTGCACCCTCCTCCCCACAGCAGACCAGCCCGCTCTAGCGGTTCTGTGGCCCTGGGTCCCCACCCCCACCCCGCCTTCCTCCGGGATGTAGAAGCCTGAGTGTGTCTGTACAGATGCCAGCTTCCTCAGCCTCAGCCTCTGGCACGCTGTCCTTGCCAGCCCTCTGATTTCTCAGCCTTTCTGGACATCGTTAGGTCTGTGAGGTTAACACCTGCCCTCTGCCCTCGGCCCCGACACTCTGGCGTCAGCTCTGTCCGTCCTCACCTTCAGCCACTTGTTACTGAACCCACAGCTTCCCTGGTGTGCTGAGACCGGTCTCTACCTCGCCTTCTAGGCTTCTAGGTCACCTTTTGTCGTTGCCATTCATTCATTCATTCATTCATTCATTCATTCAGCGTTCAGCATTCCTGCCATTCACTTAGCTTCCGGAACATCCCCTGAGCACGGAAGCCATGTTCTCACTTACAGAGATGAACAAGACAGACATGGCCCTGCCAGGGTGTCCAGTCCAGGGGAGACACAAAACAAACAAAATCAGGGCTGGGATCCAGTTCAGTGGGCAGGCACCGGCCAGCCCCGGGCAAAGCTCGCGTTCACACCCCCACTCATGCACGTTGGCTCACATACCTCACACTTTCTCTTGTTCACACGCATGCACGCACACTCTTTCAAGCACTGACGCAAACACAAATACGAACTGGGCTTGCCGTGTGGCTTTGTGGGTAAAGGTGCTTGCCAACTAACAATCGGGGTTCAATCCTGGAACCCATATGGTGGGTGGAGAGAACCAGCTCCTTCAAATTGTCCCTGACCTCCATATATGACCTATGGCATTTACACACACACACACACACACACATGCACGCACACACACACACCTGCACGCATGATGCATACACAAATGGAATGAAAATAATTTAAGGTCAGAATGTCACTCTGGAAGCGCAGAAGGCCTTCCTCTTCAGAGAGGAAGTTGAAGCCCCTCACTCTGTACCTCTCAGCCATATCGCCCTGAAGGCTGGCGAGCGAGCAGGCAGCTTGATTCAGCTCTTACCATACTGGTTTCTGGGATTGCTGCTGGTGGCCCCAGTTTGTTTTTCCCAGTGCTGGGAACTGAATACAGGGTCTGTCCGTGCTAGGCAAGGGCTCTGTCAAGGATACCCTGGACGCCTCCTCCTTCATCCTAAGATCCCCAATGGCGAGGCTGAGGCAGGAGGATTGTGAGGTTGACCCACTGAGATCCTGTCTTCAAGTAAAAGGATCAGATTTAGGGGCTGTAGTTCGGTGAAAGAAGCTTTGGGTTCAGTTCCCTGTATTGCCGGAAAAAAAAAAAAAAAACAACCCAAATGAAAAGCACTTGCCGTGATGGCTCACACCTGTGAACCCAGCACTTGGGAGACCCAAGCAGGAGGATTGCTGGGAGTTTGAGGGCAGCCTGGATAGCTACACGGTGAGACCTTGTCTCAAAGACAAATAAGCAATCAAGCAAACATAACAAGTGAGCTGTGCTAATTATCAACCCGCTGGTTCACTTGGCCTCCATCTAGCCATGCAGTGTGCTTCTGTCCCCTAAACCCTTCTGATCATTTCCAGTTACGACACCTTGCCCCCCCCCCGCCCGCCTCTTTCCTGTGTGTGGCATCCTGTAACAACCACATCTCTCTATCGCCACTGCCCAGACACACTTCCGTCTCCAGACACACCATCTGTCCGCACACACTGGCTGGGCTCTGCCTCCGATTGCTCCCTGGCCTGGGGAAGGTGTCTCCTAGGGGAGGCAGAGGATCAGTGTAGGCGGTAGGCCTGGTGGGATTCGGGTGGAAGTGAGAGCCGGGCCTGTGGCTATGTGGCGTAGTATGTGGTAAGATGGATTGAACCACGGCTTCCAGGAGCAGAGCCAGGCAGCTGTCTGGCAGGTGATTTGGGATTTGAGAGTTGCAGGTTCAGCCGGGTTGGGTCCTAGTGATGCTAAAGGAGAGGAGGACGCCCAGGGCATTTGGGAAGCAGAATTGACAGGACTTGGCAGGTGGCTCAGAGAGAACGAAGAGAGGATGAGGCACCGGTGGCCCCAAGCTGGCCAGGAAACCAGTGACGGACAGGTTCACCTTGGTGCTGCCCTGTCCCCTTTCCCGAGTTACCTCCCTGTGTCTGTACCCCTCACTTCTCTCCCAACAGCCCCATGCAGCGCTCCCTCCTTCACAAACAAGCAAGCCTCCGGCTTGTTGCTCCTACTGTAGTCAAGGTGATTGCCACAGCAGTTGACATCAGTGCTCCGGTCCCTAAGGAGCCTGTCACCCTCCAGCCTGCCTACGGCACGGCGGCGTTACCACCTCTGCAAGGAGCAGAAAGGAGGAGGCAGCTGGACACACACTCCCCTCTGCGTCCCCATTCTGAGAACTGGGTGGGGCCAGAAAGGGCCCGTGGCCAAAAAGGAGAGGCTGGGAAGGGAGGCGGGCCTTCAGGGGGCCTCCTCTCTTGGCACCTGAGGCTCCAACCCACTTGGTTCCCTGACATCGGCGGGAGAGGCGGCAGTGGCAACACCTGTAGCGTCTGGGCCATGGCAGAGGACGGGCCACCGAAGCAGCAGCTGGACATGCCTCTGGTTCTAGACCAGGACCTGACCAAGCAGATGCGACTCCGAGTCGAGAGCCTGAAACAGCGTGGGGAGAAGCGGCAGGATGGCGAGAAGCTGCTCCGGCCGGCCGAATCTGTGTACCGTCTCGACTTCATCCAGCAACAGAAGCTGCAGTTTGACCGCTGGGATGTGGTCCTGGATAAGCCGGGCAAGGTCACCATCACGGGCACCTCGCAGAACTGGACGCCTGACCTCACCAACCTCATGACACGCCAGCTGCTGGACCCTGCTGCCATCTTCTGGCGCAAGGAAGACTCCGACGTCATGGATTGGAATGAGGCCGATGCCCTGGAGTTTGGGGAGCGCCTGTCTGACCTGGCCAAAATCCGCAAGGTCATGTATTTCCTTATTACCTTCGGCGAGGGCGTGGAGCCCGCCAACCTCAAGGCCTCTGTGGTGTTCAACCAGCTCTGACGACAGCCCTGGCTACCCTGCCTCTGGCCCACAATTCCCTCTTGCCCGAACCTCCTGCCACATGTATATTTTGGGGACATTCTTCTAACTGCTCCTTCTGTGCTTGGCTTGGCTAGAGGTCCCCTGAGTCCTACGTGGCCCCCTTTCCTGGTGCTAGTACTGCGGCTCACAGGGATGACCCATGGCTCCGTAGTCTAGACGCTGGACACTGCTACTGTAGACAATAAACGCCTTTTGGGTTCGTGTGGCCAGATGGATGGACTTCTTGGGCACCTGCCATCTCTGCTTCATTGTGGTGGACAGAGAGGGACTGAGAGGCCAAAAGGCTAACCAAGAGATCCAAATAACCAACCACTGGATTTCCTACAGGGGTGGAAGACTGAGACGTGACAGGAACTGCCTTCTGGGGAACCTGGCAAGAAGGCATTTGCCTGCCGGCTAAAGCTGGCACCAGGAGATGGATGCCCAGTGGCACTCTGGCGGCGGGAAGGTGCTTTTTCCAGTGTCAACACCAGCCTGCTGTGACCTTAAGGGCTTCCAGACACTGGGCAGGATGACGGCAGGGCTTGGTCTGTCTGGCAGAGGGTGGCTGGCTTTGCAGGTCTCACCCGGGTTGCTGTGGAGAAGGGAAAGAGGATGTAGAAGCTGACCCAGCTCTAACTACCCACACATATGTATATGTTGAGAGATAGCATGCTATGTTTGTATGGATGTGTGCCCGAGGGCTAACACTAGTCAGGAATAAGGCTGACTTTAGCTTAGTTGTTGAGCAGTTGGTACTAGGTCCTGGGCTTGGTGGAGTTGACCCTGTCTGCGTCCTCCTTGGTGCAGGGCTTCCTGAACTGGGAGACTAAGGCTCAAATGGGGAAGCAGAGAACTGAGTTGGGGGGTCCAGGGCTCTGAGCCAGAAACACTGATGTCCCCAGTAGGACGGCTGGCCTTTGCAGGTCTCTGATCAGGAACACAGGTGCTGTGTCCTGCTGTAATTTCTCTGGGCGTTTACTGGGGGTTCTACCAGAGTGGAGGCACATGGGTAAGGCTTTGGGGCAGCTATGATGTCTGATGTCTGAAGTGGGTTGAATACCTCCAGGTGTGATGTCTAATACTGGACTGGCTTCAGAGGCTATCCAGGTAAACCCACTCCCCAAACTGGCAGGGAAACAGAGGCACTGGTATCGGCAGACTCCGTCCTGCCCCAAGCCTCATTTCCTCCACCCTGTGCATGCCGAGAGCCTCCTTTTAAGGAGAAGCCTCACCTGCCACCTGGCATCAGTCAGAGGCACCTCAGTGGTGCCACCCACTCTGCCTCAAGGCTGCCTCATCTGAGATGCCAATGCATGGAGATCTGAAGGTAGGATCCGTCCAGTGGGTGGATTGCCAGGAGCGCAAGCTCCAGCTCAGGGTCGGGATTCTGGAGGCAGGAGATAGGCTGTGTTGCTGGCTCTGGTGGCTATTGCTTGCAGAAGCACCTGCTAGTGCCTTCTAGACGCTGCTGACTCTAGGGAGCCATACCTAGACAGGGGCCCCACCTTTCTGACCTCTCCCTACAGCTCTCAAGACCCCCTTGGTTCACGCTGCCTGTCCCCCAATTCTGTCTCACCCCGTATTCCCTGTGGGGGGCTTGAGTGTCTCTGCCCTGCTTGTCACATGTCCCCAAATAAAGACTTCATGCCCTCACTTCTGCAGTATGGTGTGCCTCTGTGATGTGGTTTGTATCTCTTGCTGCAAGCCCACATCAGAAGCATTCCCTGTGGGGACCTCGCAGTTATGAGGAACTCCATCCTGCCAACCTTCAGGATGATTGAGCAGTGAGGTCCCATGTCAGGATGGGGTTTCATCTGTCTTAGGTCTCCTGGCTGCCCTGCAGGGACCAATCCAGCCTCTGGGGTATGAAAGAGCAAGCTGAGACCTTGCTTGGGGAGTGGAGTGGGCGAGGCTGACACCGGTTTAGACTGGTCTTGGTCACTGCTTGGGTGTGTCCTCTAGGAGTCCCTGACCCTCTCCTGGGCTTGGCCTTCCAGGTTAGTCCCTGGTTTTCTGTCATCTCTTCAGAACTGAGCCCTCTAACCCTGGCATTGCGGTAGCTGGGGAAACCGGCATCTTAGAGCCCACCTCATCCACTCATTTTTGGATAGGGACAATTGAGGCCCATGGGAGGAGGCCTTCATCCTGAAATATGGAGGGGTGGCCTGGGAATAGGGTTCTGAGCCCCTGGACCTTTGATCCGGCAGCTGTGACCTCCTGTGAAGGGCTTGGAAAATACGTTCTTCCACCTCTTTTGAGGACCCGATTGTATTAGGATGGCTTCCTACAGAGAGAGGTGTCAGAGGGCTCCGTGGGTTGGCCTGCAGATGTCCCTAGCTTCAGAGAACTCTGGAATTCTCCCCTCGGCTTCTGTCACCTGGCTCCCATGTCTCATGGGGTCCAGAGGCATTTCCCTATGCTGTCCCCCCTGGTTCGGGAGCCTCTGTGTTCCCACATGCCCCCCCCCAAACTACCTCCTTCCATTTTATCCAGTTAGCCTTGAAGCTGGCCTTTTAGAAAGGCAAAGTCCAGGAGAGGAATCCAGCTTCCAGCCCCTGTGAACTGCAGTGGATATGACCCATTCGCCACGGAAACCACTGAGAATCGTGGGAACAGGAGTCCTGCTGTTCTGGAGCCTCTGCCTGGCAGAGAGTCAGTGTCTATAGCTCCAGGGCCCTGTTCTGCCTGCCAGTGACTGGCTGTGTGGCCCCAGGCAGCCTCTCTGGGTTGTTTTCTACCTGGTAGTCAGCAGTGCCTCCCTTACAGTGCCGGAAAGGTCACACGGAGAATGTCGGGGAAGCTAAGACCCCGGAAGTCACTTGTATGTCAATAGCTTCTTACAGACACTGTAGATTATCTTGGGAGAAGGGTTGGGAGAGTTATTCACTGAACAAGAACTTAAGGTTCAGAGAGGTAAACAGCATTGCCCGCGACTGCACAGCCGGCCAATGCTGACGGCAGTAGGTGTTGGGGAGGGATCGGCAGGTGCCAGGCCAGGCTCTTGGCCCCAGAGAGTGGTAAAGGACCGAGTTTTCTCTTATTACTATTAGGCTCAGATGTCCCAGCGGAAGGGGGACATCTCATCATCACACTGTGCCTAGAGAATGGGGGACCAGAGTTCTCTTGCCCTGGCCCAAGCAGTGGTGCCCGTCCTGGGCACACAGGGGTGGTTGGATGGTACATGACTGCCTGACCTCTCTAGTCTCTGTGTCTGAGACCTGGGGAATCTGAGACCTGTGAAACCAGAAGCTGAGACTCGAGGAATACCACAGTGGGGGCTGCTAGTGGAGACACAGGGAATCCCCCTGGCGACCCCCACCCTGGCCTTTCACCAGGGTTGCTCAGAAGTGCCCTAAGGTAGCCCTTGGGATCTAAGGCAGACATCTGAGCGGCTCCTGCCTGTCTCTTGTTCTTCACACTCTCTTTCACACTTGTTCACACTACACACAGGTCCTGGGCAGTGTCACTCTTCCTGGGCTCTTGACCCCTAAGCCCAGCGTAGACAGGTGCCGCCCAAGGGGAAATGTGGTCAGGTTCTTTAGTCTGAGACGTGCTTAGGAAACTCAACACCAGAGGGCGCTGTAGGGCACCCTGTCTGCACGGTGTGGCTCACACATACAGACACGCACTTGAAGTGGGTAGTGTTGGAGGGTGTTTTGTTTTGTTTTGTTTTTGTTGTCAAGACAAGGTTTCTCTGTGTATTGCCGGCTGTCCTGGAACTCATGCTAGCTATAGACCAGGCTGGCCTCAAACTCACAGAGATCCGCCTGCCTCTGTCTCCCGAGTGCTGGGATTAAAGGCGTGCGCCTCCACTACCAAATACATTGGAGGTTATTGATGACTCTGGGAGGGAGCTTTTCTCAGGGGCTGTCTGCCTCCCCATCCCTAAGTTCTCAGACTGATGTGTCTGCAGATACCACAGCCCTCTACAGTGTGTGAAGTTCCTCATAGCCATCTGTTATCATTGTAACAGTCCTGTTGGAGGTGAGGGAAGGGAACTTAGAGGTCTCCCTGTGACCAGCATTCACGTTTTCCAGTCAGCTTTGGTGCTGGGCCAGGCCCTGTACTGGGTGCTGGGAATCCGAGGAGGAACCACGTTTGGCTGTAGCCCCATTAAGGAAATCCCTGGTGCTGGGGAGCCAGGGGCGCTGCCCAGCTGCCAAGGGTTAGCCTCTCGGGGATAAAGGAAGAAAGGTGCAGGTAGAGCCAGGCATACAGGATGTGCCTTGGGGCATCATGAGGTGTTGTGCAAGCCGGGCGATGGTGGCGCACGCCTTTAATCCCAGCACTCGGGAGGCAGAGGCAGGTGGATCTCTGTGAGTTCGAGACCAGCCTGGTCTACAGACCTAGTTCCAGGACAGGCTCCAAAGCCACAGAGAAACCCTGTCTCGAAAAACCAAAAAAAAAATAAAGAAGGTCTCTCTTTGATGTCTTTAGATAGAAAGCAGAAGATGCACCAAGCCTGGAAGTCCTGGCTGATATACATGGTTGCTCGTAGGACCAAANAAAAACCAAAAAAAAAAAAAAAAAAAAAAGAATGAGGTGTTGTGCAGTTGTAGTGGATTTTGGTGAAGCCTACAGAGAGGTGATGTTAGGGCAGGAGGTAAGGAGGTCAGCAGATACCCAGGTCATGCCCTGGCATCCCCGGTGACATGTAGGGATCACGGAGCATCCTTCAGAGCAGCCGCTCTCAGTCTTACCGCATCTTACGCCTCTCACCTCCCCACGTGAGTTCATCCGCCGATGCTGATGGGTACAAACCTAAAGGAGAAGGAATCGTTTGAAAGATATGGAGTTATAGGGCTGGAGAGATGACTCAATGGTTAAGAGAGCTTGTTGATCTTCCAGAGGACCTGAGTTCAGTTCCCAGTACCCATGTGGTGGCTCACAACCATCTGTACCCCCTGGCCTCTGCAGGCACCAGGCATGCAAGTACACAGAGACATACATACAGGCAACATACCCATACATGTTAACTTTTAAATATGTATAGTAAATATGTTTACTCTTGAAGTAATCCAAACAATGTTTGGAATCCAAAATTCTAGATTTGATGGGGGTTTTTTGGTATTTATATATTTGTTTTACTTGTTGAGCATTTTTAATCTGAAAACCCCAAACCCACAGATCCAAATTCCCAAATCTTCTTAACATCACGTCTGTGCTCAAAACATTTCAGATTTGGGGGTCTTGCTTTTCAGATTAGGGCTGCCTACCTTGAATCATTAAATACACAGAGCAGTCTCTTCTCCGTTTGCAAAGAGAAAAGTCCTTCATAACCGTGGCTCAGTGGCCTGTGCTGCTTTTCATTTTCTCTTGCAATTTATTTGTTGAAGAAACTAGGTCATTTGTTATGTGGATATCTCACTGGGTGGATTTTGCTGGCTGTGTCCTCATGGGGACGTTTGGCATGTTCTCTGGCTCCTGCGCTTCTGTAAGCCGGGATTTGTCCCAGTGGCTTGGAAAGATTCATGCAGAAGACACATCTTGTCCTCTTCTCTCTCTCTCTCTCTCTCTCTCTCTCTCTCTCTCTCTCTCTCTCTCTCTCTCCCTTTCCCTCTCCCTCTCTCTTTCTCTCTGTTAAGGGACCATTGTATAATGGTTCTCAGACAGGGTCTCATATATGAATCCCGCCTAGAACTTGGCATGCAGCCATGTGGAAATTTCTGGCCGTCTTTCCTCCACCTCGCAAATTCTGGGATGCCGGGCGTGAGAAACCACATCGGGATTATTTGGTGCTGGGGATCCAACCCAGGCTTCCTACATGTTAGGCAAGCACTCGCCAGTGAGCCACATTCCTAGCCCTTATTAGTCCCTTGAAACAGGGTCTAGCCCAGACAAGCCTAGAATTCATCTTCCTGTCTCAAACTCCCCAATCTCTGCCCTACAGCCCAGTGTGTCCATTAATTCTTCAATGGCTTCAGAATAAAAGGGACTGAATTTCATCCTTTCTTCCACACTATTGCCTGGGTCATGTCTTCAGACAGAGACCCCCCTCCCTTGCTGTGCAGAAAAAGGCGGGGTAATGCTTCATTCTCTCTCTTTGTATTTCCCATCTCGAGAAGTCGATTGCTTCGCTGTCCTTCTCTGGTAGTGGACCTCATGAGCTTGAATACGCTCACTGCTTAGGGCATGACAGTCCCTGCCTAAAGCTCAGGCCATCTATCTGTGGCAGCTTCCTGAGTCTTCTGGCCTAGATAGGGAGGCTGGGGACCTCCTTGACTGGTGATGTAGCCGGATGTGGCATCCGGGTAGATGTGCTGTCCCCTCCCACCCTCACTGCCCGCAGGCAGCACAGAGACCAAGCAGCAAAAGCTACTCTGAGCCCACCCTATGCCAATTCTAATGGCTGTGATGCAGGAGGGGAAACTGAGGCCACCAGGGATCCTGACTCTGGATCTCCGGCCCGGGAGCCTCATTATCTGCTTCTAGGACGACCGTGGGCTCAGGGCCAAACCCTGCTGTTGACTAATGATCCTCCCAGGTCCCGGCTTATCTCCCATGCCCTCTGAGGGCTCCTCCTCCTTCCATTGCTGTCCAGAACACCCAGTGCAGAGTCTCAGGGGAGGAGGCAGGCCCTCGGGGCATGGCTCTCGGCCGTTGGGTACCATTCTGTATCCCTGGGCAGTTTCTCTGGACCTCAGCTTACCCATCTGTGCAGTGGGATGACCCCACCTTGTATAGGCCCCATTTTTTTTTGTTTGTTTGTATTCAGTGTTCTGTCTTCAGAGAAAGCTAGGGAGACAATGCAAGGGGTTAGGACAGAGGTGAAAGCTCACAGAGTTGGGTGAAGGCAGAGGTAAAGAGGGGAAAGGAAGCAACTGGCGATACTGGACCATGCCTGGTTACAGACCTGGGCCCAGGTTGCTAAGCCCGTGTTGGAATCCTGCCTGTGGCAGTCTTGGCTAGCAACTTCCCGGGGCACCATCCTGCATAGCTTTGAGCTGGGGGGAACACAGTAGAAAGCCGTGTGCCTGGCACCTCGCAGGGCTCCTTCCAGAAGAGGGTGGTAGTGCTGCTCCCGGAGTTGGCATCTTCATCTCCCTGGAGACAGCTCTCCTTTGTGTGTGTCCCCGTTGATAGTGTAAGTTGTATAAACAACACATCCCAAAGGAGTGTGAGGGTGGAGGCTCCGACCAGCACAGCCTCTCGGTGAAGCTGCCGCTGTGTGCCAGCCCAGCCTGTGTGTCTGGGCGCTGCTGTCTGAACCAGGGTGGCTTTCTCCTAGAAGGAACTGCCTGTGCTCTGAGTGGGGCTCAGCCGTACTTTGTTCACACATGGTAGAGTGAGCTGGTTGTCCTGCCGTGGAGGGCTGAGTTGTCCCTCTTCCTGCCTGCCGCCTGCTGTCAGAGGACCTCTGTTTGTCCTCTTGTCCTTGGGGACACCTCTGCCAGCTCCTAGGACATTTCAGAGCTGTGGCTGGTGCCAGGGTACTCCCTAATCTCCCTCCCCTCCACACCATGGGCGCTTTTGTCCCTTCCTCTCCTGCCAGACTCAAAGCGTCTTGCGGGAATGTACTATGTCTGGGTCATCTTGGTCCTCAGTGTCTAGCACAGTCCAGGGCCCAGCCAGGAAAATAACTCATCTGTCAGTACACAGGCCTGGGTTTGAATCCCAGCCTCAAACCCAGTTCTACCTGCCTCCAAAGACCATGAGCTTTTATTGTTGTTTTCCTGACCCTGCGACTGGATCAACGACTTGCCCCCTCCGAGCATTAATTTTCTCACCTGTAAAGCCGAGATGGAGCCACTTTGAAAAGCACACTGACCTAGTCTGTGTCAGGTCCAAGCCCTGGAGTTTGCAAGACTCTCTATAAATACTAGATACTAGAGTCCCTAAGGGGTGTCTGTACGTTTATGCACGCCGTCAACATATGTCTAACACACGTGCACCTGGGCCAGGTGGATGTAAAGAAAGAAAATGGGAAGCTCTGTCCGCGGGGAAGCTCCGCCCACGGGAAGCTCCGCCCACGGGAGCTCCGCCCACGAATAAGCACTTCCCACGGGAAGCTCCGCCCACGCGTGCTAACACTGCAGATCTTATCGGACCTTGAACAACCAGCGCTACTGGGCAGTTGCTGTAATAACCCAGTGAAAGTATGGATTTTAGGGACGTGCTTGGCCCAGAGGCTGAGGGATGGGGTCCTTGTCTGGCCTAGAGTTAAGGCGGACTTCCTGGACAACAAAACGGCCACTGAAGGAGGAATTGTGAGGAATGAGGGCAAGGAGCTGGCCTGGGAGCCCAGAGCAGGTCAAGACGTGCGGCCGGGTGGGAGACCCCTTAGGAGAGTGACATCATTTGTCCGTTTGCTGCTGAGTGGGGACCAGGGTGGTTGTGGGTGTCAATGCCGTTCCAGTGACTGGGAGTCAGAGATGGTGAGGGGGCAGGGTGGCGCTGGTGGGAAGGCAGGAGCTGAGAGGACATGCTTAGGTGGAGAGGGAGACAGAGAGGAGTCTGGCTTGGCTGCTGGCTTCCAGCTGGGGCTGCCTGGATGGCTGGGGTGGACGGAACAGATGTGAGGGAGGCTTGTGGGGAGGGAAGCCTGAGTCTCTGACTGACAGATACGGAACCCAGGTCCCAAGACCAGAGTGCTGACAAGTCCCAGTGTCCATGCAGTGGTGGGCTGGAACCCAGCACTCCGTTTCTTTGGGGTCATTCACTGCCCTTCTCTCAGGAGTCAGATGCCTCTCAATGTCCTCATCTTGTCTCCCTAGGTCATCCCAGACTGGAAGGAGCAGGAATGGGACCCCGAGAAGCCTGATACTTATGCCGGCATCTTCCATTTCCACTTCTGGCGCTTCGGGGAGTGGGTGGACGTGGTCATCGACGACAGGCTGCCCACAGTCAACAACCAGCTCATTTACTGCCACTCCAACTCCAGAAATGAGTTCTGGTGTGCCCTGGTGGAGAAGGCCTATGCCAAGTAGGTGTGGCCAGGTGGGGTGGCCAGGTGGGTTGACCAGGCAGAGCTGTCTGGGTAGGATGACCAGGTGGAACTGTCTGGGTGGGTGAATCGGGTGGGTTGACCAGGTGGAGCTGTCTGGGTGGGTGAATCAGGTGGATTGACCAGGTGGAGCTATCTGGGTAAGATGACCAGGTGGGGTTGGCCAGGTAGAGTTGTCTGGGTGGGTTGACCAGGTGAGTTTACCAAGTGTAACTGTAGGTTTCTTGGTGGGTTGACCAGGTGGGGTTGTCTAGGTGGGTTAACCAGGTGGGTTGACCAGGTGGTGTTGTCTGGGTGGGTTGACCAGGTGGAACTGTCTGGGTGGGATGACCAGGTGGGTTGACCAGGTGGAGCTGTCTGGGTGGGTTGACCAGGTGGGTTGACCAGGTGGAGCTGTCTGGGTGGGATGACCAGGTGGGACTGTGGGTAGGATGATCAGGTGGGTTAACCAGGTGGAACTGTCTGGGTGGGATGACCAGGTGGGTTGACCAGGTGGATGGAGCTGTCTGGGCGGGATGACCAGACCGAGTTACCAAGCCAGTGTGGACTGTTGCTGGGCATCCTGGGCCATTAGGAAAGGCTCTGTCACAGAGAGGTGAGGGACTGGTGTCTACAGCATGGTCAGAGCCTTGGCCTGAGGACCCTACCTGCTAGGTCTGTTGGGGTGGAGTGGAGACCGAGACTATGAGGAGAGGAACTGGGAGCAGATGGGGCCCAGGCAGGCCTCATGCAGTGTTGGGTGCAGGGTTGACACTCAGGGTTAGTGTCAACACTTACCCTCAAGTGTGCATTGCCGAACTTCCCTGGGGCCTTTCCTGGTCTGGATGGCAGACTGTGGCCCAGATGCCTGTCCTCCTCTTGTAGGACCTGGTACAGAATGAGCAAGAGTGTGCTGAGGAGTGAGACATTTGGGGGCAGGAATGCCAGCTGGTTCCAGCCAGCATGGAAGACGTTTCTCCCTGGGTTCTCTTCCCAGGCCTTTGGGGAATGTGGGGGGGGGAGGGGTGACAGAAAGTGTGAGAGGAATCACAAGAGTCTGCATTCAAGAGCCTACATGGAAGAGAGAAAAGGAAAAACAAATTCAAAAGAAAAACACCTGAGAATTTAACCCTAAGAAAGCAGAGCCAGTCCCTTGGTGGCCAATGTGTTTTCACTGCCATTGGTGGGGCTGTGGTGGAAGACCTCCTGCTGGGTAAACAAGTGCTCCACCACTGAGCTACAGTTCCAGCTCTTAAGTTTTGTTTTTTTAAATAAAGTTTTATTGATTATATATATATATACACACACACACGCACATATACCCACACACATACACGGTACTTCTTGCTAAGCCACCAATTCATTGTTCAGTAACTACTGCCCACAATGCTGTCACCATTACCTACATCCAAAATCTCCCCCCCCACGCACACCCCAGCAGAAATTCTTCCCCGTCAATCAGTAACTCTGTTTTCTCTCCCTGAAGCCTGCAGAACTCTGTTCTTCTTGCCTATGAACCTATCTCTCCTGGGCACCTTGTATACAGGAAATCCTGCTAAATTTGTTTCTCTGGGTCTGGCTTCTTTTACTCAGCATGATATATATATGTGTGTGTGTGTGTGTGTGTGTGTATACATACATATACATATAGATTTATTTATTCATGTATTCTATGTGTGTGAGTGCTCTATCTTCATGCACACCAGAAGGAATCTGATCCCCTTACAGATGGCTGTGAGCCACCATATGGGGGCTGGGAACTGCACTCAGGACCTCTGGAAGAGCAGTCATGTGTTCTTAACCGCTGAGCCGTCATATTTCCAACGTCCGGCTATGTTGCCGTTTATTCCAGCACTTTCCGCTGGAGCTCTCAGTCATGCTTTACCTGTTTGCAGACAGACAGTTGGGCAGCGCCCCCCTCTCGGCTGCTGTGAACGGTGCCACTGTGATCATGGGTGTTCAGGTGTCAAGTCTCTGGTTTGATCCTTTTCCAGTGTTTCTCAGCAGTGGAACTTCTGGGTCATGTGACATTCAACGGGCCTCTTTAAGGAACTCTCCGTAGTGGCTGCACTATTTTATCTTTGCTTCTTTCTCTGTGTGTGTGTGTGTTATACTTAGGCACATTTTGTATATGTGCATACTTGTACACGCATGTGTAGATGTGTGCACACACGTGTGTATATTCGTGTATCTGTGTGTGGAGTCCTAAGGCTGGAAACATCCTGGCTTGCTCTTCCCCTTCACTCCCGAAGGCAGGGTCTCTCAGTCAAACCCAGAGCTCACTGATGCGGCTAGTCTTGCTAGCTAGCTTGCTCTCGGAATCCTGTCCCTCCCGCCAGGGCTGGAACTGCAGGTGGGCCCCCATTCCCGCTTGTGTTTACTCGGGTTCTGGGAATTTGAACTCTAGCCCGGACATTTTCCTGACAATTGCTGTAACCGGCAACCCCCCCCCCCACCTCAGTTCTTCTTCACTTTTTAAGTTGTGAAGCGAGCATATGCCTTTTTGAGCAAATCCAAAAAGTATCGGACAGTGAAGGCCATGTCCCTTTCTGCTTCAGGCAACGCGACCGTTAGCATCTGGGCCTCCAGCTACCTCTTTTATTCTCTGCACCCCGTTTCCTCTATCAAGGGCAGCTCTTTCGGGTATCATTTTGTTATTGTGAGACAGGCTCTCATGCAGGCTTTTCCCAGACTCACTGGGTAGCAGAAGCTGGCTTTGAACTCCTAGCCCCTGTGCTGAGGCTACAGGCCGGTGCTACCAGGCCAGCTTCTTTAACATCTCTGACGCGTTTTTGTTCACAGGCATTTACAAAGCGTGGCACTGTTTTGTGTGTCTATCTTTACCGTGCTGTGTTATCTCTCTGTTACTCATGCTCAGAGTCACTGTGTCATTACAGAGTAGATTCTTAATATCTTTTTAAAGTTCCCTCAGGGAACTGGTTACAGATCTCCCAATTCTGCACACAGTTATTTCATCTCTCCAGGCTAGAAGCTACTTTATGGAATTATTGCTTACCCCTCAAAACATAACTGGAATTTAGTGGTCCTGCATTTTCAGGCATAACAAGCAAACACTAGCATTTCTCTCTACCCCAAAGGTTCTTTTCCAACACTTTCTAGAATGTTCCAGAGCATAGGTACAGCATTTGTTGTTGTTGGTTTTTTTTAGGACTATTTTTGGTTGTCCACTTTTTTAAAAAAAATTTATTTATTATATATACAGTGGTCTGCCTGCATGTACACCTGCAGGCCAGAAGAGGGCACCAGATCTCATAGATGGCTGTGAGCCACCATGTGGTTGCTGGGACTTGAACTCAGGATCTCTGGAAGAACAGTCAGCACTCTTAACCTCTGAGACATCTCTCCAGCCCCAGCATTTGTTTTTAAAACCAATTCCTTATAGTTGTACATTTTTATTATTATGAATTATATAACTTACGCAGAATTGTTGGAAATCCAAGTCCTAGAGTGGTGGCTGGCTCAGCCCGACAGCCCGAGACTGGGAATGTAGACCTGAGCCCCATCGCTGGCTGTGCTGTGGCTTGCTGTGAGACCGTAGCAGTTGGCTCTATTTCTGAGCTTCAACTGGGAACCCCCTGCCTGTCGTTCCCCAGGCTGGCAGGCTGTTACCAGGCCCTGGACGGCGGCAACACGGCAGATGCACTAGTAGATTTTACCGGCGGTGTTTCCGAACCCATTGACCTGACCGAGGGGGACTTTGCCAACGACGAGGCCAAGAGGAATCACCTCTTTGAACGGGTGTTGAAGGTGCACAGCAGAGGTGGCCTCATCAGTGCCTCCATCAAGGTAGGAGCGCAGAGTACACCCGAGTGGGGCCGAGCCTGGACCCAGGCATCACACCGACCCTTGACCCCATGGCTGACATTCTTGGAGAGCACAGCTCCCCTTCCATGGTGCCGAGCAGCGATTCAAGTCCAGCCTTAACCCCCTGCACTATGCAACGCTCCTAACACCCTTTAGACTCCCTCAGACTCCTTTGGGTGCTTGCGTCCCTGCCTCTGAGGCACATTGTCAAGGCAAACGGTGTCAAAGCTAAGGGCATCTGGAAGGGGGCAGCAAGTCCTTGAGGCAGGTAGCCTGAAGCCGGTCTTCAAGGGCCCTGTGTTCGGTCACTGCTGGGAGATAGGTGGGTGCATTGGAGTCAGGGTTTGAAACTGTGGTACCGTGAGCCTGGCCGGCTGACTCTCTAGATACATGGAGCCTTGGTTTGCGGTATCTGCTGAGTTCCCTGGAGTAAATACTGCTGTCAAGGTCAGTTTCCTATTGCCCATGTTTTCACAAGCAGCTCTTAAAGTTTCCGAGTGTTACCACCAGGCATGGTCCCGCACATCTGTAATCCCAGTACTTGGAACCTGGGAGGCAGAGGCAGGAGAGTTGCTCCAAGTTCAAAGTCAGCCGAATCCGCAAAGAGAATTCTAGGTCACTCAGGCCTATGCATTGAGACTTGAAGAATTCTAAATATATAGCCGTCGGCTTCACTGGGGCAAGTTGGCACCAACATACTCTGGGATGGCCTCTGCAGGTGGTTGGTCCCCTGGGGTTTCGAACCTTAGCAAAGTCAGTTCCGTGTCTGTGCAGCTGCAGTTCCCACCTCTACCTGAAGGGGGCATTGTGGCTCCTTAGCTTGGATTCCAGTGTGGCCCTCCTGTCTGAGATCCTTTGTCCTCCTGCAGGCTGTGACGGCAGCTGACATGGAAGCCCGCCTGGCATGTGGCCTGGTGAAGGGCCACGCGTATGCCATCACGGATGTACGCAAGGTGCGCCTGGGCCATGGCCTGCTGGCCTTCTTCAAGTCAGAGAAGCTGGACATGATCCGCCTGAGGAACCCCTGGGGCGAGCGGGAGTGGAATGGTCCCTGGAGCGACACGTGAGGCCCGGGGTTGGGGTGGGTACCGGCACAGAGGCCAGGACGCAATGTGACACTGGACTGGGGGTGGGGTCATCAAGGACAGTGGCCTGGAGAAGGTGCGCTGACCTTGACCTGTGGGGTCGCAGAGGCCAGTGTGACACAGACAAGAGTGGGGAGGGAGGCCATTAGCTCCCCAAATGCTCTGTACTTGGCCAGTGGTCCCGAGGGGTCGGAGCACCTCCTCCCAGCTTTTCTCCTTGGCTTGGTAGCCCTGGCAGGAAGACAGATCACAGTCTCCAGTGGGAGGAATGGAGGCTTGTTGGAACTGGGTGGGGCGTGACTTTCAGCTTCCCTAACCACGATGCTTGGTCCAACGCTGTGTCTTGGGGAGGTGGCCCTGGCAGGCCACTCCTCTTAACCTGTGTCCTGATGCTCACATCCCAGCTCGGAGGAGTGGAAGAAAGTGAGCAAGGGTGAGCGGGAGAAGATGGGCGTGACCGTGCAAGACGACGGCGAGTTTTGGTGAGCGTTCTCTCATCCCGAGTTTGGGCTGACCGGGAACCGTGTGACAGGCCGTCAGAAGCCGGGGCTCCATCATCATCAGTTTGCTCTGTGGCCACCTCTCCAACCTGTTCCCCACTCTGTAAGACGGGTCCTTGTACCCCGTGTCCTCTCTGCACACCTGAGGGACACTGGAACTCTTTCCACTCCCAGGCTAGTCCTAGCAAGCAAGCCACAGGGCCAGCAGACGGTCACCTCAGGACAGCCATCTCCTTCATCCAACTTCCTGCCTCTGTCCCTAGCATTGGTCTCCCTGTGTCTACCCTGCACCCATCCCAGGTCCATCACCCACCACATCCAATCGTCTGTAGCTATTCCCTTCCTCTTTCCCCTGCATCCATTCCTCTGTGCCCATCTCTGTGTCTGTCTCACATTCCCTGCACCCATTTGCTAAAAACCTATTCCCTAAATCTGTCCGTCTGAACCCAACACCCTGTACCCATCCCTCACATCCACTCTCTCCATCCATCCTATTTATGTATCCTGTGCACCTACTCAACCCCCTGCACCCATTCATTCTTCTGTAGTTGTCCCGTTATCTGTCTCTGTACCTGTTCATCCTGTAAATCCAGCCATCCCTGTATCCATCCCCTCCTCTGACCCCCATGCCTGTTCATTCCCCTGTATCCATCCCCTCCTCTGCACCCCAATACCTGTTCATTTTCCTGTATCCATTTCTTCTTTTGCACACATCCCTCTTCTTGTATCCCTTGAACTCATTCATTCCCTTACAGTCCTCCCTTGAATCCATTCCACCAGCCGTCTGGACTCTGTTCTGGTGCAATGCTGTTCTTCACAGCACACTTGATAAGAGATTCAGCCACCTATGGGAGGAGAAGGTACAGGGTACCGTGTGTGAGGTAGATACTACACAGAGCCCAGGACAACCAGGATCAGATGTCAGTGATACTAGCATCCTAATGAAGCCACTTTTGCCGTGTGGGTGAGGGCTATGCAGGACCTCCAGTCTGCACTGCTGTGGACACAGTCCGCTGTGGAGTGCAGTCTGACTCGGGAGTCAGATGACTTAAAACAGTAACATGGCTTCTCCATGGAAATGGGCTGCTTTTATCAAGTCCCTTCTCATGCATATTCATGCCGTGCACCTCAAGGCCTGACCCATGCTCCTCATGCAGCTTCTTCGGCCAGTCGGAGCCCGTGTGCTTAGTCCTTAGACTCAGGGTGTCCTTACTGAGCGCCAAGAGTGTGCTAGGCTCCTCAAGGTGTGCCTGGCTTCTGCCTGGAAGTAGGGATGGGGGTGTCTTGATTCAGGCCTGACAGCCGCCATGAAAGATAATGGGTAGCGACAGTTTATACCTGATGTTCATGGGTGGTGAGAAGGCACTGTCCATCAGACCAGACAGCCTCACTTCCATCTCTGGGATCCACACAGTAGAAGGAGAGAAACAGCTCCCCTAGGCTGGCCCAGACCGCCTTGCATGCCATGCACACCTGTAACTGCCTCCCAATGATCAGTACTTAACCCAGCAGTATGATATTAAGATGCGCACACTGTTGTCAACACGTAAAACGCCCTCACAGCCAGCACGCCAGCTGCTCTTTGTGTTGGTAACAATGTTGCACCCTTTCATTTTGCTCAATCCCCTGCCGGCCCTGTGAGGCAGGCAACTGTTGCTAGGCTCATCCCGGCTTTACAAATGAGGAAATTGAGGCCCGAGAGAGATTTGGGGTCTTGGTAGTATTGTGTCTAACTTGCTTCTGTGGAGCTGTGGTTAAGGGCATTGTGGGGTTCACCGGGCTCCGTGCCTTCCTGCACACAGGATGACCTTCGAGGATGTGTGCCGGTACTTTACCGACATCATTAAGTGCCGCCTACTTAACACATCCTACCTGAGCATCCATAAGACGTGGGAGGAGGCCCGGCTGCGTGGTGCCTGGACGAGGCATGAGGACCCGCAGCAGAACCGCAGTGGAGGCTGCATCAACCATAAGGACACTTTCTTCCAGAACCCTCAGGTGGGCATGTGCAAGGACCACCCCATCCCACCCTGCAGCAGCTGTGAGACCTGACCCCTGCCCAGCCAGGGGCCCTTGCATCCCTCAGGAATGACCCTGACTGTCTCTGGGCCTCATTATGACGATCTGTGCAGTGAGGGCCCAGTGGACACCGTCTGGGGTCATGACGTCCCAATCTTACTGTCTGTACTGCGTGTGGTCACAATGAGGACACTGGCTTTCGGGGACTTGGCTGTTCCCAGGAAATGTCGCCAGGTTGTGCCCGCCATGGGGAGTCTCCCCAGCAGCTTCTTCGGCCAGCCAGAGCCCATGTGCTTAGTCCTTAGACTCAGGGTGTCCTTACTGAGCGCCAAGAGTGTGCTAGGCTCTGAGGTGAGCACTTACCACCATTGAGGTCTCCCAGTCTTCGGGTGGGGCAGTCACTGTATAAGTTAATAGGTTCATATCCCAGATTGGGGGCTGATTTGGAGAGCTGATGGGGTGGCCCAAGCTCATGCCACCAACATGGCTTAGGCTTAGTCCCGGAGTCCAGGCTCTTGGGAGCACGGGAGGTTGACCCCGGCCCCACCATGGGTCTCTTTTCATGGCCACACCTGCAGTACATATTTGAAGTCAAGAAGCCAGAAGATGAAGTTCTGATCTGCATTCAGCAGCGGCCCAAGCGGTCAACTCGCCGAGAGGGCAAAGGCGAGAACCTGGCCATCGGCTTCGACATCTATAAGGTGAGACATGCAGCCAGCGGGACTTGTGGTGAGGGATGCCGGCTGTTGTGTGCCTGCTGGCCTTGTTGCTGGCCCTGCTGCCCTCTTAGGGCTGAGCTTTTCCTCTCCTGCAGCCTCTTTTGGGTTGGAAGCTTTGTAACCTCTTGGGCTGCCAAGTAGGCGACCTTGTGCAGAAATAGGTAGACTCAGCTCTGGCCACTCCCCTTGGCTTATTGTCCTTCACTTGTGATGCTTAGTATGGGGGGACAATTGGCATGACAGGTCCCCACACATGTGCCAGCTCTTGAGAACCTACTGAACCCACACAGGTGTGAGATACTGGTGCATGTGTGGTCTCCAGCCTGTAGTGGTGATGACAAGACTGTTTACCCATCCCTTGTGCTGGCTTATGCGTAGTGTGTTGACGTGTTGTGACACTTGGTGTCATGTCATGGCTTGCATCGATTTGACTGTAGTGTACAAGATGGTATGGGATCCACGATTGTCTAGGATGTGCTGGCAGCTGGTGGTGTCATTTCATGGATTTGGGCTGGGAGTTAGGCACGTCTTGGTAAGTTGGCCTCCCAAACTACAAAGATAAGTTCTGAGACTCCCAGTGGGTGTGCCAATCTGCAGATAACACCACACCACGGCCACAGGGAAGACAGCTCGTGAGCGGCTAATCTGTAGGTCCAGAACACGGTACAGATGCACTGGCCAGACAAGGGGCTCATGTCCCGGATTGAGGAAAGTGAACCGCTGCAGGATTTCAGCACTTCTGAAACCGAAGCTGTATAAATTATCTCTGCGTTTTCCTTTTGCTGTTTTCAGAGCGTGGTTGATTGTAGGTAACTAAAATCGTGGAACTGCGGATACGCAGGGGTGGGGATCGGGGATGAGAGCCCTTGATCCCTTTGTGACCGAACTGCAGGGTCAGGCAGGGTGTGGTGGCACATGCCCGTAATCCCAGCACTTAGGAGGCAGAGGCAGGAGGAGCAGGAGCCCCCGGACAATCTTAATGACAAAGTGAATTGAAGAGACTTTGTCTCAAAGGCATAAAAAAAAAAAAAAAAAAAAAAAAACCAAGAGAAGAGTAGTCTAAGACCTGCAACCTGGTGACATCGTCACTAGATTATCCTCGCTGTGAGGAGAAGGGTCCACTCCAGTGGTCATCGCCACCCAATCCAGTCACCCTTCCGTGGGGGGGGCCGGCAGAGCGTCAGTCGGTGTGAAGCAAGAAGAAATTCCAGTTCAGCACAACTCAGTAGCGGGTGCTGCTTCAAACTCTGAGAGTATGACAGCGGGTGGTTGATTTCAGGTGTGTGTATGTGATCTCCCAGCGCAATCTGGGGAAAAGTTTCCTGGTGGCAATTAACTCAATCCTGTGTGCACAATAAAGGATAAGGCGTGACTGCATGTGACATCTTCCATAAAGACAGGCTCTATGGATTGGCTACATGTGACATCTTAAGTCTGTGGGAGGGCTTGGTGTGGTCTTGGTCACACAGGTAGTGCAGGGGTCAGCAGGCTGTAACTGTCTTCACTCCCAGCCTCCTGGGTGGAGGACAGGTTATACATTCCTCCCTGTGAGCGTGACATTACTGGCTTCCCTGGTGTTTATCTGTGAGCACAAGGACCTCTGTGCTTCTTCACCCTTCTCCTCTGCCCTAGCCAAACACTGACCTGATTTTGTCTTCCTAGATTCTCTAGTTCTGAACATTCCCAATCCATGATCCTTTCATGGTGGCCAGCAGGAGGTGGGGTAGACTCGCATGTGGCCTGCGTGCGGCCCATCTCCTCCTGTCTCCACACAGGTGGAAGAGAACCGCCAGTACCGTATGCACAGCCTGCAGCACAAGGCCGCCAGCTCCATCTACATCAACTCGCGTAGCGTCTTCCTGCGGACGGAGCAGCCCGAGGGACGCTACGTCATCATCCCCACCACCTTCGAGCCGGGCCACACTGGCGAGTTCCTGCTCCGAGTCTTCACAGACGTCCCCTCCAACTGCCGGTGCGGTGCGCGGGGACGAGAGCTGGTGACCCCACAGTCCATGCTGGGCCTGGTGGAATCTGCAGCTCTAGCCTGTCTGTGTCTGCTCAAGGCTCGGTACCCGGGCATCAGCATCCTCAGAGATAGGCATCCCTTGCCTCTCTCCTCCCCTGCTTGCCTGCCCAGCTTCTATTGGTCTTGACTGGGAGCAGCGACTCAGTTTATAAAGTTGCTTTCGCTTATTTTGTTTATCCTCTCACACCCCAAATGGGAGGCCTAACCACTCCATCTCATAGATGAAAGTAGGGACCAACTCTAGAAAGAGGGTCTGACACCCTCAGACCCTGTCTGTCTGTGTTAGTATGGGTGGAGTCACCCACCCAGCTGGATTGTCACCCCTGTCCCATGGAGACTGGCTATGGGGGGCAATGGGGGCTGCTAAACCCATTTTGAGGATGTAGAATAATATCTATAATGCCCAACAGGAGGATGTGGCATGCAGGAAGTGCTCAGTGCACTGTGGTCCATGAGGAGGATGGGACCCTGCTGGGGTAGGGGTACAGGGGGGACAGAGAGGCTGGAAGCCCGTGGCAGTGGATGGTTGGGTCTGCTATGAGGTTTGGCTTAGGATTAAGTGAATGTCTGCAGTAAGTACTGCTCCTGACTTTGAACCCGTCTTCTTATCTTCCTGCCATCTGCTCCCCCGCCTCACCCTGTATCAGGGAGCTGCGCCTGGATGAGCCCCCTCGTACCTGTTGGAGCTCCCTGTGTGGCTACCCTCAGCAAGTGACCCAGGTCCATGTCCTAGGGGCTGCTGGCCTCAAGGATTCCCCGACAGGTGAGCTCATCCAGAGATTACCTCAGGCCCTGCCTCCTTCCACACAGACCCCAGCCTCCTGAGACCCCAGCACCTACAGAACTCACTCTGCAGGCCCAGCCATCCAGGAGGTGACGTGGGCTTCCAGAGAGGCCCACCTCCTCCTACCTCAGATAGCACTGGGGGTTCAGGAAGGCTTCCCGGGGAGCAGACCTTTCTCTAGGCCAAGGTGTGAAATCTGTAAGAAGGAGTGGGCCAGGACTGCAGGCCAGAGGCCACTTCCATGCCTCCCTTCTCCTGTCTGGAAGGTGGCTCAGGCTCCTGTCTCCCTTCCCCATTGTGACTAAAACCAGATTAGCTGGTCCCCTCCCAGACACCCGTCCCGTTGGGCTCTGCCCAGCTCTGTCCTCAGCCCAGCTCCTCATCTTTTCTCCAGGGGCAAACTCATACGTGATCATTAAGTGTGAGGGTGAGAAGGTCCGCTCGGCCGTGCAGAGAGGGACCTCGACCCCGGAATACAATGTGAAAGGCGTCTTCTATCGCAAGAAGCTGGCTCAGCCTATCACCGTGCAGGTAAGGTCCATCCTGTTCCCTCCCGCGGTCTTGTCCCGCCCGCTCCCGATCTCCACCCCCAGCCAGTCTGGGTCTGAGAGGCAGCAAGGCTGGTCTCCCAGCTGGCGTCAGTGGTCCAAGCCTTGGCCACTACTCCTCAGTGCTCCCACCAAGTGTCACTTGGGAAAGTGATACTGAGATCACGTGTGACTTGTGGCTGTTTCCAAAGAGGCCTGAGGAGGGAATCCGAATGCCAGTGTCCTTGGGCACAGCTCCTTTCTCTCAGGACGCCTTCGGTCCCCCAAGCCCAGAGCAGCCTCTCTCTGGGCGAGAAACCATCTGTAAACAAATGTGTAGCATCCCAGGGGAGCTGCTAGATTTTCCAAGTGTTCTTAACGGTGGATCCCAATGGGGCAAATCATAGCCTTGTAGATACCGAAGCTGAAAAGGACCCTGAGGGGCAGGTGATTCAACCTGAATCTTAAAAATGAGGTGTTGGGTGTGGCTATGCGCATCTTTAATCCCAGCACTCTGGAGACAGGGGCAGACAGAACTCGATGAGTTTGGAGCTAGCCTGGTCTACATAGCAAGGTCCAGGCTAGCCAGGACTACACAGTGAAACCGTGTCTCAAACAAACAAAGGAAAAAGGGGCTGGGAGCAGAACTAGGTCAAGTCTGAGTTTACCCCCTCAGTTCAAGCTAGTGGCGAGAGTTTAGGCGTTCTACATGGTAGAGAGCTTTGATGGGAGCTGAGGCTCTACAAGAAGGCATCAATCCCTCAGTCCAGGACAATTGAGGAAAGAGGCTTCTAGGCTCTGCCCTCACACCCTGCCTGCCACAGGCTACACCCCTGGTCTTGGACACACTCCTCCCCCACCATCTCCCCTCAGATCTGGAACCACCGAGTTCTGAAGGATGAATTCCTGGGCCAGGTGTGCCTGAAGACGGACCCAGAAGACCTGCAGGCCCTCCACACCCTCCACCTCCAGGACCGCAGTCGCCGGCAGCCCAGCGACTTGCCCGGCACCGTGGCTGTGCACATTCTCAGCAGCGCCTCCCTCACGGCCGTGTGACACCGGCCCGCTTGCCCGGCCACGCTAGTTCTCACCAGTCCTTGCATGTCCGCACCTGGCCTGGGACCAGCCCGGGAACCAGACACGGGGGGGGGGGGCCCTTTCCCCACTCCTCCACTGACCAACTGCGTGACCTGAGGAGAGCCCTGCCCCTCTCCGAGCCTCGGTGTTTGGAGGACGTCTTCTTGCCTAAGATTTCAAGTAGCTCTCTCTACCCAGTGGGCTCTGCTGCTAAGGGGCCATCTGTCGAAAATGTTTCCCCAGGCCCTGTCTGCCGAGGAGTGCCAAGACGTCAGTTGTTTACACCACACAAACTGCCGTGTCCCGAGCCCCGCCACTCCTCACCCTGCCCCTCCCCGTTTTTTTAGCTCCCCTTCCAGGTCTTTACTCTATAGCAGTGTAAGGTAACCTTAATCTTCTTATCTTCCTGCCAACTTTCACAGTGGTGAGATTATAGGCATGTACCACTACACCACTACACCAGTTTATATGGTGCTGGGTCTCGAACCTAGGGTTTGGTGTATGCTAGGCAGGCACTCTATCAACTGAGCTACATCTCCGGTCCCATTACACCTCTTTTTATGAGCTGTTTTGAAGGAGCTCTTAGTGGGCATCAGCCTGGACGTATGCAGGAGGCACTGGCTCCTTGTCTAATACCCTGTCCCATTTAGCTACTCAACATAGATTTGCCCAATTAGCCCAAAGAGCCGCCCTAGGCTTCTCAGAGGTGGACACCCCCTGACTTCACCCCCATCTCTTACAGAGCTGTGGCCACACCCCTGAGAAAGTGTTATTCCCCAGCCTCTGCCTGTGATGTTGGAAGGAGTGGCCGGGTCAGGCAGGTGGATGGAGGACTCTGGGAGACCCTAGGGGGACACACACACACTGCCTCTGTTGAAGGACCTGGGGGTTTTCTCAGAGGAAAGGGCTCCAGGAGCCAGGGTGGATGGTGCCAGGCCTTCAGGGTGATGTCATCTGTTGGGTGTCTCAGGCAGGGACTCGCCTGTCCTGTCCAGAGACCTCTGTACCAGCATCCCCCAGACAGCAAGGAGGTCACCATGCTCTTGCTGTACAAACCACCAATATCCCTTTCAGTCATCAACGTTTGATAGTCTCAGCACCTAAAAAAAAAAAAAAAAAAAAAAAAAAAAAACTCCGTGTAAAGGGAAGTCTACCCCTACCCGCTGTTCTTTCTAAAACTCATTTTGTTGGTCCTCGGCTTTTATTTGGACATTGAGTGTGAAAAGTCACGGGTGAAGTGGGACCTGCGCAGAGGAGTCCCGGAGGAAGATGGAGAAGTGTGTGCTAGTTCCTGGGCATCCTCAGGCTGGTCCAGACTGCCTTCCTGGGGGCTCTTGTTCAGACTGGTGCTGTGGCTCACAGGGTCCCTCCTGTGCCCCCCTTGGGCTTCCAGACCAGGCTTAGAAGATTAGGTCAACAGCAGCAATCCCTTTTGGGAGTGTGACTCTGGTCCCTAGTATGTGATCCTCTTCCCGGCTGGAAGGGCTGGGTTCTGACTGCCATCTTGTTCCTCGATAGCTCTGCTCTTAGCCTGAGACACAGGCCATGGGAAGGGCTAGGCAGCGAAATTCAGAGAATTCAGAGAATTCCTCCTGCACAGTTGGGGCTTCCCTTCAAAGACCTGGGCCTGGATTGTGCATGCCACCATGAGCAAGCACTTAAACCTCCTGTGCCTCAATTCCTCCCTCTGCAGCGTGAGGCCCGTGACTCCTTTCGTGGGGACTCTTACAAGAATAAGAGCGAGGTCACACCACTTCCACACTACTGCGTGTCTCTGTACCGTACGCTCCACGTGTTCAAATAACCACTTCTCAATGGCTACTGCAGACAAAGACTGCCGTCAGGAATGGAGGAGGAAGCACCCGCTATGCCGTCTTGGGTCTTAGGACCCGGCATGTGGGTCTTAGCTCAGCCATATCCCTCCGAGGCACAGGGCAAACCAGAACCAGGAAGCAAACTTGTTTAAGCTTCTCCTGGTGATGAGCCACTGCCTACCGCCTCCAGCAGAACCAGAACCGGGCCAGCAGCCCTGCTCTTGCTTCCTTCCTCTCAGGCTAGGCCAGGCTGGCTCCTGGCTGTGCAGGGACCTCTGGTCCCCAGGAAGCCATGAGGACTGGACGGGGTGAGGACAGTGTCGAGCAGGGAGAGCAGTGGCTTTGTCACCCTGTGCACCCGGGAGGCTCCAGTGTGCCTGCTGCAGGTGCTCAACCCTGCAGCCCACACTACAGGGACCACCAGGACCTGGCCTTCCTTCCTCCAGGTCACCGCCCCCTGGGGTCAAGGGCATGTTACCTTCTCAGAATAAATATTGACTGCCACTCTTGAAAGACCTTCCTGTGTTTGTCTGCTTCATCCATCCACAGCCCCGTGCCCGGAAAGGAGGGAAGGGACGTTGAGTAGCTGACCTCGGGTCAGAGGGATAAGCAAGGAAGGACTTGGGGGTCCCAGGTGAGGCTGGCCTTGCTGCCTGCCTGTTGAGCCCTGTGGCATCCTTCAGGTTCCCTTCTGTAAATCTGTGGGACTGGTTTTGCTGAGCCCTGCCCATCCCAGGCCCTGGGCAACCTTTCCAGCAATTTGGGAAGATGCACAAATCCTCGCGGAATTTACTCTCAGCCCGTTGGTTCAAGGCCTGTGTCCTGGCCCAGGGGAGAGGAGACAGCACAGGTCAGGGACACAGGTGGCTGAGCAGAGATGCTGGGGAGGTATAGGTCGCCAGAGCTCGGAATTCATGGGCGGGGCCACGGGCGGAAGCCGGGTTAGGACGGACGCAGGCGCAGGTGAAAAGGATGGACCGCACTGACCGACGGGCCGTGAAGAGGCGGGAGGTGCCTGAGGGCGGTGTGAACCAAGTCCAGGTCTGCAATGGTTCGGACGTGGTGCCCTAAAAAGGCTCAGGCGCTGGAAATCCAGGTTCCTTCTAGATGGCGCAGAAAGCAGGCCGAGCCTGGAGAGGTACGGTAGAGTGTGAACTGGTGAGAAAGGGATTAATGCTTTCTCGAGAGGCAGGGTTGCTATGACAGGAGCCGCCATGCTGAGTCTTAGGTTTCTGTCCCCAGTCAAGGTGAGCATCTTCGACAGACCACCTGATCTCAGGTGACAAAACAGACCCAAACGGATTCCTAGACCACTCTCTCACCCCGTCTTTCCATACCAGCACCTGCACCCCGAGGAAACTCTGGGTGCTCCTACCTGTGTCTCTCCGGTTCTGTGTAGGCCCACACTACTTGCCTGGCCCCTAAACAGCAGCCCCATGGGTGAGGACTGCATTGGGTGCCCTTTAGCATTGGCCTGTGCGCTACCTTGCACTGCGGCGCCCTGGGACCGGCGGAAGCTGACCTACAGATGCTGCTTTCCCTAATTGCTGCAACCATGGTCTTGTAGCAGTTGACTGTGTCCAGCAGGCGGCGCCATTGCGCCATCGAGGCTCCCTGCCCCAGATTCTCCATAGGCAGCATCTTTGCTGGCCAAGAGTTGGCGGGTGGGAGAAAGGGCCAGGTCTCAGGAGGGAGTCCTCCAGTTGGGTCACCTTCCTCACCTACCAGGAGTGTTTTGTATCCTGTTCATTCCCACCCCCTTTGAAATCACACGTATTGTTTGACATTGGATGAATCTCCGCCTGTCCAATGTTGCTCCTGGTCAGGTGACTTGGTGAAATGTCTGGGCAATCAGGAAATGGCACACACAAGACCCCTAGAACAAGCCGTGGAAGTGGGTTGAAAAGCCTCGTGGGGGCACATCTTGGGGAGTCCTGCTCTGGATGTCGTGTCCCCTGAGAGCCCAGGTGTTGCCAAGCCTGCCCATTGATAGGGTGTCTCTCTCTCTCTCTCTCTCTCTCTCTCTCTCTCTCTCTCTCTCTCTCTCTCTCTCTCTCTCTCTCTCTCTCTCTCTCTCTCTCTTTTCGAGACAGGGTTTCTCTCTCTCTTTAGAGCCTGTCCTGGACCTAGCTCTCTTAGACCAGGCTGGTCTCGAACTCACAGAGATCCGCCTGCCTCTGCCTCCCGAGTGCTGGGATTAAAGGTGTGTGCCACCACTGCCCGGCTCTTGTAGTGTTGTGGTGGAGAGTCGTTGCAGGCAGGCCACTGGGAACTGAGACCCAGCAAAATCACGACCAAGGCGAGACCAGATCAGGGGCCCCAACCACGCAGAGATGGCAGGTAGTGACACATATACCAACAAGAGTCCCCTGAAGCCAGATAGGTGACCCCAGGCCAGAGTCCCACCCTGGCCAGCCAGGCCTCCTGGGGCCTCCATGCCTTGGATCCCTGCTGGCTAGCCAGTGCTTCCCACAGCGCCTTGGGCAGCCTCTGGACAGTCCTCTCAGCCCCAGCACAGCCCGCCCCTTGTGCTGATGTCACTGTATCCAGACCTTGGAGGCCCCCTCGGGCTCCGCCTCCTGGGAGAAGGCTTTGGAGTGGGAGGGGAGGGTGTCAGTGCTGGCTGGACAGCTGCCCTGAACAGAAAGAAACAGAGTGACCCAGGGAAACGACATAAAAACAGAAGAGGCCAAGGGACCCCAGAACAACCTCGGGGGAAGACTCAGGCTGGGGCAGTGTTGCAGACTCCAGCCCAGCCTCAGCTTGCAGGGTCCTCCTGTCCTGTGGCCCCTGACCCCAGGCTGGGAGGTGGCGACTCAGAGGTTGCGGATAAGATCCAGGTAAGGATGTGTTGCCCTGGGACTTTTGGACTGGGAGGAGCCATAGGCTGGGGCCTCTTCTGGAGCCGCTGATCACAGCCTCGCGTTCCTGGGACTGGACTTCCCTGGACCTACAGGGGACTTGCCACCATAGCTATGGGAAGAAAATGTGCCCAGCAGGGTCCATGGAGGCTTGTATCCTGGGGAAGGGAAGGGCTAAAGAGAAAGGGGCTTGTGGAGTTGTCTCTGGGCTGGGACAGGATGGGGGCATCCAGGGCTATGGGAGAGGTGAGGAAAGGAGAGGAGGGCAGGGGAGGGGAGAAGAATAGAGAGGAGGGGAGGGGAGAGGAGGATGGGATATGGGTGCTTTTCTCTCCCTTCTGGTCTTTTTGGTCATCTCTCTCTCTGATCATCTTTCTTTTCTTACACAAGTTGCTTCCCCTCGGTGGCCTAATGCTTTGCATTTCCCATCTGTGACTTGGGAATATGAAGGCCACCAGCCAGTGTTGCTGAGGAGACGAGGTAAAATCAGACTTAGTCGTGGACAAAGAAATGGTTCTGTGTTCTCAATCTGAAAAACTCATGCATGGGCTAGTTCTTAGTTTTGGAAATAAGGGTGTCCTGAGCCTCGTTTGTGGGGTAAAAGAACCCCATGACTTTCCCTGACGCTTGGAGCTTCAGCTTTGTCCTGAGCCACCGTCCAAGGTTCGGGTCTGTCTTGACAGTCTTGTGCTAATACGAATGGGGCAGGAGCCTCTTCCTGTGCGATTATTTCCTTGTCAGTTACCCGGGCTGGTGTAGGTCTCCGGAAGGACCACGTGCCCATGGAGACCCAGGGCCTGGGGGTCAGGGCTCAGGTGTCAGGTAGTGTTGTGGGCAGAGGATCAGATGTCCCAGTGCGTCTGAATGGGCCCTTGTGAGAACTTAATGCTCACTCTGGGGGGCAGGCCAGACAGGGACGAAGGGACCTCACGCCAGGACCTAGGGGCTGCAGCTGCTTCCAGTGGCCATGCCCAGGGCAGCCAGTTCTACTCAGATCAGGTTCTGGCCCTAGCTAGCCCTGTGCTCAGTGAGGTAGGAGATGAGGGCCATGGTGATAAACTACTCTGCCACGTGACCTCTGACTCCTGGAGTAGACCTGAACTGCGGTGCCAGAGCCCAAGTCTTAGTCCTGAGTCTTCCCTGCTCTGTTGTGTGTCCTCGGGCAAGTGATGATCCTTCTCTGAGCTTCACATCTGGTGTGGGGCTAAATATGCGACTTTCCAGGAGTCGCTTGGGGGTCTGGGTGTCAAAGGCTGAGAGGGTGGCAGAGGCTCAGCAGCTGTGGGCAGTAGAGGTGATAACAACAACCGAGTCTGAGCCCCGTGCTGGGATGGATGGAAATCAGGGAGGGGAGGAGCGGAGGGCTGGGGAGGAGCCCAGGTGGCCTTGCTGGATCAGAGCTGCCCGGGGCTCAGGTCTTGGTGTGGTCTCTTCCCACAGAATCCGGTCACCCCGGAAGGTGCGCTGACGTAGAACCATGGTTATTCTTCAGCAGGTGAGTGTGTGCGCCTCGTCTCCTCTCTCTGAGCTGGGGAGGGTCATGCTGGGTGGCACGGGTCTCCCCCACCCTCCACGCTCTCTTCTTTCCTAGCTGTGGAAAGTGTCCCTGGGTCTTCCTCTTGGAAAACTCCTACTTAGCCTTCAGAACCCTGCTGTAAATGATTCCCCACCTCCCCCAGGCCCAATCTCAGTCTGCCCCTCTGGCACGCCACAGAGGCTTCCTCTTCACACCGTGTCTCTGGGCCAGAGGAATGATGCATCCACCTGAGTCACGGGCATTCCAGGCACAGGGACAGCCTGTGCGAAGGTCCCAGTGTGGAAAGGCTTTGGGGAGGCCATTAGCAAGTTTGCTTAGGTCGCTGGGCCGGAGTGAGATGAAAGAGACCAAGCTGCAGCTCCCTAGGGAAGAGACTGTCAGCTGAGTCTTCTACTGCTCCTCCCAGGGCCACTCTGATCCCTTGACCCTCAGCCCTTCCCCGTGACCAGCCTGAGACTCTAATGAGCCCTTGGTCTCCGAAGCAGGAGTCTGGAATGTAGGCAGTTGGCCAGGTGGGGCTGGCACGGGGCCTGAGGGCTGTGAAGCTGGGGGTTGTGAGGGCTCGCCCACCAGTTTCCCCTGGTCCCAGGCTATGAGGCCGATGGAGCAGCTTGGCTGGAAGCCCCAAGGCCACGCGTGCCGGTGTGTTAAAGGCAGGCTGCTGGTGTAGATTGGAAAGATCTTCAGGGGCTGGGAGCTTGCTCACAGGCCCATTGGAGAATGCCAAAGCCAGGCTAATGAGGGCTGGTGAGTGGGGTTCACACAGACCCCCAGAAGGAGGGTCTGGAGTCCCTATGCCCTCAGGAGTGTTCCCCAGGGATCTCTGAAGCAGGCCTCTACCTGACCAGATGCCCCTCCCCCTGGGTTGTGTGTCTCTGTCTGCCTCATCCTGCAGGACCCTGTTGAGAGCAGAGCTGTGGGTGAAGGTGGCTCTACCCACTTTTAAACGGGATATATCTTTCCTTTACTTCTTCCGTCCCCCAAAATGCCCCAGCTCTGGGTGCTGCCCAGCTCTGAAGACTCCATCTTGGACTTTGAGGACACTGTGAGGCCCTTGGGCTGAGCATGCAGGTCCCTTCTGCCCCAGGACCTTGGCTGTAAGCTCTGAGCTGCCGGTTCTGTTCCCTCACCTGCCCACTCCTACCTGCCTCACCCTGACCTTGGCTACGTTGCCATCTAACTACATCCTCTCAGGCCCCAGTACCGACTTTGTTTCTCTTGGGAGCCTCTTTGCTTCTGTCAGCCTGGAGTCTGTGTGTTTTATGACTTCCTGTACCTCCAGAGAGCCTTCAAAACAAGGGCAGCCACCTCCTGCTCCTTGGGTTCCCAGCTGGGCACCAGACCACTGTGAGGTAGGTAGGGTTCAGTGCGGAGCTAAAAGTGTACCGTTTGGATGCAGGGGCTGAGTTGGATTCCTGGCTCCTTGACTCTGCAGTTATGGGACTATAGACTAATTGCTATCGCCATTTTGCACTTCTGTGACAAAGGTCTGATGGGTAGCTCCAGCCTACAGGAAGTCTGAGAGTATAATGTCATGCTGATAAAATGTCCAGCCAAGGGCTTGAAAGAGAATTCCATGGTGGTGAGCTGCTGCACACCTGCTGAAAATGGTGTTGTGATGTGATCCCTGCTTTGTGCTCTTACGTCATCTGGAATGAGGAGATCTCGGGAGACCTCAAAGGATCCGATGGTTCTCTTTCCCCGTGTAGGTTTGCCCCCATGTGGAACAAATAACGGCGTATCATCCATTCCTCTCCTCTCCTCCCCTGTATGCTTCCGCCTTCCTGAATCACACATTCAACTCGCGTGTCCTCCGTTCCTCTGTTCACACCTAGCCGCGACAGGGAGCCAGACACGAAGGACTCTTGCACAACAAAGCCCGCCACTCCTGGAAAACCCTTTGCTTTATGAAGGGTTCCGGCTGTCCAGGAGTGGTCCGTGTGGCCACCATCCTCAGTGATCGGTGAAGCTATGGGATGGGGAAGCTCTGAGCTCATTTCATGTGTGAAGAAACTGAGACTCACACAGGGTCATTGAAACATGAGCTGGGTAGGCCTGGTCATGATCGGGAATGGCCCTCATAGGAGACAGTTTTCAAGAAGGGGAGGCCTGGGGAAGGGCACAGGGTAAGATAAGAGCACATACGGGGCCTAGGGGAAGAGAGGTCACACTGCCTGGACGGCATTTGCAGGGTAGGGCCCTTTCCCTGGGAACCTGTGGCCAGTCTGGGCACACCCCTTGTCTTTATGGCCTTATGGAATAGACAGGGTCCCCAGGAAGTCCTCGGGTGTCCGAGGCTCCCTCTCCCAGCCAGTTCTCATCCACTTGCTCCCCACGGAGCCCCACTGAAGCCTAGCTCCATGCCAGACTGAACAAGGATGAGCATCATTTCCTGACTCCCGGAGCAGTTTCCAGCCCATTGAATGTCACAGGAAGCAAAGTGTGACAGCCGGATCCCAGGGGGACAGAAGGGCGTGAGGAAGCCTGGGAGTCGGTGTAGTCAGTATAGGAAAGCTGTGTAGCTATAACAAGAGTCCCCCCCTAACCAACATCTCTGGACGACGTCTCCAGCGTGGCCAGGCCCTCGGTGACAGGATGCAAACAAGAACCCAGGTCTCTTTGGTGCAGGCGCTACTTCTGTGAAGACCTTGAGGAGGGTTTTTTTTTTTAAATATATTTATTTATTTATTATGTATACAATAGTCTGTGTGTATGCCTGCAGGCCAGAAGAGGGCACCAGACCTCATTACAGATGGTTGTGAGCCACCATGTGGTTGCCGGGAATTGAACTCAGGACCTTTGGAAGAGCAGGCAATGCTCTTAACCACTGAGCCATCTCTCCAGCCCTTGAGGAGGGTTTTTGTTTTGTTGTTGTTGTTGTGTTGTTAGTTTGTTTTGTTTTGTTAGTTTGCTTCAATCATACATGACTTTCCTCTCTGCTCTGTGGTAGGCCAGGGTGGGAACCATTGGAACTTGTCCCAGATTTGCAGGCAGAGGGAGATTTGAAGGTAATTGTGGGCTGCTGATGGCTGGATTGAGAGTTAATAGAACATAATGACTTCTTTGTCCCTTGCTACCACGGGTGCCTTCAAATCTGTCGGGCCTGATAACTGACGCGAACACCCAGCTCTCTCTCGGTTACTTTGTGTCTGGAATGCTATCTGCATGAAGTCCTTGGATCCAAAGCGAGTCTCGTGTGGCCAGCCCCTGGTAGAACCCTGTGTTCTTATCCAGTCTTATCGAGCTCTTCCTATCAATTGGTGCATTTAATCCACTTATATCTAAAGTAATTACCGCTGAGGACCAGTCCCCTTGATCCCAGGTCGGCCTACAACTTGTCGGATAGCCTAGAATGACCCGGGACTTGCCTGTCACTCCTCCTGTCCCTGTGGTTACAGGCAGGCACTATGACTGCTTTTGTGCCGTGCTGGGCTTCATGCGTGCTAGGCAAGCCCTCAGCGGATTGAGCTCCATCCCCAGCCCCCTGCCAAGGCCCTTTGCCTTCAGCTTTTGTTCTCTGTAACTCGACTTGTAGCTTCTTCTCCCTGTTCCCTCATCACTGCCGCCATTGTGTTTAATCGATGGGATCTTTTCCCATCTACTATTTTGCTTCCCTTCTCACCTCCTCTTTATGATTTTTCCCCCTTCTTTGTGTTTATTAAAAAAAAACTCTCTGTGCTGGAGAGATGGCTCTGCAGTGAAGAGTGCTTCGAATTCAGGTCCCAGCGCCCATGTCAGGCAGCTAACTCACAAGAATTTGTAACTCTAGCACCAGGAGTCCAACCTGGGCACTCACACACTCAGCATACATTCACACAGACACACACACACACACACACACACACACACACACATAAGTAAAAATAAATTCTTAAAAACAGACATTGTTTAAAAAAAAACTTTTAAAGGTTTATTTTCCTTTATGTTTTCTCTCAGGCTTGCAGCTAATATATTAAATAGATAACAAGACCGAGACCAAATTAACGTTGTTGGCGTATGAGACCTGAGCCTCTACAGCTCTGCCTCTGTTCTGTTTCCACAATGTACATCTTTACAAGCTGTGTTTCAAACATTCTATCATAGATTTATCACTACTTTGTGCGTTTCTGACCACGGAGGAGGAAAGGGAGAATTGCGTACCCTAAGTACAACGCCGGCTATTATCATTAGTTATGTTTTTAATTTTCTTTTTTTCGGATTTAGCCAGCCGCTGGTGGTGTATGCCTTTAATCCCAGCACTCAGGAGGCAGAGGCAGGTAGATCTCTGTGAGTTCGGGGCCAGCCTGATCAACAGAGCTAGTTCCAGGACAGGCACCAAAGATACAGAGAAACCCTGTCTCAAAAAACCCAAAATTTTTTCTTCAGATTCATTTATTGTATTTTTATGTTTGTGAGAGCTTCGTCTGCATTGTGTTTATACGCCACATGCATGCCTGGGGCTGAACCCCTGGAGCTGCAGATAGAAGTGGTTGGGAATCACTTTTTGGGTGCTGGGAATTGAACTCAGCTCCTCTGGAAGAACAGCATCTTCTCCTAACCACTAAACCACTTCTCTAGCCCTCGGTGTCCCCTTTGCATGACGCCAAGCATAAGATTCTCATCTGTACCATCTATCTATCTATCTATCTATCTATCTATCATTTATCATCTATCTATCATCTGTCTATCATCATCTGTCTATCTATATCTATCATTTATCATCTATTATTGATCTATCATCTGTCTATCTATCATCTATCATTTATCATCTGTCTATCATCGTCTATCTTTCTATCTATCATCTATCATTTATCATCTATCATTGATCTATCATATATCTATCATCTTTCTATCTATCTATCATTTCTCATCATCATCTATCTTTCTATCATCTAGCTAGCTAGCTAGCTATCTAGCTAGCTATCTGGTTTTTCAAGACAGGGTTTCTCTGTGTAACAGCTCTGGCTGTCCTGGAACTCACTCTATAGACCAGAGGGCCTCGAACTCACTGAGATCCCCCTGCCTCTGCCCCCCAGTGCTGGGATTAATGCGTGCTCCACCACTGCCCAGCGATTTTTTTCTTTAAAACCTAGAGTCATACTATGCTTCCCAAGCCAGTCTTGAACTCACTCTGCTGGGTAGGCTGGTCTCAAACGTCCACTCCCCTTGCCTCTGTATCTGTGGGATTACAGGTGTGAGCTACCACAGCTGGATCCTTTTGACATTTGATGAACACCCTCCTCCTGCCTTCTGCCCTCCACGGTTTCTTGAAGAGAAGAACCTGGCTGCACATGTAGTAAAGAATCTTAGCACACAAGGAGTCTCTCTCTCTTTTCTCTCTCTCTCTCTCTCTCTCTCTCTCTCTCTCTCTCTCTCTCTCTCTCTCTCAGTTGCTGACCCTCTCAGTCCTCTCTCTCTCTCTCTCTCTCTCTCTCTCTCTCTCTCTCTCTTTCTCAGCTGCTGACCCTCTCAGTCTCTGCTGCTCTGGACAGGACCTGTTTTACCAGTGCCACCTGCAGAGTCGACCTCCCAACCCCCTGCTGGGCCTTTCTCAAGCCACCAGACCCACTGTCTACCCTCTCCCCTATCCCTTGAAGCCCTTTGTGCTATCCCTCTGTCTGGGACACTCTTCCCCTCATGGATGTCCAGGAGCTGGTGTCCTTAGCAGTGTCTGCTCTCGTGATGCCCTCCCTTAATAACGGCTGTCGGGCACACAGTGATTGCTAGCAGCACCAGTCAGAGTGCCAGCCCCGGCTCAGTCCATGAGTCCATAGGACCCCTGTGGAGCTGCCACCCTGGGACAGGCAGAGGAGGAAACATAGGTACCCAGGTAAAGGAGCTTTGTGGCCAGGTGGGATAGGACCTAAGCTGTCTGACTCCAGAGTCCACGGAGCTGAGGTGACTCAGCACTGACCTCTTATCTCCTGGTGCTTCCTTATCTGTGTGTACCCCACCAGGAGGGGAACTCAAAGATACGCTGTGTTAGCAGGGCCCTCTGTGCCCAGCTCTGGGCTTGTGCTCAGAAAAGGCTTCTGTATGGAAAGATGGGAAACACCCAGAGTCCACATCAGCTCCTCTCTGCAGTATGCAGCTAGCTCGCGGTGGGCAGGCAGACAGGGTACTCTGGCTCTGGGCTTGGTGGAGAAGGGCTCTTATGATCAGGGTTCCTGAGGGTAGAAAGGGTTAGTGTCTGCAGGCACGTGTTAGCCGGGAACAGGAAGACGGAATCCTGGGTCCCTGAGCCTGAGACTGGGACCTGTGGGTAAATGGAAGCCTGGCCTGAGCTGCCTGTGGCTTCTGACTCTCCTCCGGGCTCTCCCTGACTCGGCTCCCTGCTGGTGTTTGCTAAGGGAGCAGCAGGTGGGCTTCTGGGATTCCTGACCTGGAGGTTTGTCTACAATGGAGACAGGTGGACTTGAAGAGAAAAGAGAGGAGGGCAGAGAAGCAGACGATAGTGGAGCAGGAAGCTGGAGAGCATCCTGGAAGGACAGTTGTACCCCCCCCCCCTTCGCGGGCGTGCTCATGGCTCAGCCCTGACTGGAGCCTGGTGCCTCTCTTGCTTGGATGCAGGGACGCAGGAGCACTGCCAAGCTTAAGCCATCATGGTGGCTCCAGGTCCTTGGAAGTCCACCATGCCTCTGAGATCCAAGGCCACCTATTGCTAACCCCTGGGTCCTGCGGAGAAGGATCAGACAAGTTCTTCAGGGTTCAGTTGCCCTAAGATGGCTGGCTCCCTGGGAAGATTAAAAACAAAAAACAAAACAGCTCTCAATCCCCAGCGGCAGCGGCAATTGAACCAGAGAGACCCTCCCTGTAGTCCTAAAATGTCTCAAAGTTTGCATGTGCTCCCCGATAGCTGTCTGACTTTTCCTTCTGTAAAAAACAGACCAATTTTCTCCAAAACTGCAGCCAAGATGAGATTCCTGAAGCCACTTTTCCTGGCTACGGTCCCAGAGAAGCTCCCGGGATTCCGGGGGTGTCAAGGTACCTCCATGGGAGGGGTCGCAGCAGCGCGGTGCCCCCTCCCCACCAGACCCACGGGGCGTCACCTAAGCCGCCGTTGCCATGGGCCCGTGGCAGATGGCTGGGTTTAGGGTTCCCGAGCCGGTGTCGCGCGGGATTAGGTGAATTAGGGAGCCCGCATCGCGTCCTGCGGCCAAGCTACCAAACTCTGCGCACCAGCACCATGGAGTCCCCCGGCAACCCTGCTGACCCGAGCGAGGCTCCCGCCCAGGCGCCAGGCAAATGGGCTCTGGTGCGAAGCTTGAACCAAGCGCTCAAGACCTTCGCGGTCATGCCGGTGAGCCCCGGGCCGGGAGGGGAAGGCTCGCTGGCCTGGGCCTCAATTTCGGGGTCGATCAGAAGCCAAGCGGTTTGCAGGATCTAGAGGGGCACGAGAGACTGCATCCCTAGGATGCTGCATGGGATTAGGGACTCTGGTGTCAACTTGGCTGAAGCCACACCTCTCAGGGTCTGGAGTTTTGGCCCCCTGGAAAACCAGGAATGCCATGGGGAAGGGGCAGGCTAGCTGGACCAAGTGAAGAATAGAATCCCCAACTTTTATTGGTGTCCAGCTCATGAAGCACCCCCAGACACACAGAGGGGCATCCTAGAGCCCCCCCCCCCTCCACCACAAGCTAGTAACTGTTACAGTTCCCACTTCTACATGCCTGTGGCAATATATTGGTTCTTCCTCCCCCTTCTCCCTCCCCCCTTCCCCCCGCCCCACCACCTATGAAATGTCCCAGGGAGGTTAGGAAAATGAGTGAGGGGCCATGTTCTAATTCAGGCCCCTGTCATTCCACAGAGACCTAAGCCCTGTCCCAGAGGAGGGAAGAGGCAGAAGGGGGCTGAGAACATGTAGGTCAGCACTAATGTGATTCTGACCCCCAAGCCCAGAAGCAGGGCAGGCGGCAGGCACAGGTGGCATTTTTTGACACTGTACCCTCCCTTCCCAAGACTTCTAAAAGTGAAGCCTGGCACAGCTGAACGCCACGACCAAGCCACACGGCACCGGTGGCAGAGCTGAAATTGGAACCCACCTCTCTTGACCGCTGTGTTCCCTGCAGTTTAATGCCAGTTTCCTGAGAGGAATCAGGGAGAGGGAATGTGCTGGAGACATGGAAAGTCTCCATGGCTGGGTCTGCATAGCAGGAGGGGGCCTGAGCCTGGATCTCCTGAACCAGGCACTTGACGCAGAAAATCTGAGACTTGGCCCAATTTAGGCACCCCCCACTGAAGCATTTGCCATGTTACAAATGGGATCCTCACTGTAAGGTGAGGTCCCTAGAGGGGTCCCTTTCATGGCATGTTTTTGGGCAGTCTGTTGGTGTGGAGTCTGGCCACAGGAAGTGGGCCTAGTGGGTTGGGACTTGGAGCCTGGTGTTATTCATGGCTTCCTTCTCCTCTCTGCCAGCCTTGCCAATGAGAGATCTGACGAGGGAGCGCACCCAAATCTGTTTCTTCTTGGGCCTTAGTGTCTTCACCTGTAAAATACAGATCCCTGTGTCCTAGCTGCCTTAGGCCTTTTTCTGGCCAGATCTTTGTCCCGCGCTTAGAGACCGTCTGGCCTCAGAATTCTCCCTGAAGCCTCCAACTTGGCATTTGAAGTTGTGGCCTGGGGCAGAAATGGTTGTCACTGCCCTCCTGGAGACAGCCTGAAGTTAGAAGAGTCTAGTCATTCCTGCTTTCTTTGTGTCCTGAGTGCCTCAGTTTCCCTCTCTGAGCCTCTATTTCTGGCGCACACAAGGTATCTTAATTTGATGATTCTGTGTTCTTTCAGTGGGAAAACTATTTTGTATGCCAGGCACTGCTAAGGCCAGGAGACACCCGTGAGTCAGAGACCTGGCTCTCGGCTGTCCTCGGTCTAGGTTTCCAGTCTGTCTTTAGAGCTGGGAGTCACTCAACCAGAGACCCTAGCCTGTCTTGCTTGGGGCTACACCTGGGGGAAGAGCCCTGGACTTGGAGTTCCTAGGGTTCTGGCTGGGTAACAGCAGGGGCATTTTAACTTCTTTTGAGAAAACAGAGCTATGGAACTCGTCACAAGAGGGTATCGTGAAGGCAGAAGGAACAGTTAATTTCAGAGGAACATTTAACTTTCTGGAAGGTTCTGGGACTTCCATAGAGTGGTCAACTGGCAGTTGGGCCAGTAGGCGTGAATGTTCCCTCCCTCTTTCTTCCCTCCCTCCTTCCCTCCTTCGCCTGTACCCTCCGCATCCTGGGTGAGTGCTCTCCTCTGAACCCACACCACTGCTTCAAGATTCTGTTCTGTGCTCACTCTCTCTACCCCTCCCCCACACCCTCACAGTCCCGTGCCCTCGCTCACACTCACACCACACACATGCCCACAGCCCCTCACACTCCCCTGGCTTCTCTCTCACAGCGGCTTTTTCTGAGCCAGGCTCTGGGGAGCCATGGGTGAGAGGCTGGCCCAGCCCTGTTTCAGACAGTGTCCCCGTGCTGGGCTGTGAGCTCAGCAGGTGACTCCATTATCCACACAGCTGCTAGAGCGGAAACCCTGGGACTGGAGGGGGGACAGCTCAGGGGGTAAGAGCTTGTCTAGAACTCACAATGCCCTGGGTTCGAGTCCAGTGCATAAACCAGGCATTGTGTGACAGCATTATATGACAGAGAGGTCATCCTTGGTCATGTATCACATTTGAGGCCAGCCTGGGCTACAGGAGACCCTGTCTCAAGAAAGTGGTAACGGTGCCATTTTCTGGGTGTGTGTGGCTCCATGTCCCTGTGGACCTGGTGCCTGTTCCTGCCATAACTCATCTCAGGGTAGCCTGGCTTGCTCCTCCTTGGACAGCACCTTCCAGTCTGTATCTGCTTTGTCCCCGAGGACAGGCAGTGCACACATACAGCCATGGCAGAGTGCAGAATCAGTGCGGCCCAGCAGGGCTGAGGAAGCCTAGGAAAAGCCCTGCTATGCAGAGGTGTGGACAGGCACAGGGGTCCCAGGGCTGGAGGTCAGGTGTCCAGCAGTTGTGAGTGTTGAAAAGGCAGGCACTGGGAAGCAGTGGGGAGTCCCAGGTTCCCTAGGGATGCTCAGTGCACATGACCTCTCCTGACTTCTGGACCTGATCATTTTCCTGGCATCAAGCAGAGTCTGGGACTGACTGGCTTGTCTCTGGCATGTGCTAAGTCCACTCACACGAGCAAGCCAGGGCCCATTGTAGCTCTGATGGGAGAGGGAAGCGGAAATAACTATACATCCAAGCCCTCCCCCTTCCTGAAGAGCAAGGAAACTGAGGTCCAGGGGTCAGTGAGAAGGATCCTGAGTCCAGGCCCTGAACTGTTCCGGCCAGGCCAGGCCCATGGGTCTGCAGCGACCCAGATTACCAGGCCGTTGCATTTCCAACCACGCTTGCTGTGAGATTATATGCTGGTAGAGATACCAAGTTCTCCCTCCCTCCAGGAGAGCTTGGGAACCCTTCCCCAAGGGAACACATTTTATTAGATTAAAGCATGTATGTTTTACCTCCAGGTTCTCCAAGGACCTTTCTGTCCTGGACCCCACCCACTTCTCTCTTCCCTGTAATGGCCTCCTCCACGTCCCCTCCTGCCCCAGGACCTTTGCATATGCGTTCCCGCTGTTCTCTCCGCAGGGCTACATTTTCCCCTCAGATCCCAGTGTAATGGTTTTCTCCCTGGCGTGGTCCATTGGCTGCCAAGTTGGCATGGCCACTCTCCTGCCATTGCTTGCAAGTTTCTTCCTTCTACTGCACTTACCAGCGTCCATAGAGATCCTGGGAAGAGCCTTGCTCAGCTGTTGCCATTCTAATTTCTTTAACTAGAATAGAAACTCTATATTGGTCACAGCCTCGTCTAAATCAACCAGGACTTTGTCCTCAGTAGGTGCCCTTAGTAGGTGATTGTCGAATACACCAGCCTGGAATATAGTTGGTCTCAGCTCAGATCTCTGAATCTGGGTTTTGACTCGGCTACCTGGAGTTAAGAGCCAGGCTTTGGACCAGATGCTGCCGAGAATGGAAATAGAACCCCTCCCCCACCACCTCCAAGGTCTGGGCTCTCCTCACAAGCCAGGGATCAATGTGGCCTCTTGCCCCTGGCTCCGCAGAAATGGCAGATGCCATCGCTAGGATGATTTGATGGAGCCTGCAATGCTTGTCACAGCCTGATGGTTCCCATGTCCTGACCCTTTCAGGGCAGAAGGGCTGCGACTTGGTGTTCCTGCCTCTGTCTCTAGTCTGTCAGGTGTCTGTAAGTCCATAAGTCATGGGCAGCACAGCTTTAGACAGGCTTGGGCTAAGGTTGCTCTCAGGAGGCTGTTCTTCCTCTTCCTGGGTCTCAGTCCATCCACCTGAGGGGACCCTGGCTTACAGAAGAGGCACCGAGGACACTGTGAGCCCTAAGGCCACCACCCGAGGTTCCCAGAAAGCCAGGACTCCCCCTCCCTCTCTTCTGGCTCAGTGTCAGTGGGCCAGAGGGCTGCTGAGCTTGTGGCCGCTGGCTCTCCGGACTCAGCAGCAGGATCTCCTGCCTACAGGGAGACTACGTGTGGATGGACCTGAAGTCAGGCCAGGAGTTTGATGTACCCATCGGGGCCGTGGTGAAACTCTGCGACTCTGGGCAGATCCAGGTGGTGGACGACGAAGGCAATGTGAGTGACCCCTCTTTCCCCCAGCCCTACCTAGAAAGGCTACAGTGACAGACACCTCCCCCCACACAACCCTTCCTTCTCTGCGCCAGCAAGAGAGAGTATCTTTTGCTTCCTGTTTGCATGTTTCTGAAGCCTTCTGTCCATTCTGGGACATGGGGTGAAGGCTGTATGTGCTGTGTTGGGGGAGCTCCTTGGCACGGCTCCATGGGCCTTTGGGTCAAGGTCCTCCCTTTCACGCCTCGGTTTCTTCTTCTTTCTCCCTCTTTAATAAAATGAGACCCACGTGCGGGCCTCCACGTGGAAGCACCTTAGTACATTTGGCGTCCATCTAGAAACACCGGGCTTTGCTCTGTTGGCTTGTGGGATTCACCACCCACGTTGCCCTTAGGAAGTAAGTCTAACCTATCAGCCCTTCATGTCCTGGAAGGGGCCTCGGAAGTGCAGACTGGGTAGATAGTATCGAGGCAGACTTGAGGAAGGAGGCAGAGGTCAAAGGAAAGGGCTGCAAGGAAGGGAGGTGGTCTATGTGAGGGCCCAGAGGGCAGCTGTGGGATATTGGAAAGTAAGTCCGGAATATATGTATGTACCTTTGCATGTGAGTGCGTGTGCATGAGTGTGCACGTGTGTGCATGTATGCACACGTTTGTCTCTATTCATGTTCACATGTGTGTTCATTGGGGACTTGTAGATGCAGGGCAGATCCCATGAATATGATGTAGTGGAGACATTAAGGACCTGGGAAACATCCTTGCCCTAATCAGAATGTGTCCAGTGCTGTGATTGGCTCTGGGGATAGCCTAGCCTGGATTCCTGTCTTAGTGTCCTAGTCTGGGGAGAGCCAAGAGGGAATAGTGACTTGGAGAAGGTCCTGCTGGGACAAGAGGAGCTGTAAGCCGAGGGCAAGGAACCATTGATGTCCCTGGGATCCCGCAGGGCCACCCCTCAGAGCTCCTGGCCTAAGTTCTGTCCTTGGATTCCCACGGCACCTGTGAAAGGCCAGACGGACAATAACTGTGACCCCATCAGTTGGCCGTGAGTCACCAAGTTCATAACCAGTGGCTCTGGGATTAGAACGAAGGATCTCTACTTCTGCATGTGTGTCTGCCACCAGCGTCTCGGCCACAGTTACAGGACTCGGGTTGGGGGAGAGAGGCTGCACCCCAGCCTTGAGGCCAGAGTGCCCTTCCTCCCTTCTGAGGCTCCGGGAACCCGCTCTGAGGCTGAGTCCGGGGAGGTGTGTGCGTCCTTTCTACTGTAAGGCTGGCGATGCCCTCCAGCTCTGAGAATGGAGACAGGGACTCTACCCGAGGGTAGAGTTTCACCCGGGTCAGGTTGCATGTCAGATGGTATCCTGTAACTCTGTGTCACTGGATCCTGAAGGTCCCCTCCCATCCTGCACACACACCCCCACCACACCCGCCATGGCCCTAAGGGTAGGAACTGCTGGACGAGGGTGGGGGTGACTGGCTAGGAACATAGGATGGAGACAGGTTAGGGAAACTGAAGCCTTGGGACCCTCTTTCCTGTTTCCTTCCCCTGACACGCTAGGTCATCGTCCTCCACCTCTGTCCTCTCACAGACCCATAGCTGAGAGTAGGGACCAGGCCAGTCACATGATTTGTACAGGGCTCAACAAGGTGTTCAGAGCAGGCTCTCTGGAGAACATTTGCAGAACATGGAAGCTCTGGCCTCCCCGTCTCTGTGCAATCCTCTCCTGTGCCTGTGGGGGCCCCACCTCACACAGGAGAACACCTGTCTTAGCTTAGTCCCAGCCAGCTCTTTCCCAGGTGTGTCTCATGTTCAGAATTGCCCAGTGTTTCTCTGTGCCCACCCCGGCCTGTCTCTCCCTCCCTCCCTTCTCTGTCTTTTTTTGTCCTCAGACACTGTCTTTTCCTCTGTCTCTGTTGCTCCCCCCCCCCCCTTCACAGCCAGGTCTCCACCCCTAACCCTCTTACACTTTGGCCCCTGCTGTGGGCTGTGGACCTTGACCAGAAAGCTACTGCCCTCAGCAGGGCATTCTCCCACACAGGAGGTGGAATTAATTGTTCAGCTTCTTCACCTGGCCAGCCCTTTTACGTTGATTCTGTCGCTGGGTCCCAGGCCCCACGTCTCTGTTGGGGGTTGTGACAAGGAGCCGTGTGGTCTCTGTAACCTGGTGGCTCAGGGTGTCTGACGCATATCTGGCTGAGTCTATCCAGACCCCAGCAACCTGCACACCAGTCAGGCCTCTCCAGGCAGGATAGCTTCCCCTCCCCCACTCCGGAGCCCTATTGTCTTTGCTTTCTGTTTGTGGATGAGGTCCTGGAGGCCCAAGAAGGTCATGTGAGTAACCTTCCCTAAGGTTGTAGAGGCTGCGTGGGCTCAGTCTGTCTCCTCTTCCCCGACTCCATCTAGGTCACCAGCTAGGCCTGTGAAAGACACTCCAGTGGCCCCTCATGTGCCAGGCCCAAACGGCCTGGGAAGAGCTGGTTTGGCAGGTCCCTTGGCCTTCCCTGCTCACTTCTCCCAGAAACTCTTCCTTTTCCTTCAAGTCTCAGCTTGAATGGCACCTCCTTGATAAAGTGGATCTCAGCACCTTGCCCAGACAGTAGCCATGTTGAACTGTCTAACTGACCTATTTTGGAAGGAGTTGTGGACCAAAGTGTGGGGTGAAGGACACAGACAGAGAGTTGCCCAGAGGCCCAGGTCCCTCTGGCCCCACTCAGGGGCCAGGGACAGGCAAAGGGAAATTTCCAAATGGATCAGCTTTTCTCAGAGTGTTTGGAAGAGAGGAATGTTCCGCGCGGTGCTGAAAGTGTAGACAGGCCCTTGACGTCACTGCTGGGCCCCGTGTGCGTTGTGACCGGCTGTGGGAGAGCCTGGATTGGATTAAGTTTTCCTGCTGGAGTGCCATGGAATGTTAGGGAAGCTGGAGTAGCCCTGCCTGGCCCCTCTGAGCAGCCGAGGGACCTAGCTACCTCTTCACTCCTAGAGGCAGGGCCTGGGCTGCCAGAGGAGAAAAAACACAAAACACGAGGACCAGGGCGTGGCTGCTACCATGGCAGCCACTGGAGAGCCCGAGAGGCGAGATCACGTGACCAAATCTGTCAGGGGCAGCTGAGGACTGAAGCGAGATCCTTGCTCGTGCTTGAGGCTCTTGTGGGGCTGATGATAGCTAAGAACAGCTGGAGGACAGGGGCACATGAGCGGGGTCCTGAAGGTGGTGTTACATCTGTTAGCACACCTATGGGCTCTGGGGGCCGGTCGCAGAGATGTTCCTCCTACCCGTGTTTCTTCCCGGCTCAAGGTGCTGGAGAGTGCTCAGGTCAGAGTCTGGGGATGTGAGGTTTGTTGCTTGTTTGTTTGGTTTTGGTGTGTGTGTTTCGAGACAGGGCTTTTCTGTGTAGCCCTACCTGTCCTGGAACTCGCTCTGTAGACCAGACTGATCTCAAACTCAGAAATCTACCTGTCTCTGCCTCCTGCGTGCTAGGATTAAAGGTGTGCACCCCCTCACCGGATTGTGAGAAGGTTCTGAATCCAGCAACCCCACGAAACCAAGACTCTTGACCAGAGCAAAGAATCCAAGAGTCTCCTAGAATGTCCTCATCTGCCATCTGGTGGCTGCAGGGAATAGTGCAGGCAAAAGGAGGCTGGGGTAATCTTAGGTCCGGAAAATCTCCACTCCCGCAGCTCGCGCAGCTCGGAGTAGCCAGGCCTGTGAAAGACACCCTGGTGGAACCATTGCCCGTGCGCACCTCCCGCAGGCCACGCCCACAAGGCCTAGGAAGGGCTGGTTTGGCTGCCCCCCCCCCCACTTCTTACGACGCCAATTCTCGGCTTGAATGCTACCTTTCTGAAGAGGTGACCTCAGCGCCTTGGCCACAATAGCCCTGCTGAGCTCTCTATGAACTCTCTAAGCTTATTTTTATGTATTTGTTGACCGGAGCCTGGCTTTGAAGTCAAGTCCCTTAAATCCAGTTTCTATGCTTTTACTCCCCTCTTCAATGTAACTGGGGGACCTGATCCCCTTAATGATAACCTCAGGTGGAGCAATGCAGTCTCTGCCTTGCCCTCCTTATATGCCTGTAGCCAGATTCTTTAAGAGGAGGAGAGCTGCCTTGGTGGGTAGAGACCAATAAAGTCCCCAGATTCAAACCAGTCAGAGGCGAGCAGGGTGGTATCCCAGACCCGGGGCTCCCATCCCTCTGCACAGCCCAGGTCGGGAGCGGCAGCTGATACGAAAGACTCTGTTGCCTGCAGGAGCATTGGATTTCCCCTCAAAATGCCACGCACATTAAGCCGATGCACCCCACCTCGGTGCATGGAGTGGAGGACATGATCCGCCTGGGGGATCTCAACGAGGCGGGCATTCTGCGCAACCTGCTCATCCGCTACAGGGAGCACCTCATCTATGTGAGTACCACCCATTGCTGCTGTGCTGAGATGCAGAGGCCCAGACTCCTCTTCCTGGGCACAGGTCTGGGGGCTCTAGAAATGGGTTCGGGGCAGGAGCTGTTATATACAGGTTTACAGACCTTGTGGGCTTGGAAGCTAGAGGCCAGGGTTGCTCAGGGACAGGCTTAGCATCTTGCCAGTTGGGGAGCCCAGGGGTTGCTGTCTGCTGTGTTTTGGTGTCATATGGGGGCTGGCCCTGAATCTCAAGATGGGGGTGGAGCTGCCTAAGGGAGGGAAAAGAAGGACCAGAGACCCTCGTTAGAACCGTCCAGTTCACCCCTCCCCGTGGAAACATTACCGGTTCTTGGTGGAATGCAGAGAGAAGTGATTCCACAGAGAAAGGAAGAAATTTGGGGTCCCAGAGGCAATTTCCACAGGCAGGACACTTGCCCTGGAGATACTTGGTGAATAGAAACTCCCATGGTTTCATCAGAACCCAAAGCCTTTTACAATTGCTGAGGGAGCCAAAGACTCTTGTTTATTCGGGTCATATAATGATATTTATGGTGTTAGAAATTAAAACAAAGTTTAAGATATTTATTCATTAAAAATGACAAGCTAGCTAGCCGGGCGGTGGTGGGGCACATCTTTAATCCCAGCACTTGGGAAGCAGAGGCAGGTACCTCTCTATGAGTTCAAGGCCAGCCTGGTTTACAAGAGCTAGTTCCAGGGCAGGACCCAAAGCTACAGAGAAACCCTGTCTCAAAAACAAAAACAAGCAAACAAAAAAATGACAAGTTGGGACTATCTAGAAAGCAAAGTGGCCATACCTCACATCTGGAGTTGCAAAGACTTGTGTCCCTCAGGGCCTTCTTGGCATTAGCCTCCTTCTGGGAACACCCTTCCCATTGAAGAAAGAAGTCTGGTTTTGAGTATTTTAACATGAGCTTTTATTATAAGTGTGTAGCCGCCACATGTGGAAGTATGAGAACGACTTTGGGGGGCTGGTTCTCTCCTTTTTGTTTTGAGGCAGGGGTTCTCTTGTTGCTCTGCTGGGCTGCATACAGCAGGCTAGCTGGCTTGTGAGTGTCCAGCCCATTCTCCCGTGGGAGTGCGGGGGGTTACAGATGTGTGTCGCTGCGTTCAACTTTTCACACGGGTTCTGCGGCTCAAACTCAGGTCAGCAGGCTTGCACAGGGAGTGCTTTTAACTCCTGAACAATCTCACCGGCCCCCATGGTACAGTCTCAACCAGATGTGTGTGCTATAAATCGAAGTGTTCCTTCTGGCTGATTACGATGCTATGCATCTCAGTGTTCCCACAGTGGAAAGACTGTGTGCCTGTATGTACTCAAATGATATACGTGTGATTACGATGCTACGTATCTCAGTGTTCCCAAAGTGGAAAGACTGTGTGCCTGTATGTACTCAAATGGTGTACGTGTGTGCCCACGTATGCATAGGTACACACAAGCACACGCATGTGTTTGACTATGAGTACTTGCATGTTTATTATATGTGGGGCAGGCATATATTTGTGCACACATGTGCATATACCTTCACGTGTGTGCACACACCTTCGTGTAAACTTTTGTTCTCTTCTCCACAGACAGTAGTGTGTCTGTTCACAGTAGTCTGTCTTTCTCACCATTTTTATCCCAGGCCTTATTTTTGGTAACGTGGCTGTCGTGGTCCCTAGCTCCTTTCCATACTAGTCCCCGGAGATAATCACTGATGCTGACCACTCCGCCCATCTAGACTAATCACATCATCACTTAACAGACACTGCTGAGTGTGTCCTATATTCTGTTAGGCAGTGGGAAGATAAAGACCTTGAACCAGAGCCACCAAGCATCCAGTAAAATGTGTCGTAGGGAACATGTGGGGTGCAATGGTCAAAGGCATGGGGCTGAGTGTTCCAGCCTGCTAGACAATGGAGGGCTTTGGGTCGCAGGTTCAGTGGAGGGCTTCCTCATCTGCAAGGTGAAAAGTATCAGAGAGATACATACCGTGTCCTGAGCTCGTAGGAAGCAGGGATGGGTCCCAGCAGAGAACAACCTGCTTCCAACCTGGCGGAGCCCAATGTAGGCTGCAAGTGGAGGAGATGGAGCAATGTGGGGACCAGAGCCAGGCGGGGAAATGCCAGAGGGGACCAATAAGGATCTGGTAGCCTGGGCCAGGGAGCACAGCAGGGACTGTGGGCTGGTGACAGGGAGGAGCGGAGGGTCCACCTGGGTGAGGGGCATGATGGCAGTGGAGGCTGAGTTGGGCCGGCCGAGAGCAGGGTTGGAGGGGTGCTGGCTTGGGAACCCATCACATGGTGACCTCCAGGAGGAGAGACACTGAAGACTCTTGAGCCCATGAGGCCCTTGGGTCGCAAACAGAACGAAAAGGACCCAGAGCATTGGTGGGAGAACAGGCTCCATCTGCAGCTACAGAAGTCTGGGGACATAGTGACATCTCCACATTCCTTTCTGTCACTTCCCTTGTCAATGAACCTCTCAGGGTGACTCTATAGCCTGGTCATTGGGTCTGAAATGGTAAATGCTATCTGTCGTCTGTGGTTTCCAGAACGACTTTTCTCCGTCAGATCCCCCATCTCTGCTGCTGGCCAGCTCCCGCCTCTCACTGAAGAACACAGGGCTCCTCGGAGCTCTGATGGTGAGGGTGTGGAGTGACTTTGGGGGGCCAGCCTCCTGCTGTGTGTTGGTGACAGGTTATCACACTCTTGTGCAAGTATTAAGAAGAGATTAAGGTGGCACAATGCCTCTGGTACCCAGCAAGAATGATGCCTTAGTTCTTTAGTCTCTGCAGCAACCCTGGAAGTGGGTAGCAAGCCATCCCCTTTCACAGAAGAGCATACTGAGGCTGGCCACAGTGATGTTCCTGGAGGCTGACTCTCAGGTGTGGATGGGTTCCCCATCTGGAGACAGGAGTCAGCTATATTGCACAGCTGTGTGGGATGGAGCTGTGGGATGACGGCCACCAGGTCCTGCCTGGGCTCCTGGAGACGTCTCTGTGGCTTCTTCAGCATTGACTGATTGTCTCTATCTGTTAGTTACTTTGTAACAGACCAACTCTGGAGGGTGGGTGAGTGTGAGGCTTGCTGGCTGGGCTGGATGGTTCCTCTTGGCCTCCTGGCTTCCTTTGTTTGCCTGCTTGGGCTCCTGGCGCTGAGCTGAGCTGTGAAAGTGAATCTTGGGCGCTCCTGGCTGCGGTGCTGGGAGGAGGTGGCTTAAGGGGAGGGGAGTTTCTGAAACTGGGGTCTCTCGGCTTGGTCATTGCTTCTCTGCACCACCCCTGACCTGAGCTGGGCACCACAGAAGCTTTCCCTGCCTGGACAGAGCTGCTGGGGAATGGTGGCTGATCTTGTGTAGTGCACTGAGTCCTGGAAAGGTGGCTGAGGTTGGAGAGATGGGCGTGGCTGTCACCACCCATGTAGACACATCTGTCTTCAGCCTGTCTGGGCTCCAGACATCAAAACGTACACAGCAACAATAGGCAGGGCTTGACATTTTCTAGTGTGGGTGGGGTGGGAGGTGGGAGGAGTAACTCCACCCCCATTGCCCCACCCTGCCCTGTGTGACAGGACCCCAGGACACAGCAGGAAGTCGTGCCCATACTCTTAAACAGGAACAGAATGGACACAGCCTCTGGTCCCCAAGCTCCATCCATGGGTGCCACAGCTACCTCTGCCCTGGGGACGCTAAAGAAAAAGTCCTAGTCCAAGTCCCAAATCCCAGCCCCTTCTGTACCACATTCCAGCCCCGGCCCTTCGGCTCTTTATGCCTTGGCCCTGCTTGTGGCCTCCTTACCATCCCAATCTCCCCTCTGAACACGGTCCAGCTTTTGAATTTTGCTTTAGAAGTCTTAGGTGCAGAGATTGGGGCCAAAGGATGGAGTCAGTATTTGAGTTGTCCCTGCTCGGTGCTTTGAATCTGAAAATACAGTATCTAATGCATCTTCATAGGGACAGTTATGTTTCATCCTTTTTACAGATCGGATGATACAACCCAGGCTTAGGGACCTCCTGCTGGCCCCTCCTCCCTTTATCAAATGTCTCTGAGCCAGACCCAAAGCCAGTCTGAGGCCCTCTTGATTCCTGCCATGTCTGTGGACTCCAGAGTCGCACAGGGTAGAGATCCCCCTCCTCCCCTGCTGCCTGACAGTGTAAACTCCCGTCCCTTGCTGCTTGCAGACATACACGGGCTCCATCTTGGTAGCTGTGAACCCCTACCAGCTGCTCTCGATCTACTCGCCAGAGCACATCCGCCAGTACACCAACAAGAAGATAGGGGAGATGCCCCCCCACATCTTCGCCATTGCCGACAACTGCTACTTCAACATGAAACGCAACAGCCGGGACCAGTGCTGTATCATCAGGTGGGCGGCACAGCCCCACTCCCGGTGCGAGCCCCAGCCCTCTGCCCTCCTGTGACTATATTAGAGACTGTTCCGTGGTTGGAAGGCCACGATGCTCCGCAGGAGCTGGCTGTGCCTTCTGTGTCACGGTGGATAGAGTCGCCCTTACATCTTTGCTTAACATCACCTGGGCTGATGTTAGCTTTTGAGGGCAACATTGTTTCCTAAGGTTCCTGTTAAAGCTACAGTCAGTTTAAATCTGCCTTCTGTTTTCTCTTGGGCGAAACAAGAGGCCAAAGTATCAGTTGAGCAGTTCCCATGGGTCATGTTTAGGACCAGTAGGGGTGGGGTGGGGCGGAGCTCTGTGCTCCCTGAGGATCAGACCATCTGCCTGTAGTGAGACAAGCTAAAGGGACAGCCAGGACTGAGGCCTGTCCTGCCACCCCCACCCTCTGCAGTGGGGAGTCAGGAGCAGGCAAGACTGAGAGCACAAAGCTGATCCTGCAGTTCCTGGCGGCCATCAGCGGGCAGCACTCCTGGATTGAGCAGCAGGTGCTGGAGGCCACTCCCATCCTGGAAGGTAGGGCCAGGCTTTGAGGGTGAATCTGGCGCTGGCACTGGGGTCCCTCCAGTCTCACCTGTTCTCTTATCGCTCTGCAGCGTTTGGGAATGCCAAGACCATCCGCAACGACAACTCCAGCCGCTTTGGCAAGTATGTTGACATCCACTTTAACAAGCGTGGTGCCATAGAGGGTGCCAAAATCGAGCAGTACCTGCTGGAGAAATCACGAGTCTGCCGCCAGGTGAGCCCTGGTTTCTAGGGTGGGTAGTCTCTGCCTTGGGTAGGTGGGCTCCCCTGTCCACATGGTCTGAGCCAGCCTTTACCATGCTGCCCTTCCATCTGCTTCCCGAAGTGTCTAAGGTTCCCTGTGGAATTCCTGCCCCTGTGTGTTCTCTGGTCCCATTATGCGTGTCCATCTCCAGGCCCCTGACGAGAGGAACTACCACGTGTTCTACTGCATGCTGGAGGGTATGAATGAGGAGCAGAAGAAGAAGCTGGGCCTAGGCCAGGCTGCTGACTACAACTACTTGGCCATGGTGAGTCCCAGGTGACACCTGGGGTAGACACCTGTCTGTCATGTAACAAGACCAGATTCACCCGTGTGACTCTGTCCCAGCCTTGGGACACTAAGGTTTGTTTGTGCTTTAAAGTGCCCACCTCAGTTGGGCACATGTCCCTAGTGGACTTCTTACCACAGACACTTTTCTCGTGGTTAACATGGGATGTGGGGACACAACACACAGGAGCCATAGATCTAAGTGCATGGATCTGCTCCCACCTGTAGGCTGGGCCTTCTAAAATTGTGGGAGCTGGTTACTGGGGCCTGTACCCCTGTAGCAAAATTACATACATGAAGGAGTTACGTAAATAATTTTATGGTGTGGGGGGGTCATCACAACATAAGGAACTGTATTAAAGTGTCACAGCATTAAGAAGGTTGAGAACTCTAGGGGCTGGGCACACAGCGGCGAGGTTGAGAATTCTATGTTACCTCCTTGAAGAGAGTCTGCTCAGGATTTAAAGGTGTTGAGGTGCTATGGGTGAGACAGACTCTGCATCTGTAACTAGCTGAATGGGGCATTCTGACACACACACACACACACACATGCACGCCAGTGAGCAGGCTGTGTCTATAGTTCTCTATGATTCACACGTGGTTACAGTTAATGGGAGTTCCCCGAAGAGCGGGCACCCTGGGGCTGTGTGGAGCCTGGTGAGGCATTGATACCGAGAGCTGTGGTGGAAGTGGCTGATGGAGCGGACCTGGTGTCAGCGCCCAGTTCTTACTCACAGCAGGGTGCCCTGGAGAAGCCCACAGGAGTGGTCTAGATATCCTGGCAGCATTGCCCGCCTGGCCTCCCCGACATCCTCCCGTCCTCCTCTTTTATGCCCCGCCCCCAGGGTAACTGCATCACCTGTGAGGGCCGGGTGGACAGTCAGGAGTACGCCAACATCCGCTCAGCCATGAAGGTCCTCATGTTCACGGACACGGAGAACTGGGAGATCTCGAAGCTTCTGGCTGCCATCCTGCACATGGGCAACCTGCAGTATGAGGGTGAGGCCCCACGGTGCCCTGCGCCACAGTGACACACCCCACTCGGGTAGCCTGGCACCTGGCTTCTGGGTGCTGGCAGCGCTGTCTGTCACAGCAGTATCATTCAGGATGCAGGCTGGGAGGGATGCCAACCTGATGTCAGCCTCAGGGGTGGTACACTGTGTGGCAGTCTGACCACAGAGGTGAGGTGTTCGGAGCTGACTGGGACCCTTTAAGATCCTTTCCCCATTTGGTTTCTTAAGGTGAGGTGTCCCCAAGAGAGGGTAAATCTTTGGGTTCATGCTGTGGTGTGAATGACCAAACAGCAGTCTGTAAGGGGTGAGACAAAGCAGAGCATGCGCACTTATTTGGCACCGCTGTGTCCTAGCGTGGGAGGTGGTCATTTGGAAGAAGGCACGGGTTCCATTCTGCCTTCTCACTGATGCCCAGCATGGGTCCTAGCGGAGTAGAGGACTCTGGGAAGTTGGTGCAGTGATGAATGTCCTCAGAGCTAAGACAATCCCAGGCTAATACTACTCTCAGGGTGCCCACCATGAGAATATGTCATGAGAATATTAATCAGATGTACATTGGCCACGCTGACGGTGCTCTCTGGGGACAGGGCAGGTCCCTGAGAATAGACATGGCCGCCTGCTCCTCCTCAGAGTCTCCCTGCCCCTGTTCCTCCCTTCCTGACACTGTGTCCCTTTCTGCTGGCAGCCCGGACATTTGAAAACTTGGATGCCTGTGAGGTCCTCTTCTCCCCGTCACTAGCCACGGCTGCTTCTCTGCTCGAGGTCAGGTCAATTTCTGACTCAGTCGGGCTGAGGTGGGAATCAGTGCCCTTGGACAGGAAAGTTCTTTTCAGTCAGGGGGCAGCTGTGTGTGGTCCTGGGCCTCTGTCACTACAGTGGGTGGCCTGGGCTGGGGCCCTGCAATACCTGGGAAGAGATGGGGAAGGGAGCCAACTGGGATGAAAGACAGTCAGGGTGGGGCTGGGCCGACACCTGGGCTCTTGCTCTAGGTGAACCCCCCGGACCTGATGAGCTGCCTCACCAGCCGCACCCTCATCACCCGTGGGGAGACAGTGTCCACCCCCCTCAGCCGGGAGCAGGCGCTGGATGTGCGGGACGCCTTTGTCAAGGTGGGTGAGTGGAGTGACCCTGTTCTCTCTGTCCCTCGTCTTCTGAGCCTAAAGGCCAGGCATTCCACAGAAGTTAGCTCTGCGCTCTGCAGGGATGCCCCCAGGCTCGCTTTGATCAGCTGTCCTCAGCTAGGACCCAGACCTCTTAGGTCTTGTGAGGTCTGGCTGGGTGGAAGATTCCAACCCTCATGTTGCTATACCCATGTGCTTGCCAGTCACAAAGTTCCCAGTCTATGCCAGCCCTGTGCCAGACTCTGGACCTTCAAGGTATTCAGAGGATGGGGATACATACACACAAGTGAAGTCGCTGGACCCCAAAGTGTGACCCCTTTCAGGGTCAAGAGAAGCTTTAAGGCAGCAAATGAATTCCTGAGTCAGGAGTGTATGTGAGCATCTCTCCTCTGATGCTCAGTGACCTTGGGCATGTCCTTTGCCCTTGCCAGTCCCCAGAGGTAGCAGGGACAGCCCAGTGAAGACTTGGGGGCACTAATACCATGGGTAAGGCTGGACCCAGGATCCAAAGGGTCTAGAAATAGGGACTGCCTCCCGGAAGGGTCTGCCTTATCCCACAGTTGATGGGTGTCTTTCAGGGCATCTACGGGCGGCTCTTCGTGTGGATTGTGGACAAGATCAATGCCGCCATCTACAAACCTCCCTCCCAGGAAGTGAAGAACTCTCGCCGGTCCATCGGCCTCCTGGACATCTTTGGGTTTGAGAACTTCGCTGTGAACAGGTAGTGTGGGGGACCCCACACCTGGGAAATGCCATGCCTCTGCATTTAGGCTCACTCACCCGCCTCCAAGAGCACCCCAGGCTTGAGAAACCTATCTTTTGTCATCCTGGAGATCCCTTTCATGGCCAGCCCCGGCTCAGCTAAGGCTAGCCCAGCTGGATACTGAAGAAGCTCACGCTGTCCTGGGTACTTGGGAGGTGGTCTCTGGTCTCTGAGCTTACGGCCACAATCACTTCAATTCTTGCAATGCAAGATGTCACAGCATCTCCCAGCCTACCACACTGAGTAAGAGAGTTGAGGCTGCCGCTCAGTTGTGCTGACATCAGGGCTTGTCAGCCTTGACCCCTCATTGATTCTATTATCTCCCTGTGATCCACCTTCCCAGTGTTTTGACTCTTTCCCCTTATTGGTGGGCCCTAGGTGGGTCCTGGTCACTCAAGGAAAGAGCCCTGAGCCTAGCTCTAGCCAACCTCTCTCCTCCGATGCTTAGTGACCTTGGGCATGTCCTTTGCCCTTGCCAGTCCCCAGAGTCTTCTGCATAGGGGGTTGAACTTGACATGCCCACTCCAGTCCACCAGATGGGAGCTTTGTGCCTGAGGTCACACGGTAGAGACAGGGCCGGGTCTGGATGACGGGGCGACCACATGTGTGCAATGCCCTCTGCCCTTCGTAGCTTTGAGCAGCTCTGCATTAACTTTGCCAACGAGCACCTGCAGCAGTTCTTCGTGCGGCACGTGTTCAAGCTGGAGCAGGAGGAGTACGACCTGGAGAGCATCGACTGGCTGCACATTGAGTTCACTGACAACCAGGATGCGCTCGATATGATCGCCAACCGGCCGATGAACGTCATCTCCCTCATCGACGAGGAGAGCAAGTTCCCCAAGGTGGGCACGCCAACCCTCAGTTTCCCCATCTGCGACCTGGGACAAGCAACGTGAGCTTGCTCAGGTGCCTCGGGCCGGTTCCAGGGTGTTGACGCAGTGAGCAGGGGTCGCCTGCGTTCTACTGGGTCCTGGGCCCTGGGCTAAACCATGGAGATCTAAGTTCACAGCTGGTTCAGGATAGATGCTCATGATGGGTTATGATGGGAACATAGGATTGCCCTCGGGGAAAGTCATTGAGATTAGAGTCTTGCTATTGGCCATGCTGGCCTTGAACTCCTGGGTTCTGGACATCCTCCAGCCTTAGCCGTCCGAGGATTTGCATCATGGATCTAGCTGGCATAGACGGGGATGTGCATTCAGTGATGAGCGGTTCCAGTTCACCCACTTCACAGATGGGCGTCGAGGCTCAGAGAGCCTGTTGGGGGGATGGCAGGGGCGGCCGCTGAGAAAGATGGGAGGACGTAGGTAGGCGCCACTGGACGGCAACGTCTTGGCAGTGGCTCCTCTGCTCCCTCAGGGCACGGATGCTACCATGCTGCATAAGCTGAATTCGCAACACAGACTCAACGCCAACTACGTGCCGCCCAAGAACAGCCACGACACCCAGTTTGGAATCAACCACTTTGCGGGCATTGTCTATTACGAGACTCAAGGTATGGGTGTGTGTGTGTGTGTCCGTCCGTCCGTGTCTGTCTTTCTGCCTGTGCTCCAACCGTCCCTCTCCCTAGGCTAAGAGTGAGACCACATGGCGCAGAGGTCAGAGGGGACAGAAGGGGCTACAGGAAGCATGCCATCCAGTGCTTTGCTTTTTGCTTTATTTTGGGGGAAAAAAAAAAGACAAGATCTCACTATAGAGCCCCAGCTGACCTGGAACTCACTATGTAGACCAGGCTGATGTGGAGCACAGAGATCCACTTGCCCCTGCCTCCTGAATTCTGGGCTTGTTTTTGTTTTCTTATGATACTGGGGGGTCAAAGCTATGCTATTCAAGTACTCCACCCCTGAGCTACGTCCCCAGTCCTTCAGATGTTGATTAAAACACACACACACACATACACACACATACATTTAATTGTGGCAAAAGCATCCACAATGCAAATTTACCCCTGTAACCACCTAACACTCTAGTTCAGTGCCACGACACACATTCACAACACTGAGAGTCTTCACCACCGCCCTTTCCAGAGCTTTCCACGACTCCACACAGAGGTCAGTCCACCATCAGTTACCCCATCCTTCATCACCTGGCCCAACACCTCCATTCTCCCTTCTGTTGCTATGACCTCGCCACCTAGGTACCTCATGTAAGTGGAGTCACACCATCTGTCTCTTAAGAGTCTGGCTTACATGGCTGATCACAGTTCCGTCCGGGTTCATCCACGTTGTGACATGGGTCAATTTCCTTTTTTCATGGCTGACTACTATTCTGCCACGTGATATACCATACTGTGTTCTTCTTCGTGTGCTGATGGGAACATGGGTGGTACTGTGGGCGTGGGGTCTATGTGAGTTCCTGCTCACAGAAAGGGCTCAGTGCACTTTTGTGCAATGGGGAAACTCCGGCTCAGAAGGGAACTAAGCCGTTCTTCCGTGACCTGATATAGCCTACAGCACTGGAGGGGACGTCTAGACATCTTCCCCATCCTATAGCCTACAGCACTGGAGGGGACGTCTAGATATCTTCCCCCTCCCAACCCATCCCAAGGGCATGCAGCTGGCTCACTTAAAGCTGACAGTCAGTAGTTAAATGCTCTTCCAGAGGACCTGAGCTCAAGTTAGGTGGTTCACAATTGCCTGTGGCTCCAGCTCTAAGGGATCCAATGCCCTCTGTGCTACCCACCCTCACATGTCATAGACGTACAGAAGGATAAATCTTGCTGGGTATGGTGTTGAACTCAGAAGGGAGTAGAGTAGAAAGAGTAGAGACAGGGGGATCTCTGTGAGTTCTGAACTAGCCAGATCCACAGTCTGTCTTAAAAGCAAATCTTTAAAAAAAAATGCTGACGTGAGCATTGGTGGTGCATGCCTTTAATCCCTGCACTTGGGGGGCAGAGGCAGGTGGATCTCTGTGAGTTTGAGGCCAGCCCGGTTTACAGAGTGAGTTCTAGGACAACCAGGGCTATACAGAGGAACCCTGTCTTAAAAAATGGAAGAGAGAGAGGGGGGGGAATTAAGTAGGGGTGAAAACCCAGCTCACCCTGCCTGCAGTCCTGCAATCTCTGCAGCTTTGAAGCTTTCCTGCAGAGAGTCTTGCTTCCACCCTGGTGTGAAAGGCCAGCCCCAAGTTGGCATTCACTGTGGGTGTAATACTGACATCCTGCCCATTGTCCTGAAGGGTCCCACCCAGGGCCCAAAGCCCCCTGACATTCAGGGCAATCTAGGGCCATGTGGCAGGCTCCCTTATGAACTGGTTCAGAAATCAGTGGGTATATACATGGTTCTACCTTTCTCCTCCCAGACAGGGACGCCAAAATCTTGAAAGGGACCTGCATGTCACACGAGGTGGGCATAGCTCTAATAAGAGATCCTGCCATTGTAAAACTTACCCTTCCATCGCCATGACACCAGGCCCAGGATCTGCCCTAAGAGGTGGCCCAAGTCCTGTACCTGACAATGTTTTCACCCCTCAGGCATTTCTAGCCTGTGGGTACCTCATCTTCTGTACTGCTCTAGTTCCTCTATCTCCGAGAATGGCAGTGCCCTCTGGGTGTGGGGAGCCTCCCTGGGTTGGCACGAGGGTCCTGGGTTCGAGTGTTCACTCTGCCATGGCTTGCTGCTCTGACTTCACTGAAATCAGTTTTCTCCCTTGTCACATGGAGGAGATAGTAAGTGCCTGTCCCAGAACACAGGCAGGGCTGACACTGTAAAATACACGGCTCTGTCTAGTCGGGAGGTGGTGGTGTTTAGTTGTCTTGCTGGTGCCTTATAGCATCAACATTGTGGTCTCTTTCAGGGGATCATGGACTCTGGCATCTTAGTTTTAAAAGCTCATAGTGGCTTAGGGATGACCCAGAAGGTAGCCTCGCTCTCTCCTTGAGACAGAGACCTGTGGGCAGGGCTATGTGTTTGGGGGATTGATTGCTCTCATTTCCTCTGTGATATTGGTAAGCCCATGTCCCCTCCAGACTCAGTGTCCCCACCACTGAGGAACGGATGTGGGTAAGCTAGGTGAATTCTATAGGTCCTTCTGGTCAGATGTTGTGGGTTTGGGGAGCCCCTGCTGGAGGAGCCATGGTGAGTTTTTGTCACTTCCAGGCTTCCTGGAGAAGAACCGGGACACCTTGCATGGGGACATCATTCAGTTGGTCCACTCTTCCAGGAACAAGTTCATAAAGCAGATTTTCCAGGCTGACGTTGCCATGGTAAGGCTGTTGGATGTTCACCTTGGGAGCCAGGTTCAAATCCAGACCCCACCCTGAGTCTTGTCCATCCATGGAGCCCCTTGAACTTCAGAGTAGGCAGGGGACAGGGCTTAGCTGGGCATCCAGAAGGGAAGGTCTGCAAAATGCTTCTGGTCTAGTCCTGGTTTACTGACCCAGGATATGACTGGGGTATGAGGCTCAGAGAAAGGAAGGGCTGTGTGAGAGGTCACTTGGGACCTGGGGCTGGCTTTACCTTGGAGGTCCCTGTGCTAGATATAAGGGGAGACACAGGACAGGTGTGGCATGCTGGCCACCCAGACCCTGAGCTGTACGGAGGACTATCCACTCTGCCCCCATGTGAAGTCCAGCAAAGGTCACTTGGAGTTTCTTGCTGGGCTGCTTTTCCTTCATTCCTTCCCAGGGCCCAGGGTGGGGGTGGGGGCAGGGAGGGCAGAGCCACCTTTCTCCGGTGCCTGTGCAGAGTCTGAGCTGATTGGGAGGTGGCCAGAGCCTTGACCTCTATCCCAGGCCCACCCCATCCTGGCTCAGTGGCTATTTGCTCTCTCGCCCACGCCCCTCCTACCTCTCACTTGCCTGTGGTTCCCCTTATAGTTTCTCTGTGGTTATTCACCCGGCACGGTCGGCCAGGCAGCGGCTTCCGTGAAGGTAAAAGCCCCAGCCCGGGGCTCAGGATGACCGTGATGGGAGAGCTCAGCCCTATGGGGCTGACTCCAAGGGAGAGAGGGCTGGATTTTTTTTGTCTTTTGGGGAGTGTGCTTTGTGTGTGTGTGTGTGTGGAGTGGTTTTTGGAGTGGCTTTTGTTTTGAGTTGTGTGTGCTGCAGTAATCTCGGTTTCCTAAGGGGGAAACTGAGGTCTACAAGAAGAAGGTAGGAGAAGGTTCCCTAAGCCTTTTCTGCCTCACGTCTGTTATATACCCTGTGTCCGTGGGCCCTAGGGACTCTAGGACTCTGATGACATACTTAACTGTAGACACAGGTGGTCTTCTGTTCTGCAGATTCAGGACTGAGGTCAAGGAGGGGAGGGGGCTTCCTTCACCTTAATAGCAATCTTGAGGGGGTTCAGCTAGGATAGCTGCCTTGGTCTCTGCCCCCTCAGGACTTGGCTGCCATGCTGCTTCCGGTCACAAAGGTGTTAGAGGCCTCAGCTAGCACACCACCTCCTCTTTGCTTCTCTCTCCCAGTTCCCTCTCTCCTCTCTGCCTAGGGATGACCTCTTATTTGGTCTGCTCCTGGGCGATCCCAGAGCCCTGGGATAGATCCAACACCCTGGGGAATAAGGGGAGGGTTATGTACCAAGCCTGTCTTATAGGGGCTATCTTCCCTTCTGTGGGTGACACTGGTCCCTGCACCCATCACACACACACACACACGCACGCACACACATACACACACACGCAGAACATGTTTTATCCTGGCTATGATACAAATAGACATTCTAGCAGTGATTGAGTGTGACCTTGGACAAGTCCCTTCCCTGTGCTGAGAGAAGTTCCCCTGTCATGTGACACAATTATGTCATCTAGAATCAGGTGGCCCTGGGCTGCCCTGAGGCATCAGAGAAGAGTCTGTGAATGTGTGCGTGTGTGCATGCATGCATGCGTGGTGTGTGTGTGTGTGTGTAAAAGCCAGAGGGACACCCCAGATGTTGTTTCCTTGGAAGCCATACATTTTGCTTTTTTCACTGGCCTGGAACTCACCAAGTAGGTTAGGCAGGCAGACCAGTGAGTCCCGGTTCCGTTCCGTTTTGCCGGTCTTGTCTCCCCAGCACTGAGATTACAAGGGTGTTCCGTCTAATTTACCTTTTCATGTGTGGGTTTGGGGGACTGAACTCAGGTCTCCATGCTCACAAGGCAGGAACTGTGCCAAGTGAGCTACATCCCCGGCCAAGAGAGATCCTGCAAGCACCGGAAGCTTGGCTGCTGCCTTGTGGGAATTGGCCCGGGGAGAGCATCTTAGCTATAGCTCTTCTGTTAGGGTGGATGCCATAGCGTCTACTTCCAGGAACCTCTAATCCCTCAAGCTTGAGCAAGTCCCCAGTCCCTGAATTCTCACCCTTTGATTCTTGTGTCTGCTACCCCAGGGCAATTCAGGGTTTCACAACCTGCCCTGACCTATTGACTTGGGGACCAGTGAAGCAGAGGAAGACCACCTTCCCACATGTGGGGTGTAACCAGATGAATGTCCCATCCCAGACATATCCGCAGGACAGCTGCTCACTCCTGCCTGCCATGTGCCTGCTCACTGGCAGACACCTGACACCATGAGGCTTCATCTTCCCTCAGATCCATTTTGTCCCCATTTCATGCCAGCCTTTGGACTCCTTGGCTTCAGTCTTTACCTCACCCCCAAGCGCTCCCAGATACCCCAGGATCCGGTAATCACCAGGAAGGAGGCTGTCCCTGAATAAAACAGAACCAGATGAAAACTCGGTGGCCGAGGCTGGGGGAGCAGACTCCACACCCTCAATCACCCGTTCAGCCACGTGCACGCACACACTTGTTCAACCTACAAACGCTTCCTGAGTGTCTCCATATACCACACATTGCCTAGGTCCCAGGGCATAGCGGTGAATGCAGAGACACCAAACGAAACCCTGTTCTCAGTCTTGGGCTCTAGCAGAGGGGAGCAGTGAGAGAATCCGTAAAAGATTAAAGCAGCTGTGCTGTGTGTGTGTGTGTGGGGGGGTATGGATGAGGACGGGGGCGGTGACAGGCCTTGGGATCGCTCATGAGGCTCAGGACAGGCCTTACTGGGAAACGAAGGCGCTGCCCTCCCCCAGGGAGACTTTGCAGGAAGAGGGGCACACATGTGCAAAAGTCCCAAGTGTACCCTGGGCAGAACCAGGAGGCCATTGTGCCAGAAAGAGTGCCAACAGATTGGGGACCAGAGGCTACTGGAGCAGATCGTGGAGCTATCGTGGATCCTTGTAGGGCCATTGGGTATCCTTGGAGTGAGGAGGGCAAGGCGGCTGGTTTTCCAGCCCCCCGCCCCCACTCCACTGCTTTGTGAGTCGAGTGGTTAATGCTGGGCATGGTGACAGGGCAGGAGGCTGAAGTGGGAAATGAGCCAGCCAGGCTGAGGCTGGAGCCAGCTGCTGGGAAACGTGAGTGACATCTGATCCTGGGAAGGACCTGCACGTTTGTCCCAGATGAGAGAAGGGGCAGGAGGGAGTTGCTAAGGGTTTGGTTGTACAGCTTTGGAAAGGTGACAGTCTATGCACCATGGAGGACAGGTGGCCAAGGGGTTGACGTGTGTCCCGGTGCACACACAGCAGTGAGTGTGCCCAGGCCCTGGTGACATAGTAGTAGGCAAGGCAGACCCAGCCTGTTGTCATGGGGTCCCAACAAGGAGGACAGACAGAAGGGAACAGCTTCAGGATGACAGAATCATGGAGGGCACGTGTGCCCTGTTTAGTATCATATGTGTTCTCAGCATGTGTGTACATGTGCCACAGAGTGAGCATGCCAGTGCATGTCATGCATGTGCATGCAGGGCGTGTGCTGTGAGGAAAGTGTGGCGTGTGTTCTTAGTGGGTGCATGTCATATATATGCACAAATGCTGTAGTGTGCTTGCTGTGTGCGGGTGCTGCGGGGGATGGGTAGAGGGCACGTGTGCTCAGAGTATGCATGTCACATGTTGCCTTGTGTGCTTTATGGCATATGTCCAGCAAGTGTGCTGAGCGCCATGGTCTTATCATGTTTGTGCCGTGTGTATGCATTTATCCTGGATGGTTATGCATGCTGTGTGTGAATTAAATACACTGTCCTGTAGGGTATGCATTTGTGAGTGATTTGTGTTGTATATACACGCTTGGTGTGAGCAAGTCGTATATGGTGCATATGCTATATGGTGCATGCTACATGCATGTTGTGTGTATGCATGTGGGTGTCTGCTGTATACATCATGTGTGGTCTGCATGCTCAGATGTTGCCTGTGTGTATAATGCTGTATAATGTAAATGCGTGTATGGTACGTGTGTATGGTTTGTGTGGGTGTGTACGCACTGTGGGATGTGTGTGCTTGGTGCGTGTGTGCTATCTGCATATAGTGTACGTTGTGTGTGTGCACTGTCTAGTGAGCCGCGAGCTCTGTATGCATGTGCTGTTGCTGAATCAAGAACTCTTGGTCCAAAGCTGACGTCACCCTATCCCTAAATCCCCTGAACAAAATTTTGCATGTTTCGCAATAAAACTTAAGATGAAAAATACTTCATGTTTAGACCCCAAAACATTTGCTTTCCTTCAGGCTTCATTAGAAGCTATGGTATGTCACCTAGATTTAGTGCCGGCTAAGTGCCTTTACCCCCAAATTCCTCATACATGTGCTTTTTGCACCAAAATCTTTTTTAATATTTATTTATTATGTACACAATATTCTGTCTGTATGTATGCCTGCAGGCCAGAAGAGGGCACCAGACCCCATTACAGATGGTTGTGAGCCACCATGTGGTTGCTGGAAATTGAACTCAGGACCTTTGGAAGAGCAGTGAGCACTTTTATCTGCTGAGCCATCCCTCCACCCGCACCCCAGAGTTCTGATACTGAAGGATATCATTGACTTATAACTCTAAGACTATAAAATCTTACATAAAATCAAATTAGCTAATGAATTCTCACACAAACATGGCCAGGAGAACAGCATGTGTTAGTCCCATGCTCTCTCTCGTCTGAGTCTGGCCATGGTCCAGAAGCTTCGTTTCCTGCTCCCTTGACGGCGGGTCTTCCCTAGTCCCCCTTCTCCCTGTTATTTTGCAATGTTCTGAGAGGCACCATATAAATGGGGTGCAGAGCCCACACAGCAGCTGGGAGAACAACAACCTGCCTTTGCAGGAGGATTATCCAGGTCACCCCCACTGCCTCCAGCCTGCCTGCTAATCCCACCAGCAGAGCAGAGGAGGGCATGAGCAGTGCTGGCTCCTCCCAGGCTCCCAGCCGGAGGGTGGTGACCTGCACTAGAACCCCTTCCCCGATCCTGTCAGAGGGGTAGATGGCAATGTTGCTTCACTTAGGTAACAGTGGAGACTCAGCACCCTTTAAGTGGCTGGCCTCAGCCAGATATGGAGTTTGAATTTAGGTGTGCCTGACTCCTGTATTTAAGATGACTCCAGCATCCTGAGGATATCAAGTCTGAACTCATTTATACAGGGAGGGAAAAGGTCTCAGAGATGGGAGGCTGCTGGTCCAGAGTCTCCCAGCTGGTGGGGGGGGCACAGAGGGACAGTATTGGGGGTCCTAGGGAGCTCCCTGTTGTGGGTGTCTGAGGTCCATGCTCCATATCAGACCAGGAAATCCTCAACTACCCACATACCCAGGCTCTGACCTTGGCGGCCTTGCCTGGTCCTTTTCTCCCTCCTGAACAGCTGCTGGGGGCTGGGAGGGGGAAGCTGTGGCCCCTCCCATCACTGTCTGTCTGTCCCCCGCCACAGGGTGCGGAGACCAGGAAGCGCTCGCCCACACTCAGCAGCCAGTTCAAGCGGTCGCTGGAGCTGCTGATGCGCACCCTGGGCGCCTGCCAGCCCTTCTTCGTGCGTTGCATCAAACCCAATGAGTTCAAGAAGCCCATGGTGAGCCTTGGGGTGGGAGGGAAGGTGGTGGGGAGGTGGGGGCAAGATGCTTGGGGGAAGTGGGCAGTGCAAGGTCTTGTCCTCTCTGGAGAACAGAGGGCGTGTAAAAGGCAACCTCCCAGCTGAGTGACTGTACATACGTCATACGCTGCTGCCCTGTGCCTCAGTTTCCTTGAGAGAGAAAGCAGGAGCCATAGCAGCCACCTCTTCCCTGAGATCATTGCCTGAGGTTTGCAGGGTGCTATTAAGTGCTTAGTAAATAGTAGTGTGGCTTATTGCCATGGCCCCTCCTTTGAAAGGTCCCCTCCCGTCAGCTCAGTGTCCACCCCCTTCAGGAAGGCCCTCTGGACTCGTGTACGCGGAGGTCCTTCTGTTTGAGTGACAGCATTTGTTAGCCCTTCCATAGGCCTGGAGTAGCCCTCTTCAGCAAGCTGCCTATGAGGAAGTGAAGGTTGTCACATCAGGGCTCAGGGATTTTTGAGGGGCTTAGATTCCGAGGGCTGCCTAGCCCTAGCTCCTGGCCAGTGCAGGAGGCCCTGAGGGGTTGTTTATCCAGAGAGGGAGAGGGGCCAGGGGAAGCTGGGTGTGGGGCTTAGGCAGGGAGGGAGGGAAAGCTGGGGAAAGTGGCCCAGAGGGAGAGGAAATGACCGCGGAAGCCAGCCTTCCGCACACCCTGTCCCCGCAGGAAATCATGTCCCAGAGTGGGTGAGTCCTGTCCTCTTCTGACTTCGGGTCCCCCTCTGGAGGAGGACATGCAGGCTGGGCTGGCTCCCTGGGACTTTTCCCGGCCCAGGCCTTTTGGGGTCTGTGTTCTCTACCTTTTTAGTGGCCTCCTTACCTGCCTCTCTGTCCTGCCACTACACCGCCGATAATGACATCATGTGTGTAGCCCTACCTGCTCTAGCCTGATCCCAGAAAGCCCCTGGGTCCACTTTCCCCATTTTCTTTCCATTTGAACTTGGGATATAGTCCTGCCCTGAGCCATCCATTGGCTTCTGCGTGACAATTCAAAGAACACGCTCTTCCTGAGGCACTACAGCCAGCCCCTGGAGAGCTGTTTAAATAACCGTGGATCTGTAATGGGGGCCACATGAAGGGTGGCCTGGGGCTGTGTGGAGTACCTGGCAGCCTGCACTGTGCCCTGACCCAGGCTCTACTGCCCCTTCCACGCTCTCCAGAGCAGGCCTTGGACTTTCAAGATTCTATCCCTTCCCACATGCTCACCTGCCTCCAGATCTGTCCCTCAGTATCCACGAGGCCTCCTGTGTCTCCCAAGGGACACTGTGGTGACATTTCATTTGTATTTTAGTAAATAAAGCTTGCCTGAAGATCAGAGAGTAAAACAGCCCCACTGGTCAGTTTTACAGACCAGGCAGAGGTGACACACGCCTTTAATCCCAGTAGCCACACTAGTTGCCATAGAAACCAGGTGGTGCATGCCTTTAATCCCAGTGGTGCACGACTTTAATCCCAGAACTAGAGGGGAATGTAAAATGGGAGGAGACAGTTCTCAGTCATAGAGTCCTGGAGGCAGGGTCACCATTTTTGGACTGAGGTTGAGGTAAGAGCCAGGGACTGGCTGCTTTGCTTTTCTGACCTTCAGGTTGAACCTCAGTTTCTACCTCTAGTTTTTATAAATCGTGCATCAGGACACGGACCTTTTCTGTGATCTGATCCTATAGCACATGGTTGTCCAATCCCAGGTCTTCACGTCATGCTGCCACTTGGGTTTGACCAACAGTCCTAGGCTCCTGCCTGGCTTTGCTCCCCACGATCTCTGTATGTTTCTGGTCAACGGCAGGGCAGGCCTTGCTTCCCAGCCGTGGCCTCGCCCTGATGCCTTTGTTTGGTTCTGGCCCGGCAGCTCTTCGACCGGCACCTGTGTGTACGGCAGCTGCGATATTCGGGCATGATGGAGACTATCCGCATCCGGCGAGCAGGCTACCCCATCCGCTACAGCTTTGTGGAGTTTGTGGAGCGCTACCGCGTGCTGCTGCCTGGGGTGAAGCCAGCATACAAGCAGGTACGAGGCTGGGCAAGCCACAAGGGAGAGAACTCCAGGTTTACGTGGGACTGGAGCTTGGCATCTACTTGGTCACATCAGGTGCTGCTGCAAAGAGGGGCAGATAGAAGGACATATTTGAAGACCTCGGCTGTCATGGTGGTTGCCATCCAGTTGGCTTGAGGAGAAAACAGATGTTCACGGAAGGCAGGGTCAGACTGCGTCCGTCACACAGCCAGACAGGACAGACTTGACCCCAGTCCTGAGAAGGACACTTGGGAGCCTTCCTGTCGGTTATACCATCAGTACCCTTGTCTTCCGCCAGGGTGACCTCCGAGGGACATGTCAGCGCATGGCCGAGGCGGTGCTGGGCACTCATGATGACTGGCAGATTGGCAAAACCAAGATCTTTCTAAAGGTGAGCGCAGTCTGCCCTGACGGCCACGGCTCTGCCATGTCTGGAGTCCTGCACACATGGGGTGTATCTTGATGGCTGTGTGTGCACCAGAAATAATTTATAGCTGGGCGGTGGTCACACATGCCTTTAATCCCAGCACTAGGGAGGCAGAGGCAGGCGGATCTCTGTGAGTTTGAAGTCAGCCTGGTCTACAAGAGCTAGTTCCAGGACAGGCTCCAAAGCTACAGAGAAACCCTGTCTCGAATAACCAAAAAAAAAAAAAAAAGAGAAATCATTTATAATTATTCATAAAATAATGTTTAATCATTATTGAATATTAATAAAATATTTATTAAATAATAATGATTGATTATTAATAATTATAAATAATGGGGCCAGGTGCTGGCCCAGTTTAAAGTCAGATGACCAGATGTGGGTTACCTTGTCAGACCCCATAGCGGGGACTCAAACCCTGGCCTGTGGCTCTCAGCCTGGGAGCTGAGGATAAGCCGTTCAGCATTTCTGTCCACTCTCGTGTCTGTGACAGGCTGGGCCTGGGGTGGCCTAGAGTGGACCTTAGGGTCCCTTCTTGTGGTTTTTGGCAGGCAGGGCTCAGGAGGGTCAGCTGTGCACTGTCTTTCCCGGCTCTGTCTTAGCACCAGGGACAGCAGCTACAGTTTCTGGCTCCCACAGCCTCCTAGGCGACGGTGGGAGAGAGCAAGACCTGGGCCTGAGCAGTCATGGCCCTGGAGAGCCGCTGCGTAGGGACAGTGTGGGCTTCCCTATTTCCATTTCCTCTGTTCTGGTGACAGAGCAGGGCTCTTCCTCTGTGGGGGCGGGGCTGAGTGCCGGATGGCTGGGAGAAGGAGGGGGAGGAAGCCGCCTTTAGTGGGGTCTTGGTGAGGGCTTTGAGTCAACCCCTGCACCTCCCATGTCCTTGTTTCTGCATTGGGAAATATGTTTGCGTCCCCTCTGTTCCTTGATTGCTGGCTGGAGAGTGAGTTCTGAGAGCCAGGCACTGTCCTCTCGTGCCCAACTCATAGGTTCAGAGAGAAGCGAGGGACCGAAGCCAGGCTGAGGGATGTAGGGAATGAGCTGTCGACCTGGGATGGTCAAATGCCAGGCATGGGTTGGCAGAGAGAACAGACAGAATCGTGATGGCATCTAATGTCAGAAAAATCAGAGGGACACCCTTGTCCCCATGCGCACCCACCTGCATTCTTTAGGAATCCATCCTTCAAGAGCCTGCGTGTCCCAACCCCAGCCGTCCATCCACCCATCCACCCATCTGTCCACGCACTGAGAAGGCCATGGCCGAGTCTCACCCAGTGTCTAGTGACTGTTAGACAGATGTTTATCGTGAGACTCAAAGGCCAGGCTCCTCCACACCATCCAGCACTGTGCCTACCCATGGACCATTCCTTCCATCTATGCATTGATGAACCAGTGAATTTCAAATTTCATCTAAGAGGCAGGGGGACGGGGCTTGGGAAAGAGTTGGGGAAGGGCTGGAGGTGTCATTGGGGTCTGGCAGGGTCTTGAGTGCCGGGATGAGGTATATGCTGTGGGTTTGTTTGGAAGACTGGAGGAAGGTTGTCTGACTCATATGAAGGAGAGGCTCAGAGGGGGAATGGTAGACACCAGGAGCATCCTGGTAAGGAGTGTGCTGCCAAAATCTTGGAGAGAAAAGGTAACAGGGTCCAGGGGTGAAATGGTGACAGGAGAAGCCAGGATGTGACTGCTGAGTCTAGTGAAATGAGGTGCCTCTGGCTCCTCTGGTCCCCTCCCCAGGCCTCTGGGGAACAGCCATAATCTCTGGTAGCAAAGGAGGTCACTGCACAGGCCCTAGCAGGATTAGGAGCCCGAGGTGCACACAGAGTCCTAAGCCGGAGTTACGACAGGAGACGGGTCCTACCTGGACTGAGCAGGCAATCTTGGGGGGACAGTACTCATGAGCAGGCAGTCTTGGGGGGACAGTACTCATGAGCAGGCAGTCTTGGGGGGACAGTACTCAGGAGCTCTGCCTTTCAGGACCACCATGACATGCTGCTGGAGGTTGAGAGGGACAAGGCCATCACAGACAGAGTCATCCTCCTTCAGAAGGTCATCCGGGGCTTCAAGGACAGGTCTGTGTCAACAGCTTCTGCTCCCTTAGCATCCCCTCTGCTCCCACACGGACACAGGGACAGGCATGCACGCCCATGGTGCACACACAGAAGCCATCACACACGTGCCCAGCACGCGCACGCGATCACAAGGTCATCCAAGGATCACAAAGCTCTACCATGTCATGTAAACCAGACCACGCACTAGCTGGTTCCTCCTGCACGCGTGGAGGCGAGAGGTATAGTCACAGATATTTTATAAGTTACAAGGTGCCGCTACCTCGTATTCTACGTTCAGAACATGCGTATATCTGTGATGGTCCACACACGGGCAAGGCCAGTTCTAGAGTGTGACGCAGGTGTCACAGAAACCCACAGTCTGCCTCCCTTCCTCCCTTCTACCAGCCTCTCCCCCTTCCCCTGCCTTTCCTCCAGTTCTCGCCACCATCCGCCTCTCAGCGTGCTGGCCCTGGAGCGCTGGCCGGTGCCATGACGTGTCTGTCCACCCTTCCCTCCTGTGTTTCCCAGAAAACACTTGCTGTTGCTTTGTGGCCTCTGTCCCCATCAGAGTTGACTGTGGTATCTGAGGAACAGGCTACTGTGTGTGGAGACTGGTACCAGGCTCTTCAGAGGCAGACAGTGATGGGGCTCTGGTTCCAGCCTCCTAGGTCTCGACTCCCTCACCTACAACGTGAGGGGGTTGGACAACTTCAAGAGCGCGCTCTTTCTCTCTCTCTCTCTCTCTCTCTCTCTCTCTCTCTCTCTCTCTCTCTCTCACGTTATTTCAGTATTGACTTGGCCACACATCCACTCTCTCAGCAAACATCTTCCTAATTTCTGCTTTAAAGGCCAGGCAGGAAGGATAGGCGTTATGCCTCATCTCTTACAGGAGGTGGCGCTGTGGTACAGGGGTTCCACACCTTGCCCGAGATCACATCACATAGCTTGGGGATCACAGGACAGGGGCTCAGAGTGCCCACAGCTGGGCCCTGGCTGACTCTGGCCACCAGCTGTCTGCTCTGGAGTCACCCATCGCTGCCTCCCTTTCAGGTCCAACTTCCTGAAACTGAAGAGTGCAGCCACACTGATCCAGAGGCACTGGCGGGGTCACTACTGTAGAAGGAACTATGAGCTGGTAAGCCTTGCTTCCCAGATTCCACTGGCCTGGCCATGGAATGGCTGTGTTGCCTTGGTTACAGGACTTAACCTGAATCCAGGCATGCCCCCGCCAGCCCTACCTTTTCTTCAGTCAAATCTCCAGTCTAGCTCTAGTGGCTGTCCCGTGGGATTTTGGAATGTTTTGGTGGGTTAAAGCATAGTGAGACTGAGACCTTGGGAAGATCCAGGAGAGACCTGGTCGCTTGCAACTCTGGAATATCCGGCTGCAGCCTGCACTTGGTGTAGGGAGGTAGACAAAAAGAACACTGGTTAGTTAAGGCTGGAGTTCCTGGAAGGAGGCAGGCCTCACTGTGGGACCCAGGTAGCTTGGTGGGTCCAGTCTGACGGAGGACTGTGCTCTGAATGTTGCTGCTGGCCTCGTCCGTCTGGGCTGGAGCTCAGGTCTGAGCAGGGCTTGCTGTCCTTGCAGATGCGGCTTGGCTTCCTGCGGCTGCAGGCCCTGCACCACTCCCGGAAGCTGCACCAGCAGTACCGCTTGGCCAGACAGCGCATCATCAAGTTCCAGGCCCGCTGCCGAGCCTACCTGGTGCGCAAGGCCTTCCGGCACCGCCTCTGGGCCGTGCTCACCGTGCAGGCTTATGCCCGAGGCATGATCGCCCGCCGGCTACACAGGCGCCTCCGAGCCGAGGTGAGGGGTTTCCCCGAGACCAAGAGCGGGCGGCTTGTTGGTGTGTGCGGCCCCACACAGGTGTCTCCCCACCCCTGCCCTGGTGCTGGTGGAGGATGCCAGAGATAGAAGGGAGACTTTCCACTATGCCTGATTTCAGGACAGACCAGAGACCTGGCTCTGGGATCCACAGGGCCCCAGTGCATGTGCAACCTGGGGACCAACTCAGCCTAGGGGCGCCGGGAATGGGGTGAGGCCGGGCTGTGACAAGGGCTACACATATTTTTATGTCCACACGGCTGCTCCTTTCCTCAGTACCGGCGGCGCCTGGAGGCAGAAAAGATGCGGCTGGCAGAGGAGGAGAAGCTCCGGAAGGAGATGAGCGCCAAGAAAGCCAAGGAGGAGGCCGAGCGCAAGCATCAGGTGAGCCCGAACCTCAGAACTGTCCTGGGCTGTTGCTCTGCCGTCTTCCTCCCTGGGAGATAGATACTTCCTGGTTCCGTCATCCCACAGCTGCTGAACTCTCACGTGGGGTGTGGGATGGAGCTGGAATCAGAGGGCTGTGCCCACAGCACCTTCCTGGTTAGCGGTGGCACCCAGAGCAAAACCTGCCAGGAGAGTGACCAGGGTCATGTAGCCCGACTCAGGCTGCCAGTCACAAGTGCCACCGAACACTGAAGTGTGGCTTGTCTAAAGGCCATGGCTAAAATTGGGAGGTGCACACAATGATGAAGACTTAGCTGAAGAGGGGGAGGATGTAAGGTACCCATGTGATTTTTATATTTGATTAAATGCGAAGTTGATATTTGGGAAATATGACCCAAATCATTAAAACATTATTAATATTAGTTTTTAAAACATCATCATTATTTTGCCTTTTAAACATGGCTTATATTAACCTTTCGCTCAGTTCTAGTACAGTTCCCAGCCCCAAGGCCCAGGACTTCTGGCACGGAGGCAGGGTGGGCAAGGAGGCAGGGGCAGGCATGGAGTCAGGGTGGGCACGGAAAAGGGAAAGCTAGAGGAGGTGTCCTCTGTGGTCCAGGGGTGCTGGACATCTCTCTGGCCCAGATGGGGGTTGTGAGCATAGTCAGCCACCCCGTGTCAGGATCCTGGTGGAGTCAGGGTTGCTCCTCTGGTCTCTCCGGCTCCCTGAGGACAGCTGTTCTCTGAGGCCATGTTGCTGGGCGCTGACTTACTTCCTCTACATCACCCTGCCTTCAGGAGCGTCTGGCCCAGCTAGCCCGTGAGGATGCGGAGCGGGAGCTGAAGGAGAAGGAGGAGGCTCGGAGGAAGAAGGAGCTGCTGGAACAGATGGAGAAGGCCCGCCATGAGCCCATCAGCCACTCAGATATGGTGGACAAGATGTTCGGCTTCCTGGGGACTTCAAGTGGCCTGCCAGGCCAGGAGGGCCAAGCACCTAGCGGCTTTGAGGTACTAGGACTTTGGGGCAGGATTTCCTGACATGCAATGCTGGTCTGAAGCGGAGTGGAGACGGCAGCCTAGCTGCCTCCACTCCGGCCCTGCTGGCTAACAGTTGGGACACAACCCCCCAGGACCTGGAGCGAGGGCGGAGGGAGATGGTGGAGGAGGACGTGGATGCAGCCCTACCCCTGCCTGACGAGGATGAGGAGGACCTCTCTGAGTACAAATTCGCCAAATTTGCTGCCACGTACTTCCAGGGCACGACCACACACTCCTACACCCGGAGGCCCCTCAAGCAGCCGCTCCTCTTCCATGATGACGAGGGTGACCAGCTGGTGAGGCTGCCTGCAGCTGGTGAGGCTGCCTGCAGCTGGTGAGGCTGGGGGGGAGGGGGCGGGTAGACGCTACCCTTGACGGTGGCCAAGGTCTGACAGCCTTTGGCCCAGCACCCAGCCTAGGGTCAGTCCACACTGCAGGTGGCTCTCTCTGTTTCCAGCTTCCTCTCCAAGCCCAGGTTCTTTGTCCTCCCTGGCTTTCTGACGCCTGTACTCCATCCTCAGGCGGCGCTGGCTGTCTGGATCACCATCCTCCGGTTCATGGGGGACCTGCCGGAGCCCAAATACCACACAGCCATGAGCAACGGCAGTGAGAAGATCCCGGTGATGACTAAGATCTACGAGACCTTGGGCAAGAAGACGTACAAGAGGGAGCTGCAGGCCCTGCAGGGTGAGGGCGAGGTGAGGCCAAGGTGCCCCCAGCTGACACCTGTTTGGGCGAGTGGGGATGATGTCAGCATGGCAGCCTCGGGGAATCAGCGGAAGCGTCCTGGGATCTAGCTGTCTCTGCCTGCCCCAGTGCCCGGCCCTCCTCTGTCTACTCGTGGGAATAACGAGTGATCGTGTGCCGACTGTAAAGTGCTCATCCTCGCTGAGCAGCCACACTGCAGAGCGGACAGACTGCTGTGTTAGTGACCACTTATTGGGAGGCAGACAGTGCCCGAGTCTCAGCAGGGGGTGAGGGTTGAGAGTGGCCTCGTTGCCTGCACCTGGTAGAAACGAAACACACGTGCACACGCACACTCAGACACATGCACATGTGCATGTGTGCATACACACACACTTCCCCAAAGCCTCTCTGTCCTGATATCACATCCTTGCTTTCTGTTACGCGGCCCAGCTCCCCGAGGGGCAGAAGAAGACCAGCGTGAGACACAAGTTGGTACACTTGACCCTGAAGAAGAAGTCCAAACTCACAGAGGAGGTAAGAAGAGACCTCAGGGCCTGGCATCGCTTCGGGGTTCCTTGGGTAGCTGGACTGCAGCGTAACTAGACTGGGCGTGGGAGTGGAAGGAGCAGGGGCGGTTGACGCCTCCCTTCTGCACAGTACAGCATTGGAGCAATCACTGGACAGGAATGCATGGAAGCACTTGGGGTGGGGGCTTCCCAGGGCAGGGGAAAGAGTGAGGAGGGGCTGTGCACACCCATCACACACATGAACAGGAGGCTGCTGCTCGCTAACACACACACCATAAAGTCCTTCCCAGGACCTATCAGCCTGGGAGCAAATTCCTGTGGCGGTCTCCTTGGTTTTCTATACTGCAACCCATCAGTCCACCCCTCTCCTTCTGAGGCCACCAAGGCCTCCCCCCCCCAGGGCTGTCTAGGCTGGCAGGGGTCAGGTCTAGAACAGACAGACATGGGCCCAGTAGATGTGAGGACCTGGCAGGCCCTCTGTCTATGACGGAGGTTCTCTCACGGCATCTGAGTGCAATCTGGGGCAGCTTCTGGGACTGTGTGAGGCCAGGAGAGACACACATCTACTGAGACCCAGATATGAGTCTGGCCATGTCAAGCCCAGGGGCCTCAGTAACCAGGTGGTTGTAAGTCAGGGTGTACTTTGATGCCAACGCTATTGGATGATGGTTCCTCTCAGTGTCAGAGATGGGACATATCCTGTCCGAAAACAGGATATGTCTCTAGGGTGGGAACTGAGGTGCAGGGGGCAGTGGAGGCCACAGAGGAGAATTTACCCTTGTAGCAGGTGGCATCAACCTGGCGCTCCCAGCATGGGGTCTAAGGATGGAGTAAGGACAAACTCAGTGGCCATCCTCCATCCACTTGCTCCCTGTGCAGTGGTTGGCAGGGACAGTACCTTACCCGTGTCTGCCTGCTCCCTGTGGAGTGCCTGCTAGGGGTAACACCCCAGCCTCACCTGTTCTACTCAAGCCTGTCTCTGCGGCCCAGGTGACCAAGAGGCTGCACGACGGGGAATCCACAGTGCAGGGCAACAGCATGCTAGAGGACCGGCCCACCTCAAACCTGGAGAAGCTGCATTTCATCATCGGCAACGGCATCCTGCGGCCTGCACTGCGGTCAGTGCCCGCGGGGCAATGGCTATGGCTGGACACCTCTAGGCAGGGCCTGGGGGCAGGGGCTGTCGGAGCTGGTAGTGGCTCCATCACTTTAGCCACTTGACGAAGCAGAAAGGCTTGCATCTAGCTGTTACCGGCTAGCCATGTGACCCTAACCTGTCTCTGCCATCTTTCTGTGCCTTATCTGTAAAGGTGGGATAAGGGACCTGAGGGAAGACAGTGACTGGAATAGCAGTCCATTGGTAGCTATGGTTACTGTGCCCCCCCCCCCAGCTTTCTGTTTTAACCCCGTTGCTGTTGGCTCACCTTCAGTGCCGCTGGCCCAGACCGAGGTCGAGGTTACTGTGGGAAGCCCCTGTCTCTGGTCTGTTGGTTGGGTGAGGTCAAGCCAGAGCCTCCACACTGGTCTGTGGCAGGATGGGACCTCGATGAGCTAAGCCAGTTTCACTTACAGTCCTGATCATTGGTCTGACCACTGCCTGCCTACTGTAGATGTTTTAAGTGGTCCTCGTTTTAGGAAATGATTTGGGCAGAGTGTGTGCATGTGCGTGAGGTATGTTGTCATGATAAAGAGATGGCAACTTGGAATTTAGTTGGTTCTTGAACTCTCGAAATTAGGAAGCTACTGAGTTAGACAATCTTGCTTCCTACCTGCACTGACGACATAGAAGAGGAGCAATGAATGCCCTGGTGGTCACCACATCAGTGTGTGTGCGCGCGCATGTGGACATGTGAGTGTGTGTTTATATGTGTGTACATGTGTGTGTTTATGTGCATGTGCATATGAGTGTGTGTATGTATGTGTGCGTGTGTGAATGTGCGTGTGTGTGATGTGGATATGTGAATATGTGTGTATGTGTGTGCATTGTGCATTGTGTATGTCTGTGTGCATGTGCATATATGAGTGTGTGCATGTGGATATGTGTGTGCATGTGTGTTTGCATGTGCGTGTGTCTGTGTGCATGTATGTGTGTGTGCCCTGAGTAAGCCCTTTCGCAGCTCCGAGCTCCCAGGACAGAAAAAGTGCATGTGCGTGTGTCTGTGTGCATGTGGATATGTGAGTGTGTCTGTATATGTGTGTGCTTGTGCATATATGAGTGTGCGTGTATATGTGTGTGCCTGAAGATGTGTGTATGTGTCAGGACAGAAGAGCTGCTAAGAGCGGACATTTTCAGCTCAGCACAATGCGATCCCTGACACACTGGCCCAGCTTGTTTCTGCTGTGTCAGCCTGTGGGGTCCCTTGCTCAGGCCACCTCAGTGGCAGGGTCTAGGCAGGACCAGGTTGATTATTCTTATTTGTGAACATTAGGGGCTATGACCCTTGAACCTGTATAGGATACAAGTCACTTTTGTGGATGATGGACCCCATCCAGACCTTTTGCTAGATCTGGGCCATGTCTTATGACCCGCAAATCTAAAGAACCTGTGCTCGGCCTCCTCACCTGGCCCTTCGCTGTCTCCTGGCAAGCCTTGGACTGGCTGGGCAGAACAGCTCTGCTGTGGGGGGTGACTGGGTGTCACTCTGAGGCCTTGTCCCCTCCCAGGGATGAGATTTACTGCCAGATCAGCAAGCAGCTCACACACAACCCATCCAAGAGCAGCTATGCCAGGGGCTGGATCCTCGTGTCTCTCTGCGTGGGCTGCTTTGCCCCCTCCGAGAAGTTTGTTAAGGTAGGGGGTGGTCTGGGGCGGGAAGGGCGCGGGGCTGCTCTATGCTGGGACAGAGCATGTATGTGTCACCGGCTGTCTAGTGCCCCACAAATATCCTTCACGTGGGATTCTGGGACTTGTCCAGTTCTGAAATTCCATACCTCTCAGACTAGGAAATCCCTCTGTGAGGACAGAGCCCTTCCCAGGTCCCTGAAGGTCCTGCACCCCTGCCCAGCCCCTTCCTCCCAGTTCCCCTCTGCCAGGTGGCGAGCACTTGTTTCTGCCGGTCCCACTCTCCAGAGGTCAAGAATGACAGGGATGTGTCCTGAGCACCCTGAACACGTATCTAGGGACGGGCACTTCAATATCACTCTGGGCCAGGCCCTGGGTGCTAGCTGGGCGCCATGAGCGTGGAGGGAGGTGGGGAGGAGCCCTGGAGGAGGTCAGCAGCAGCAATAGAGGGTACAGAGAATGAGTGGGTGAGGCAGGAGAGATCGACCATCTAGCCTTGTCACCAAGCTGTCGGGCATGTACTGGGCTCCAAGGGTGGCAGGAGCAGCCTGTTAAAGAGGGCTGTAGGTGACCCTGCCAGAGCAGCGGGTCCCAGGTGTGCCTGGATGGACTGCAGGCTGCCGCGGCGGCTAGGGTGGAGACTGCCTCATTGAGTCCCCTATCTGCAGTACCTACGGAACTTCATCCACGGGGGCCCACCTGGCTACGCCCCGTACTGTGAGGAGCGCCTGAGGAGGACCTTTGTCAATGGAACTCGGACACAGCCACCCAGCTGGCTGGAGCTGCAGGTGGGCAAGACCCAGCATGTCAACATGACGTGCATGAGGGCACATATCCTTCGGTGCCCCAGAAACACCCTTCATGCAGAATTCCAGGGTTCCTTGAGGATACAAGGATCCCCAGAATACGAATCCCCAGAATCCCCGAAAGGTCTTATGCCCATGGAACTCAGTCAAGGCCATGCTCCTGCATTTCTTTCCTCCTGGTCTTGGGTCCCTGGCTCAGACATCCAAATGTCCCCTCAGGGTAGATACCTGTGACCAATCCAGGTGGTGTCCCAGTTGGGTGCAGAGAGTGTGGGGGTCAGCTCCAGCCCCACAGGCGGCCAGAGCATACAGAGAGTGACAGGGCCACATTCCCTTGGTCATCCTCAGGCCACCAAGTCCAAGAAGCCCATCATGTTGCCTGTGACCTTCATGGACGGGACCACTAAGACTCTGCTGACGGATTCCGCAACCACCGCCAGGGAGCTGTGCAATGCTCTGGCTGACAAGATCTCACTCAAGGACCGCTTTGGGTTCTCCCTCTACATCGCCCTGTTTGACAAGGTATGGCGGACCAAGCCCAGAGCGGTACGGTGCTGCCACCTGCTGGCTGAGGTGTTCGCATGTGGGTCGCGGGAACTGGCGTTGCCAGATTTACGGGATTTATGGGCGTAAGGCTCTTGGGCATCTGGGTACCTTGTGGCCATAGGTCCAGGGCTCACTCCAACCACAGGTGCCCAGGGGGAGGAGAAAGAGGGGTCGGAGAGCAGTCACTGGGTTCCCCACGGTCACTTCCATGGCTGAGATGTGTGCAGGGTCTTCTCAGCCACTGGTCCTTTCTCTCCACATTTCCCCTGCTGTGTGAGTTCCTCTAGTGGGCTCGCAGTCTTTTCTACTGAGCTAAGCCTGGGGCTTCGGAGTTTCCTCTGTCACCGGGCAGACCCAGGGACAGGACCCTGTGCTTGTGCTTAGTTTGCCTGGAGTTTTTCCTCACCAATCAGCTCCTCTAGTGATGGTTTACTTGACAGCATCCTTTGCTCTGAGAGGGAAAAAAGGACTCCCACATACACGGGCTTGATACTGAGTTACAGTGCATGCCACATGCCAGCTGACGACATGTACCTGGGGTCAGCCTCCCAGGGGACCTCGGGCACATCCCTACCTCCTCATGCAGTTCACACGGAGGATGGACCTTTGAAGTCTCTGATCCCGTGCCCACCTGTTGCCTATCCTCCCCCCGTGCCTTCTCTCATGGCTCTCAGGTGTCCTCCCTGGGCAGTGGCAGTGACCACGTCATGGATGCGATCTCCCAGTGTGAGCAGTATGCCAAGGAGCAGGGAGCACAGGAGCGTAACGCGCCGTGGAGGCTCTTCTTTAGGAAAGAGGTCTTCACGCCCTGGCACAACCCCTCGGAGGACAACGTGGCCACCAATCTCATCTACCAGCAGGTGGTGCGAGGAGTCAAGTTCGGGGAGTACCGGTGTGAGAAGGTGAGCTGGGGCAGGGGGAGGGTGAGCATGAACCACAGAAAACCACAGCCACCCGTGCGCTATTAGCTAAGGGCTAACTCTCCAGCGGCGCCGAGAATGGTCTGACGGCAGCTGGGCATTTCTTGGGTTCCTTTGGGATTCAGTGCTACTTGATCTCACGTGAGCTTTGTGGAGTGGGTATCTCGAAGGCTGTCCTGATTCCATGCAGTCCGCAGCGCGTGTCGTGACACTTGTACTCGCTGGTGGACAAACTAGCCATGTGGTCCTTAGTCCAGGAGCTGCTCTGAGGAACAAGGTCCAGTCCTGTAGACTAAGGTTTGCAGGTGTGTATCAGTTTAGCTCCTTGGGGCAGAATGGAGTCTTGGTTTTGAAGCTAATGGTGGCGCTGCCCGGTACCTGTGGCTCTGCTGGAGACGGCAGGATGAAGATGGATATATAGTGTTGATGTTGAGAGGGCTCGTTATTGGTGATGACAGTAGTGCTGACTCTGGTGATGGTGTTTTATTGGTGTTGGTGGCAAAGGTGACATTGGCGATAACGGTGACAGGGGTGGTGATGGTGTGCCCACTGATGAGTTAATATTCAGAGTATTCTTTTTTTTTTTTTTTTTGATTTTTCGAGACAGGGTTTCTCCGTAGCTTTTTGGTTCCTGTTCTGGAACTCACTCTGTAGACCAGACCGGCCTCGAACTCACAGAGATCCGCCTGCCTCTGCCTCCCAAGTGCTGGGATTAAATGCATGCGTCACCACCGCCCGGCTATTCAGAGTATTCTTAAAGCCACCTCACTGGCTGCTAAACTTTCCACTCATTGGGAAATAGAAGTTGCCTACAAGGCCCCTGAGAGCCTCCTCTATCACCCCTGCTTCTATACAGAAACCCCAGGAGCCACAAGGAAGTACTACCCAGCTGCTGGGCACCAACCTAGGCAGAGAAGGGCCCCACCCATACAGATTCTCACCTTGCTCTCAAAAGTCGAGCCATATTGTTACCATATCGATTCTTCCCAGGGAGATAGTGACGGTGATAGAGATGGTGACAGTGGTGTGTCCCCCATCAGACCATCTCCGGGGTCCTGCTCCCCAAGACGGGCATCTCTTTTCTTCTAGACTTTCAGCCTGAGTGTCTTTGCGGGGCTGAGCGGTAGCATCCAACTGTCTCACCAACAGGCTGTCTGTTCTCTTTTGCTCGGTTTATGTGCCCCTAGACAGAAGCCAGCCAGCTCTGTGCTGGTGCCAAGGGGACCAGGGCTGTGGGCTTAGGGATCCCATAGTTGCCCTGTGCAGAGAAACAGGACATTGAGACAGGGAGGACACGGGGTCCTGAGGGCCAGGGGTCCCAGGGCATCCCTAGGGGTCTGACGGAGGACCCCCTCCTCAGGAGGATGACCTGGCTGAGCTGGCCTCCCAGCAGTACTTTGTGGACTACGGTTCTGAGATGATTCTGGAGCGTCTGCTGAGCCTGGTACCCACTTATATCCCTGACCGTGAGATCACGTCCCTGAAGACTCTCGAGAAGTGGGCACAGCTGGCCATTGCTGCCCACAAGAAGGTAGGAAGAGGGAGGGGCTCGGAGGAGGGGTAGCACTGAGCATCCAAGCCTTTACAGTTGGTATCTAATGTCTTCTGCCTGGCAGGTTGCTATGGGCCAGGACCTCTTACCCTTTCCCCGCCCCACTACCATCACAGACATCATTCATGAGTGTCCTCTGTCACTTCCTCTGGGCTGGGTACCTGGGACACAGAACGCTCAAAGTTGGTCCTGCGGCCTCATGAGAGAGCCTCAGGGTCTTGGGTTCTGATGGTGACCTCTCCAGTTGCTCACAATGCTGTGCTTTCTGAGTGACCACGTGGGACTGAAAATGGGGGTTGTCTAGGAACTGCCCCCCCCTTTCCCCTCAAAACTACAGTACCTTCCTGCTTGGGAACCCTGGGAACAGGCTCCTGCCATACTCCTTGCTGAAAGTCCCAGGTTGTGACCTAATATGGGAAGTTCCCGCTGGAGCTAAGGGGCCCGCATGCGTGGAGCAGAAGCAATAACTGGGCTGTGGTGATGCATCTGAGTACCTCTCTCCTCCAAGGCACCGCATTGTTAGAGCAGGGTAGGCCTAGCCTACATTATTGGAGATCCCCATGGATACAGTCTCTCATACCCTCAGATAAGCTTCTCCCTCACCCCGGTGTCCTGCAGTTCCTTCCATCCACCCTCTCCCTTCATCTGCTCAGCTCCCTGTAGGCCCACCCAGTCCTGAATGCTCATCCAAGGATTTCCTCCAGGCCTGGCCCTCCCTTGTCTCCCTCCTGCACTCCTCCATCTCCCAAAGGGAAACACTCCATCTCCTTGGCCATCTCTTCTTGTTCCCCTGGCAAGTTACTGAAGCCTGTCTGCTTTCCTGCCCAGACAGCGTCAGCTCCCAGCTCTCTGCCTCCCTGACTACCCCAGTATTTACTTCCAGCAAGGCGTGCGTGTGTGCCATGTTCATGTCCCCTGGTCTCGCTGGTGGCTACCCACCTTCTGCTTCATAGCCTTTTCTCCACACACGTACACACGGTTATTTTCTGGACACTGAGATTAAGTCGCTTGCATCAACCCCTCAGCTACTGCTTACTGTCCCTTGTCCCTGGCCTGGGATCGCATTGGCCCTCTCTGTGGTCGGCATGAGCATTTTTATCTGGGGCTGGGTCTATGTATTGTCCAGGCCATGTGCTTGTTTTGATGCCTCGAGACTGCTCCAGGACCATGGGGTCCTTCCCAGGCAACAGAACGTTGATGCCTTGCTCCTGGGCAGGAGCATCGCAGGAGCTCTTGCCGGGCCTGACCTCTAGGCCCATCCCTCTCCTACTCACTGACCCTGCTCACTCTTCGGCTCGCCTATCCAGCCTTGGAGAAGCCCACTCTTAGGACCCGGCTTTCTGTGTCACGATGGCCCCCCACACACACAGCATGTCCCTCCCTCTGAACCTGGACCTGGCCTCCCAGGCAGGGTCTCATTGGGAACTCCCTGAGGGTGGCAGCCATGTGTTCCCTTTCTGCCTGGGACCTGCAAGACACAGACCTGCCAGAGCCCCAGTGCGGGGCTGCCCATGGGCTGATGGGGAGCCGAAGCCCCTAACAGGGCTAGCTGGTTTCTAGAGCCTGGCCATTGCTGTGGTCTTTATTCCACTCCATCTTCTGCAGGGAATTTATACCCAGAGGAGAACGGATGCCCAGAAGGTCAAAGAGGATGTGGTCAATTATGCCCGCTTCAAGTGGCCTTTGCTCTTCTCCAGGTTTTATGAAGCCTACAAATTCTCAGGTATCTGCCCATCTTTCAGCCATGCAGAGGGAGGGTGGTTATCTGTCTGTAGGTGCGTGGTCTTCTCGGGTCCTACTGCTGAGGGGCTATGGGGACAAGCAGTCAATGATGACCAGCAGGTGGGGCTCATGGCCCATGGGGTTGAAGCCCCCACTCTGCATAGAAGAGGGTAGCCAGGTTAGAGATGTGCTGTTCTATTGGCTGTTTCCAACAGAGGTAGGTGGTTGCCGGCCCACATGGTCCATCACCACTTCTTGCCTTTGCTGTCATCACTGGACATGCGCTCCGGGTCAGCCCTGAGCTGATTCTCGGCTTCCCAGAATTGCCAGGTGTCAGAGCCACCAGCAACCCTGGGGTTCAGTTGTCTGCCCTTGGCGCAGGGCAGGGACCAGAGGCTAGCCTCACTCCCCCTGTTTATAAGCCGGGAATCAGTACTCTCCTGCCAAAGACGCATACTTGTAGTTATGAGGCTTAGGGAGGAGCGGGGGCCCCAGATCAGGGAGGCCCCTCTTCCAGAGCCTCTGTCACTGTCCCAGGCCCTCCCCTCCCCAAGAGTGACGTCATCGTGGCTGTGAACTGGACAGGCGTCTACTTCGTGGACGAGCAGGAGCAGGTGCTTCTGGAGCTGTCCTTCCCAGAGATCATGGCTGTATCCAGCAGTAGGTGGGGATGGCCGCCAGGGCACCGAGGGATGGGAGAGAGGGCACAGCGCCTGGGACTGGGGACGCAATCAAGTTATCCACGGGGAGCTCTTTGTCAGCTGAGAAGCACCCAGGGCGGGGTGGGGTGGGGTGGGGTGGTCCTGGAATAGCTACTTTCTACAGTGCAGTGCAGCCCAGGGCATCTGTCTCGGGCCGGGAGGAACGCAGCTCAGATATGATGGCGGGGGGGGGGGGGCTTCCTGATGGAAAAGGCACCCAGGCTAAGCCTTAAAAGGAGGGTAAGGGCATAGACGGGCAATGAGGAAGGCACTGGGCTAGAGTGGGCTACATTCGAGCCGGACCTGGCTGTAGCCATGGTGTGTCTGCCTCAGAGGGGACATGTCTGAGATGACCCTTACCTCCCTGTGGGTGTCTGGGCCATCTGACAGGCTGGCCTTGGTCCCCTTCAGGGAGTGCCGCATCTCGCTCTCACTGGGCTGCTCTGACCTGGGCTGTGCTACTTGTCACCCAGGCTGGGCAGGGCTGACCCCGGCTGGACCCTGTTCTTCGTGTTGGTCCTGTAGGGGAGCGAAAATGATGGCCCCCAGCTTTACGCTGGCCACCATCAAAGGGGACGAGTACACCTTCACGTCTACCAATGCCGAGGACATCCGTGACCTGGTGGTCACCTTTCTGGAGGGGCTGCGGAAGAGGTCCAAGTATGTGGTGGCATTGCAGGACAACCCCAACCCTGGTGAGTGACCGCTGACACGGGTGCTCAGAGGAGGCAGGCAGACATAGAACTGGCCCGACCCCCGCCATCCAGCTGTGTGGCTGGCGCCTTAGTATTACCTTGTCTAGACACCGGGCCCAGGGCAGAACTACCTGTCCACATAGTCCGTGGAACGCTCCCATCCTTCTGGGACTATAACTTGCCTCCTACCACTGGCTCCAAGTTATATGGGGTCCTCCCTACCTGCTGAGACAATGGCACCCCTTCTGGGCAGTGTGGAGGGAAATGGGAAATGGTGGTGATATCACAGTGATAATGGAAGCCCAGAGGATTGTGGGAACTTGGAGGTCAGAGTCTCCACTCAGCCTGGTCATAAGTGAGGAGAGGCAGAAGAAAGCCTGTGTATCCAAAACTGCAATTTCATTGGCCTGATTGAAAAGGGGAAGGGAGGGAGGAAGGCCAGGAGTGAGGAGGAAGGAGATAGGCTTTGTGGAGGAGGGTGACCCATGCTCGCTCGTGGCTTAATCTGGGGGTGGGGTTTGCCGAATGCAGAAAGGATAGAGCCTCGGTGCTTCTGTGAGGAGCGGCCGGTTATATCACCAGCCTCTATGGAGATGTTCCAACCGAGCCCCATTTTCTGCCCCCATGTGGACCCGCTCACCCTGCTTCCAAGCCGGCGAGGAGTCCGGCTTCCTCGGCTTTGCCAAGGGCGACCTCATCATCCTCGACCATGACACTGGAGAGCAGGTCATGAACTCGGGCTGGGCCAACGGCATCAACGAGAGGACCAAGCAGCGTGGGGACTTCCCCACTGACTGTGTCTACGTCATGCCCACTGTCACCCTGCCGCCGCGGGAGATTGTGGTATGTGGCCCCTCCCTTTCTCTCCTCCTCACACCTGGTGATTGGAATGTAACAATGTGTAGATGGACAGACTTAATGTATGGGTCTCTTCCAAACTTTTGTCAGTTGAGGAGGGGCCTAGGGGTAGGGATGGGGGATGGTTGTCACAATGTCTGAAGGGAAATGGGGCCACAGCTGGGTGAGGGTCCCTTTCCTGGACCGCAGCTCAGGGATTCAGCACGGCTCTCCGGGCAGCTCCTGTGCAAGTCCGGGAGACCGGGCTGTTCTGAGTGCAGCCTGCTTGCGGCACAAGAACTGTAGGCATGGGGAGGAAGGCTTGGTCCCTCCGCCCCATCCTGGAAGCTCCGGCTTTGCCACATCCCAGTGGTCCTCGCGGAACAACTGACAGGCACTCCCTGTTCCTTGGCTCCTAGGCCCTGGTCACCATGACCCCAGACCAGAGGCAGGATATGGTCCGGCTCTTGCAGCTGCGCTCCTCAGAGCCAGAGGTGCGCGCCAAGCCCTACACGCTGGAGGAGTTCTCCTACGATTACTTCAGGTGATGCTGGGTGCCAGGTCTAGGACAAGAACGGCCTACTTCGAGATGCCCCCACCTGAGAGCAGGGCCAGGTCGGGGCAGCAGAGACAGATTCTGTCGTCCAGAATGAGTCCCCTCGTGGGGTCTCATCCTTCCTCTAGGTGGTGCCTGTGCCACCCGAGCAGGGGGCTGGGCAGGAAGATGGATGTGGTGGGTTTGGGTGCTCGGCTCTGACTGGGGATGTCTGGGAGCAGTGCAGAGGCTCCCAGGGAGGTGGTGTGGGAAGGGGGAAGAGCCAGTGGGAACTCTCTATCCAGCTTCCCGTGGTGGGGTGGGTCTGACCATCTCTGCACCTGACAGACCCCCACCCAAGCACACGCTGAGTCGGGTCATGGTGTCCAAGGCCCGCGGTAAGGACCGGCTGTGGAGTCACACGCGAGAGCCGCTCAAGCAGGCCCTGCTCAAGAAGATCCTGGGCAGCGAGGAGCTATCCCAGGAAGCCTGCATGGCCTTCATAGATATCCTCCGCCACAAAGGGGGGGGGGTGCGGGGAGGACACCTAGAAAAGCACAGCAAGACTTTTCTCCAGAGTGGGCTGGGTCCTACGGACAGATTGGAAGACCCTGACGGAGTTCCTGGCACCTTACACTATGCGAGGGATGGCCTCATCTGTCACCTCCTCTGGTCTTGTCATTCTGTTAAAATATGAGCCTTTTGTCCTAGGCTGGGCACAGAGACAAAGCTGTGGCCAGAGCTAGCCCCCTGCCTCATAAGGATGCCATGCTGGCCAGAATCCACGGTCATGGTACTGGCCCAGGAAGTGACCCAGTCTATAGGGAGGTTTTCCTCAGGCGGGTGGCATACACCAAGGTCCTGAGGCAAATTAGCAGGGCTATTTCAAGGGTACAAAATAATTCAGCATATATGGAGGGTGGATGTCTGCTGAGGAAAGGCTCCCAGGCCCTGCTGAATCTATGGCTGCTGGAGGTAAAACCGGGTGGTGTAGCGCTCGCTCGCATAATGGGCCAAGGTCAATCCCCAGCAACACACACACACATACTCAGACACAGACATATACACACTCACACGCAGACACACAGAGATAAACACACAGACATACACAGATACACACAGACACAGACATACACTCACACGCAGACATACAAGGCACATACACAAACACACACAGATGCACACACAGACGCACACACAGACACACACACACAGAGGACAGAGAGAGAGAGAGACCCGGATTAGTCTGTGTTCCATGAACAGGGGAGCTTCTGGGCAGGGGGAGGTATGGCTAGATTGGTGACTGGACCACATTTTCTGGTGCCTTGAACACTTGGATGTAGGGTCAGGGCTTGAGGGTGACTATGAAGGGGAAGGGAAGGGGGTGGTGAGCAGGCCACATCCACTATGTGACTCAGATTTGAGTTCCAGGTCCCCTACTTCCCCTTCAGTCGCAAGAACTTCCTTAACGGCCCCCACCTGTACTCAAGTACATGGGTGACTACCCCTCCAAGAGGATGCGTTCTGTCAATGAACTCACTGACCAGATCTTTGAGGGGGCACTGAAGGCTGAACCCCTCAAAGATGAGGCCTACGTGCAGATCCTGAAGCAGCTGACTGACAACCACATCAGGTGAGCCGACGTGGGCAGAAAGCTCCTGAGGCAGTTGAGGCCTCGTCTGCGGTAAGCTGTCCTCATCAGCCTGGCCTGGGACCCAGGAGGGCTGCAGGCTGTCTGTCTCAAGGGGGTGTAAGGATGGGGACCACAGCCTCATATTTGGCTCCATTCCTAGGTAAGACTGGGGACCATTCTGTAGAACCCACCTGACTTTTTAAATGCCAAGAGAGGAGCATTGCATTAATGAGAGCTTACAAGCCTTTTTTGCACATCAGGCTTTTAAGGCTACTGGGATTTTCCTTTTAGAGTCCGTAAGTGCTATTGTGACAGAGGTGGCCGGTAGTGCCCAGGAGTGGAGACATCCTAGACTGTGTGGGGAACTTGTTGGCTATGAGACTGTCGGAGAGATTATAGGGACGGTCTTTAGGGACGTAACCGGACAAAGGATGGGTGTAGAGTTTAAACACGAAACCCCTAGCTAAGAAGGAAATAGGGCAGCAGGGAAGACTGGGCCTTGCCATTAAGACTGTGAGGATTTGAGATGGAAGGTGTTCAGGGCAGGGAAAAGTTGCTCCCTACCTATAATGATAGTCATTTGGGTCCCTGCTGCTTCTAGGGTTACCTGAAGTTCATTGAAAGAACTACACAGCAGCCCAGGTAGCATCAGAGACCTACTGGTCCTCTGAGGGAAAGAGACCTCCCACTTCACTGGGTCCCTCAAGTCTAGGAGCAAAATCAAGGCCATTTGTCCTTTTTCAGGTTTGTCCTGGGTGTGGGTCCTTAGATAGAGGATGAATTGTCCCCTCTCTCAAGAGAGAGAGGGATGCTATTGCTTCTGCAGGGTCCCCAATCTGCAGTTTAGAGACAGCCCTAGGGACGGCTTATAGCCCAATGGCTTTGGGTACAGTGACTGAAATGTCCTACTTGGCCACAATGATACCACAAAGGAGCATTCATACTAAGTCCCCATACATTGATAACAGGTAGGCGTGGGTTCTAAATGGAGCTCTCAAAGTTTTTTGAGGTGGGAATAAGCAATTGCTGCAGCTGCATTTTGAGTCTGACATTTGTACCTTTCATGATCCAGTTTGGCCTTTCAGGCTCTCGAGGTCCCTCTTTGGTTATGAAATATTTGAAGGGTGTATGGTGAAGGGAAGAGCAGCCTTGGGTCTCTGGTCTAGTTTTCAATAGATGGTTGCCGTTCATGGGGTCCGGACTGGGATACTCGCACGTGGTCTCTGCTAGACTAAGCTGAAGCTGAACAGTGGTGAGGGTCCAGGATGATCCCTGTTACCGCCTGCATCTTGTCAAGGTTAAGATACCTGAACTAAACTTTGCCATCATCCTACTAGACAGGTGAATACAATCCCAGCAGGTCCTTCCCCTTGTCTTTTACAGTGGTGGCCTGATTAGACCGTTCAGTTCCGTATCAGGTACCATGGTGGAAGCTGAGCTGGTTGTGACTGAGTTAAGCACCTGGGCCTCATCAGCCCAGCCAGGCAATGCTAAGGCAGGTAACTCACAGCAGGCGGTTGTTAGGGTGATAAATGTTTGCCAGGCTAGGTCAGAGCCACAGTGGACCCTTTGGTTTCTGAGTCAATGGCCCCAGGTTAGATGGTAACTGGGACAGCGGGGATGTTTACCAAGGTGATGTGGAGGTCCCTGTTAGCTACCCTGTGATGGAAAAAGATGCTCTCTGAGGCAGAGGAGGTGGCTTTAGTTGCTCTGAGTTCTGTGTATGGAGTTGCTGAATGATGGTGAGGGAGAAAATGCATCTGGGTGAAGAGAAAGGATCTGGAGAGAGAGGCGGGGGGAGTTGGGGTGAGAGGGGCAGAGCCTTCTCCCCCTCCCTCCCGCCCCCATATAGGCCACCAAAATGCCGTGTAAGGTGGCATCAGGAAGCCAGTGATGCAGGTGGATAAAAGAATTTACCAAGACAGAATAAGCAAAGGGAAGGTTTACAGAAACAAACTTCTAGGTGATGGTGGCTGAGTTCCCAAAGGACTCCCAGCTGAGAGACAGAGGAAACTTTTTAAAGTAGTTAAAAGGAAAGTCATGGCCCTCCCCTGTGAGACACCTGTGTCTGGCTCCCATTGGACGGTCAGCTGGGCACCTCGTCATTCTGTGGAGAACTGAGTTCTGTAGTTTCTGTAGTTCTGTATGCTGTTTCTTTATGGGCCTTGCTGTCCATGTAAAACGCTGTGCGTCACTAGGGTCTGTCTCTAGATGGTCTGACCTGCGCGTTAAATCTTCTGCAATGGGGCTAGGACACACAGAGACAGATCGCAGCTGGGGCTTGGTGTGATCTACTTTCTGAGATCCCCCTCAGAGGCAGCAGAGTCCTTTACCTAAGTCCAGCCTGCCCCAAGGTGACAGCCTAGTTCTGGGCCTAGAATCGCCTGGCATATCCATCTGTATCAGAACGGTGTACTTTGCACTCCGCCTTGTTTGTAAGCTACACCCTGGAAGCAAACCCATCAGATCTCTTCACACCGCCAGGCCATGCCCTGCGCAGGGTCACCTCTCATCTGTGTGTCTGGATTGGTCTTGCTCTTTAAAGTCTACGTTAACACCGCTTTGTATCCCTTCCTCTAAGCCTTCTTGCTCCATCAGGCCAGAGAACCAAGGGGCGCCTGAGGGTATAGGGGATCTGGCTTAACGGTGTAGACGAGCCAGCCGGCATATATGGTGCGCTAAATTCCATGTCTCTGGGAATGTGACTTTGAGGATAAAATCTCAGCTGACCCAGACAGAGTGCTGAGCAGCTACGGGCATTCATTCTTGTTTCCTGTGGACCAGTGACTGCACGGCCTGGCCTGGGCGCATGGCCGCAGTGAGTAGCACTGCTTGGTTCTGGCTGTCGTGCATGTGTGTCTGTTCAGTCCTTGGACAGAGGTGTAGCTCCAGGGTGCAGGGTTCCTGCGATTCCCTCTGGTCCTCCTCCCACAGGTACAGTGAAGAGCGGGGCTGGGAGCTGCTATGGCTGTGCACGGGCCTCTTCCCCCCCAGCAACATCCTCCTGCCCCACGTGCAGCGTTTCCTGCAATCCCGCAAGCACTGCCCGCTTGCCATCGACTGCCTGCAGCGGCTGCAGAAAGCGCTGAGGTACGGGAGCCTCGGGGGCAGGGGCCGCACCCAGCTGTAGGACAAACCCTCAGGGGTGAGGGCAAGAGCACCCAGTGTGGGGCCTTACAGTGGTAGAAGCTGCAGCCCATGCCGGCCACAACTGGGGAGTCCGGCTGCTCCTGGAGAGACTAAACCTGGGAGACAGGGAAGGCCACCCCTGGAGCCCACTGTGGACTCGGGCTGAGCTCACTCACACCCTTTGCCCTGGCTCTGCCCCCTCCTCCAGCCAGTGTCCCACCTACTGGGACGGGAACTCAAGGCTCAGGGAGGTCATATAACTGAGCCCACCGTTGGGCGTGAAGATGGGGATCAGGCTGGGGCCAGTCTCTTGTTTCCTCTGCTCCCTAGAGGATCACCTTCCCCTCTCTCCGCATTTCAGGAATGGGTCCCGGAAGTACCCTCCACATCTGGTGGAGGTGGAGGCCATCCAGCACAAGACAACCCAGATTTTCCACAAGGTCTACTTCCCCGATGACACTGACGAGGTGAGGGGCCCCACGTGTGGGTCCAACCCCCCCCCCCCCGAAACGGGGCCAAGGGAATTCCCTCAGGCTGCACAGGGTGTCTCTAACACCACCCAGTACCCTGACGCCTCATTCTCTCGCCCTTGGGTAGAGCCAGGCTTGATCAGAAGAGTACAGACAGACAGACAGACACCCCTGTGCCCCCGCAGTCAGGCTCTCTGTCATGAGTGCAACATCTTAACTGGGATCCTGGAGACTTAGAACCTTCCCGGCATCCTGCCCCCCTGTACTCCACCCAATCTCTCCTCTCCCTAACTCCACCCCTGCTCAGTCTGGCTGCTTTTCCCTGTCCACTCCCTTGGTTGCTTCCCCCCAAATTGTCTGTGAGACCCCGCCTCTGTTCTCACTATCCAGGCCTGGTCTGGTCCTGTTGGGACAGCCCAGGTGGGAGTGGCTTTTTACTTTCTTCAAAGGCAGCTCTGGATCCAACAAGACAACCGATAGGGCAGGGGTCTTGGAGGAACTTGGGTAGGAGGAGAGCAGAGATGGGGAAGGGCCCTGCACAAGTCAAGTGGGTGCTACCCCTAGGCTTTTGAGGTGGAGTCCAGCACCAAGGCCAAGGACTTTTGCCAGAACATCGCCAGCCGGCTGCTCCTCAAGTCTTCTGAGGGATTCAGCCTGTTTGTCAAGATAGCAGACAAGGTGGGTCCGCCTGACTTTCGGAGACTTGCGGGGGGGGGGGGCTGGGAAACTACAGGGCATGGAGGAAAGGAGGGAGACACCTGTGTGGAGTCTCTGGCTGTCCACCTCCTTCTGGCTCAGCTGCCCCTCAAGCCCTGCCCTCTGAGGCACTGCACATGGCTGTAAAGCTCTTCTGAGAGTCACGTGCCCAGGTGCCCTGTGCTCTGGATTCACAGGGCTCACTGACTTGGTACCCTCAGCAAATTCACCCTTGAAATAAGAATGCTTATTACTGCTGTATAAGAGAGGTTAGGTAACTTATCCAAGACTGCAAAGTGGGACCCAGATTCTGGTGTGCCTTCCCTAAAGGTCTCCCAAGTCAGCTGTCATGCCCGCTCAAAGGAAGGCTTCCTGGAGCATCCCAAGGGAGAACTGGATGGTCCCTCCTAGTGACCACTGACAGCTCTGTGTGCACTCTGTCTCACTTTGTGCTGGTCACTGGGTCCAGAGAATCTGGGTCAGAGCCTGTGGATAGAGCTGGACACAGATGCCAGAGACACTTGAGGCTGAGACTAGATCTTGTTCTCGGCCATGTTGCCTTGGGCCTGCGCAGTTTTTAGTGTGCCAGGCATTCCAAGCAGGAGGCCGGTGTTCCAGAGATGCTGACACAGGTGGTGTGGGCGGGGCTGGGGGTGGAGTCTTTCCATAGAAGCAGGTGACAGGAATGATGGTGGGCCAATCAGAACTGAGGCAAACGGGCTGTGATGGTTACGTCCCTAGGTCATCAGTGTCCCTGACAACGACTTCTTCTTTGACTTCGTCCGACACCTGACAGACTGGATAAAGAAAGCACGGCCCATCAAGGATGGTAAGGGGCTGGGCTCTGGCTTGCTAGAGGCACAGAGACAGGGACACGCTGGCTCCGGGCCAGGCTGGCAGAGTCAGGGAACCTTCTCTGTGGAGCCTCCGTGTGACCAGCTGTCCTGGGCCACAGGAATCGTGCCCTCGCTCACCTACCAGGTGTTCTTCATGAAGAAGCTGTGGACCACCACAGTGCCAGGCAAGGACCCCATGGCCGACTCCATCTTCCACTATTACCAGGTGAGCTGCACCTCTGCTGCCTCTGCTTCTCGGGCCACCCACTTGGTGGCTTTGCGGTGAGGCCAGAGAGTGTGACCTTTGACCAATACGGCTGGTAGCCTCCTATGGAGGCTGCTGAGTCTCCAGACAGTTGTAGGAACTCAGACCCTTTGTCTTGTCACCTCCCGGTCCTGGAGGCTTGACTGATTCTTCTGAGGTCCTTGTCCTTGCTAGCTCAGGCTGCTCCTTGCTCCGAGTCCTCTGGAGGCAGGTGTTTGCTGGTGTGGCTGAGTCCATCCAACCCTCTGGTTCTATAGGCACTGTCAGACAGGAAACCTGGGGAAGCTCACAGGCAGACCTGCCGTGTCTGCTTTTGATTCCCTCTGTCCTTCCATTTAACTCCTTGCAATTGGCATCTTCCTACGTTGGAGGAGCAAACAGACGTAGAGTTCAAGTGATTTAGGTTGCACAGCTGGGGGGACTGGGCTCCCAGGCTTCATGACTGTTGTTCAGTGCTCTACACTGGACTGCAGCCTGCTTAGCCTTGAGTGAGGAACAAACCGGCATTCCTGGGAGGCTGCTGTGGTGCCTGGGAGCAGGGCCTGCCCTCATTCAAGCCTGGGGTACCTAGTTCAGGAGAGGAGGGAGGGATGTGGAATTGCCTTGGGCTCATCCACCAGTCTGCCTCACTGGCTGTAGAAGGGCAGTGGACAATGCTCCAGCCTGGCTCTTCCAGGTGCTAGGACCGTACCACACCTTTCCCGTCCTGTGCATCTCCCTCGAGGAAGCAGGACGAGCTGAGGAAGTGCTGGGCCCAATTTTAGGGGGACTACGGGGAGCCCCTCTTCCAGTTTGCCTGTGCTACCATCTGCTCTGTTTCTGGCAGGAGTTGCCCAAGTATCTCCGAGGCTACCACAAGTGCACTCGGGAGGAGGTGCTGCAGCTGGGTGCCCTCATCTACAGGGTCAAGTTTGAGGAGGACAAGTCCTACTTCCCTAGCATCCCCAAGTTGCTAAGGGAGCTGGTGCCCCAGGACCTCATCCGGCAGGTCTCACCAGATGACTGGAAGCGGGTAAACACGGAGGCACAGTGGGAATGGGGGTGTCCCAGGAGTTGGGGCAGCAGACACTGGCCAGCAGCTAAGGGGAATGCCTCTCCTGTGTGACGAGGGCACCCTTTAGTCCATCTCTATCTGCTTCACTCTCTAATCCCCACCCAAAGGATTTAGTGACCCTATGACATTAGTTTGTCCCATCCTGGTTGTCTAGGAGGCCTGAATTTACTTTTCTGCATGGGTTGGGGTGGTCCGGAAGGCAGTTGGCTGGAGTAAGTGGGGACCGTGGTAGTTGGCGGCACTGTCTGTCCCCTGCCTGGGTCTGTCGGTGAGGACAGGCAGGAGTAGAGCCGAGAGTGGTGAGTCACTCGCCCTGATCCATGTCCCCACAGTCCATCGTCGCCTACTTCAACAAGCACGCAGGGAAGTCCAAAGAGGAGGCCAAGCTGGCTTTCCTGAAGCTCATCTTCAAGTGGCCCACCTTCGGCTCAGCCTTCTTCGAGGTGAAGGTAAGTCTTTGGAAGATCTTCAGAGGGCAGGCAGGGTGGCAAAGGGGGGGGGGGCGAGACGGCAGAGACTGGCATGAAGGTGGCGGTGGTGGCCTTGAACTTAGGCTGGCGACAAAGGAGGAGCTGCCTTAACTTTGACGCACTAAGAGGGACCAGAAGCTTGGCCTGTCGAGGGAGATGGTCACACATGTAGGCCAGAGTGATGGAGGGTGGCCTTGTACTGTAATAGTGGGTCCTCGTGAGGTAGCAGATCAGGAGGCTGTGTCCTGGTGAGGAGGAGGCTGTGCCCTCGTGAGGAAGAGGCTGTAGTCTAGGGTGGCTTCCTGGAGCAGGTGATGTTGGGGCTTTCCAGGAAATCCTCTGTTGAGAGCCCTGTGTAGACAGAGCCCACAAGCCTGAGCGCTCAGGTCTGGGCAGGAAGTGAAGAAGGTCAAGTGTGACTGAGGCAGTGAGAAGCAGGGTGGCAAACAGGTGAGGGTCAGGGTCTCCTCAGGGGATAATAAAGCCCTGGAGGTTTGGGACCGGAACAAGAGCACCCTATGTCGGCTTTGGCCACTGGGAAACCTTTGGATTGAGAGAAGACGTAGCAAACCCCCTAGGGAAGCAAGAGGAAAAGGATGGAACCTCTGCTGGGGACCCACGAGGCTGCAGGCAAAGGGGGAAACCAGGAGGCCACGGCAGGGCTTCTGTACCTCTGGCTCAACATAGGCAGCAGACCAGGTTGATTTTGTTCTGGCTAGGCTGGCTTCACTCCTGTCTCCGAACCCCGGTCTTGCTCTGAACCCCCATCTGATGGTGTCTCTCTTTTCTCTGCCAGCAAACTACGGAACCAAACTTCCCTGAGATTCTCTTAATTGCCATCAACAAGTACGGGGTCAGCCTCATCGATCCCAGAACCAAGGTGAGCAGGTTGGATAGGACCAACCGAAGTCCCAGACAGCCACCGTCCCCACAGCAGGGCCCCTGTGTGTCCATCTTGAAAGGCTGCCTGTGCCTGCTCCGTTGGCTTACTCATTTGTGCCACCAGAACTGTAACCTTCAACTTTACCGTCAGACCCTTGCTGCCCAATCCCACAGTCTGTTTAATGCTCAGCTTCCCAGTGTCACTGCATGCCAGACTGCCGCCTCTTTCCAAAACGCTCTGCCCATCTGGTCAGGTTGGTAACTGGTGGCACCCTACGCTCGTGCGCCAGGAAGGCCAGTCCACTGCGTCCCCAGACGCTGTACTCCTGAATATTGGTGAAATCACTAATGACCATCACCTTCCCCTTGCTGCAGGGGCTGCTCTGTCTTCATCATTCTTTCACAGACGTTCCTGGGCTTCCGCTCTACACACCCCAAGTACACTGTGTCCTTCCCAGGGTCTTCTCTGTTTTCTCCCCTGCCCCAGTTTCTCCCTAAATTCACCCAGGCTCTCTCTCTCAGACCAACAGCTGCCAATGCTCCCAGGCCACTTAAGTTTCTATATTTGGCTCTAAGCACCCCACAGCCTCCAGGGATTCCTTGGGTGTCTAAGGCAAGGTGTGGAGGGGAAGCTCCCTGGCAGCCCCACACAGAGCTGGCTCCTCCCTCTCGTTCCTTTCCTCCTATGAGGGCTCGGGGCTTCTGTGAGGAGGGATGTCCGGGGTCACATTGTGCAGCTATGTGCCTCCCTCTCTCCCAGGACATTCTGACTACTCACCCCTTCACCAAGATCTCCAACTGGAGCAGCGGCAACACCTACTTCCACATCACCATTGGGAACCTGGTCCGTGGGAGCAAACTGCTCTGTGAGACGTCGCTGGTGAGAGCACTTCCTGGTGCCTCTCAGGGTTGGGTCTGTTTAAGCTTCATCTGGGGGAAAGTGTTCACAGTCCGGGGTAGAGGTACAAATCCCTCCTTCAACTGTGCTGTCTTAGCGTTGGGAGATTGAGCTGGTGGCTGTGGGCCTTCAGCCCAGGTACAAACAGAAGAGCCATTAGTGATGAGACCTCCTAGAAGAGCCCAGGCTTCCAAGGTGCAGCTTGACTGGTAGTGTCCGCAGTCACCCTGGAGGCCTCCAGAACTGTAGGGACCACAGGGCTGGGGCGCCCTCGAGCATGTAGACGGGAACAGGACTTGCTTTGTTTCTGCCCCGTATCCCCTGCAGAGAGTCCTGAGAGTCCCGTGTGTGAGGGGCTGGCGCGTTCCTCTGTGGGCCTTGCTTACTTTCTCACCCCTGGTTCCAGGGCTACAAAATGGATGATCTTCTGACTTCCTACATCAGCCAGATGCTCACAGCCATGAGCAAACAGAGGAGCTCCAGGAGCGGCAGGTGAACAGCAGAGGAGGTGCTGGCCCGGCTCTGGCCCGTCTGCCAGGAGGTCAGAACCTCCCTGCACCCACCCTCCTCTGGTGCCTGGGCTCACTTCACCCTGCACTGCTGTGCCTCCTGGTGTACGACCCTCTGTTCCCTGCACACCTCTCTCCTGATCCAGACCCGCTCCATCAAGCGGTCTGTGACTTTGTGTACTGATGGGAGCTGGGAACAACCTAACCGTGTGTGCACTGAACTGACGCTTTGAAACCCTGGGACCTGGGCTCGGGGTACTTGGCAATGGCCCCTGCCGTGAGCGCTACCACTGGGGCCTGCCTGGAAGACTCCTTCAGTGTTACCTGCTCTGAGAAGCCCTCCTAGACTACCTCCTAGGTCTGGACAAAGGCTCCTGGCTCTACCGGGGTCACTTCTCTGTGTGATAGCTGCATGCTGGGTCCCTGTGAAAATCTCCCCGACCACCTAAGGGCATAAAGCATGTGTCTTAGCCTCTGGTCTTGTGTTGGTCTTTGCTGTGGGAGTAAATGTGGGGTCAGGCTACAAACCTGTAGGGGAGTGATCTCAAGAGCTACTTCTTCCACCTGCGTGGTCAAGCTGCTGTGTGTGTGCGCACGTGTACGTGTGTGTTTGTGTGTAGAGGGCAATGTGCATGTGTGTGCATGCGTGTACGCGTGTGTGTAGAGGAGAGAATCTGGGGAAGGGATCTCTTCCTGGCTCTTAACCAGGGTCAATGGAGGTAGAATGGCTCTCACATTGTGCCAGAAGAATCTCCTTGTTTTATCGAGACACATCCAAGACTACTACTACTTCCTCCGGTGAAATGCTTACGCCAGGGAGACAGTGAAGTCTGGAGGGGACTGTGTACATCTGGGCCGGGAAGGAAGAGGCCTCAGACAGGGCAACGGCTGGAGTCAGCAGCTACAGAGGTGACGGTGAGAACCCCTTTGTCTCCCTGAGACATCACATTAAGCGCGCCAGGCCAGACATGTCTGTGTACCCAAACACCACCAGGACAACCGCTCCTCCAACATCTAAACTGCTTCACCGTCCTTCAGGGTGAGAATGAAAGGGTGAAGCTCACTATTGCTACCCCTGGTGAAGGTCACATCATGGAACTCAGCACACTATTGCTACCCCCAGGCTCCCAGGCAGAAGGGACTTCAGATGATTGTTCTGAGCTCTTTTCCTGATAAGGCCAAGGGTGTTTATTGAGTGAGCATGGGGCCACTCAGGAGTTAGGAAGCACCCACTGTGCACACATCAGAAAATGAGGATGGGAGGAGGGCTTTGCCCCTGGCTCATGTCCACGCCACCTCTCCATCCCTGACTGAGGAAAATGTCACTTCTGCACCCGATTAGCAGTCTTCATTAGCCTGACCACAGAGGGGGGCACCAACACACTGGCTTCATGAGAGAGAGGTGCCTTTATTACAAGCTGACGTGAGCAGTCAGGCACTCCTCAGCAGATAACGCAACAGAAATAAAAGACGAGTCAGTCCTGCGAACCCAGAGAGCAGCTGCCCGGGTCCGTGGCCACACATGACTGTCTGCCCTGGCCTGTCTCCTGAGGTGCACTCCCTACAGAGTCTGGGCCAGAGTGTGGCTCCTGAGAACCTCAGTGCCCCTGTGTGAGCCTTCTTGACCACACCCTACCATCCCCACACTCAGACACAGACAGGAAGAGAAGAAGGGGGCACGGTGGAGAAAGACATGACAGAGGAGGAAACACCATATAAACAGACTCCTGAGAGAGGCGTTAGCTAGACAGAGGCCAGCGTGCAGTTCAGTGCAGTCTGCGTAGTGATCCCCTAGATGGGAGCCTGGGGGTTTTAAAGCCCTCTACGGACACTGGTTGTTTGATATTTTCCTCAGTACTTTTGGGGGGAGCATTAGTGATTTCACATCCCTTTTAGGGGACTTTTTGGTTCATGGTTCTTTTGGGGAGCCCTGATAGAGCAGTGTCCTCTTGGGGGGGGGGCCTTGAAGTACGGTATTCCCTTAGGGGGTTACTAGTGGTGTGACCCTTACGTTTTCTTGGCGAGTCCTAAGGGGTCAGTGCTCTCGTTGGAGGAAGAGGTCTGGTCTTTGCAGACTGCTGTGAAGTAGACTGTTTGGATTTTGATCCACGAAGGTTGGAAGGTGGCCAGAGTTTTCCTATGACTTTCCTGGTGCTTGCCCTGTGGGTGAGAGAAAAGGCAGAGATTTCTCAACTGTCATGCTCCAGGGTTTGTTTGCTATATGTGAGCGCAGTCACTACTTGTGTATTAGAGCTGCTCCCAGCCTACGCGGACTCATTCTAAACTTCAGTGCCTGCACACTCCTGTTCATCCAGACACGGAAAAGTGATTGTGTGAGCCAAGGAAGTGCTCAGAAGGCAGGGACTGACATTGGCTTCCTGTGGCCAGCTGTGATGTCACACCCTGAACTCCCAGCACTTAAGAGGCTAACATAGGAGGATTACAAGTTTGAGGCCAGCCTGGGCTACAGAGTAAAGCCCTGTTTCAGCCTAGGAACACACTCCCCCACCAGAATGGGAGTATCTTGGAGGAACTTTGACTTGCTTGCCATCATGTTCCCAGTACCCAGAAAAATGTAGAATATATTTAGCTTCTAGTATATGACAACTTTGTTGATGGAAAAACTAGTGGTGGGGACCTAAAATTCAGATCTACTACCTTTATGCAGGAAAAAAGCATTAAAAGTGGGGTAAATATAAAAATACTTGTTAAAGTTATTTAATAGTTAACAACAAAGTGAGGAATTGTGGAACCTAAATAAAGAAGAATGTAATAACTCAAGGAGGGAAGCTTATTTCCGCATCTGCAAGAAACTCATTTTAGATATTAAAAACACAAATAAAGACAAATGTGTCTAAAAGATAGGTCATACTGACACTAATGAGAAGTCAGGGTTTCTGTTAATATCATACCAAGTACATTTCAGAATACTACTATTATCCAAAATAATGAAGGATGTTTTATTATTGACTGAATTAGTGTTCAAAGTACCTGTTCAATTACAGAATGCATTACTTTCATATAGGTAGAAAAAAATCTATCAAGATAAGCTATATTAAAAATAGTCATAATAAACAGAAAGGGACTAAAATCATTCCGTATATTCTCTGGAAATATAAAATCAAATTAGAAAACAATAGCAACATGTCTGGAGAAGTTGGAGCGGAGGGTATAGCTCAGGACTAAAATGTGGCTTAGCAGGAAAAAACCCTGAGCTCCAGCCCCAGCCTCCACTAAGAACTCCCCCAAATACAGCTGGAAAACCCTTTAATGTTTGGAACAAGCAACCTCAGTTTTTGACACATCAAAATAGTATATATGGGGTATAGAGTAGCATTTCAATACATGTATGTAGTGTGTAATGACCGGGTCATAGGAACTACCTATCCAGTACCTCATATATACTATTCTTTGACAATTTCTTTCACATATATAAAGTGTCTTAATCATATGCAACCCAAATTCCCCCTAAGACTCTCCCAGACTCTCCCCAAAACTTCTTCCTCTCAACTTAACGTCCTCTTCTTTTTTTAAACAGCCCATTGAGTCCAGCTAGTTTCGCCTGCATGTGCCAGGGTGTGGGGCATCCCCTAGAGCACGGCATCCTCCCTGAAGTCACAGCTCCTTCCCTATTAGCCATAAGCTGTCAACAGCTCCTCAGCTGTGGGTGGGGCCCCCTAAGTCCCTCCCCTATGTATACTGGAATGTCTACTGACTGGCTTGATCTTGGGTAGGTCTTGTACAAGGTAACCATGGCTACTGTGAGTTCTTGACTACAGTGGTCCAGCAGACAGCACTTCACAGTGCTCCTCCCTCCCCATCCTCTTCGCTCATGTTTCTGAGTCTTGAGGGATGGAGATAAATGTCCTCTTTAGGGACGATCACCCAACGGTCACCACTGTCAGCACTTCGGCCAGTTCTGCTTCTTTGTGTCAACTGTTGCCCTCCGGATACAGGAACTTCTCTGCCCCAGGCTGAGGGTGGCACTGGTCTAGTGATAAAAATGTGGGTGGTGCCATGCCATGGGCTGAGGGCTCAGACTGCATCCAAGAGAAAGCCAGCTGAACACTGGAATTCACTATCTGCTTCCTGATTGGGAAGGCAACGGGACCAGCTGCCGTAAATTCCACCATACCTTCCCTGCCCACGTGGACCGTGTCACCTGAGCCATCAGAGGTTTTTGCTTGGTCACAGCAGCTAGAGCATCGCACGAGAGACTTACATTTCCAATTCAGTCTCATCACTCACTCTTGGTTTAGAGTTTCTATGTCTTTGTGGTTCAGTTTTGGTGGCTGCCTGTGTCCAGAAATCCAGCCGTTTCTTCTAGGCTCTCCAATTTGTAGCCTGAAATTGCCCATTATTGCCCCAGTGGTCCCTTTCACTCTGTGATGCTAAGATAGCGCCTCAATTTTCTTCTTTTTTTTAATTGTTTTTTTGTTGAGCTCTACATTTTTCTCCGCTCCCTTCCCTGCCTCTCCCCCCTCCCTTTTAACTCTCTCCCAAGGTCCCCATGCTCCCAATTTACTAAGGAGATACTGTCTTTTTCTACTACCATGTAGATTAGATCTATGTCTCTCTCAGGGTCCTCATTGTTGTCTAGGTTCTCTGGGATTGTGATTTGTGGGCTTTTTCTTTTTTACTTTATGTTTTTAAACTACTTATGAGTGAGTACATGTGATAAATGTTTCTCTGGGTCTGGGTTATTTCACTCAAAATGTTTTCTATCCATTTATCTGCAAAAATTCTTTTTTTTTTTTCTGTTGTGAGGTACTCCATTGTATAAATGTACCACGTTGTCCTTATCCATTCTTTGGTCAAGGGGCATTTAGGTTCTTTCCAGGTTCTGGCTATGACAAACAATGCTGCTGCTATGAACATAGTTGAGCACATGTCCTTGTGGCATCATTGAGCATCTTTTGGATATATACCCAAAACTGGTATTGCTGGGTCTTGAGGAAGGTTTTTCTCCTACTTTTCTGAGAAATCACCACATTGACATCCAGAGGGGCTGTACCAGCTTACATTCCCACCAGCAATGCAGAAGTGTTCCCTTTTCCCCACAACCCCCCCAGCATAAGTGGTCATCAGTGTTTTTGATCTTGGTCATTCTTAGATGTCTCAACGTTCATTGCTGAAATTGGGTCTTTTATCTTTTTAAGAAGCTAATTTGAGCTTATTGATTATTTGTGTATTGTAGTCTCAGTTCTTCTCTGATCAAGTTTCAACTAGTAGGTTTTTATTTTTTTTTTATGTGGCACTTCTTCCTATTAAATTCTCTTAGTACTGCTTTTGCTACACTTGTGGGTTTTGTTTTTATTTTTGCTTCTTAACTTCCTTAGTGATCAGGGAAATGCAAATCAAGACAACTTTAAGATACCATCTTACACCTGTCAGAATGGCTAAAATCAAAAATACCACCGATAGCCTTTGCAGGAGAGGTTGTGGAGTAAGGGGTACACTCATCCATTGCTGGTGGGAATGCAAACTTGTGCAACCACTTTGGAAAGCAGTGTGGTGGTTTCTCAGGAAATTCGGGATCAACCTACCCCTGGACCCAGCAATATCACTCTTGGGAATATATCCAAGAGAGGCCTTATCATACAACAAAAGTATATGCTCTACTATGTTCATAGCAGCATTGTTTATAATAGCCAGAACCTGGAAACAACCTAGATGCCCTTCAATGGAAGAATGGATGAAGAAAGTATGGAATATATACATATTAGAGTACTACTCAGCAGTAAAAAACAAGGACTTCTTGAAGTTTGCAGGCAAATGGATGGAAATAGAAAACACTATCCTGAGTGAGGTAAGCCAGACCCAAAAAGAGGAACATGGGATGTACTCACTCATATTTGGTTTCTAGCCATAAACAAAGGACATTGAGCCTATAATTAGTGATCCTAGAGAAGATAAATAAGAGAACCCAAAGAAAAACATATAGGCATCCTCCTGAATATTAACCTTCATCAGGCGATGAAAGGAGACAGAGACCCACATTGGAGCACCGGACTGAAATCTCAAGGTCCAAATCAGGAGCAGAAGGAGAGAGAACACGAGCAAGGAACTCAGGACCGCGAGGGGTGCACCCACACACTGAGACAATGGGGATGTTCTATTGGGAACTCACCAAGACCAGCTGGCCTGGGTCTGAAAAAGCCTGGGATAAAACGGGACTTGCTGAACATAGCGGACAATGAGGACGGCTGAGAAGTCAAGAACAATGACACTGGGTTTTGATTCTACTGCACGTACTGGCTTTGTGGGAGCCTAGGCAGTTTGGATGCTCACCTTACTAGACCTGGATGGAGGTGGGTGGTCCTTGGACTTCCCACAGGTCAGGGAACCCTGATTGCTCTTAGGGCTGACAAGGGAGGGGTACTTGATTGGGGGAGGGGGAGGGAAATGGGAGGCGGTGGCGGGGAGGAGGCAGAAATCTTTAATAAATAAATTAAAAAAAAATGTCCTGTGTGTATGTATATGTGTATGTATGTATATAAATTATATAAATGTGCTGTGTGTGGATGTATATGTATACGTATATGTATATGCATATGTGTAAACTCCTGCGTGTGGATGTGAAGGTATATTCAGTAGCTGTTGGGTATGATGACCTGCAACCCCTAGGTCTGTCTGGTCTATTACAGAGGTGTTGTATTGCCATCTGTCCTCTTTTACAACTAAGGTCTGCTTTTTGTAATTCATTGCTCCAGCACTGGGTACATAGACATTTATGATTACACCCCCTCTTCTTGAATTAATCCATTTGTTGTTAAACAGTGATTTTCTTTTCAGTTAGTTAGTTTGTTTAAGTAGTCTGTGTTATATACTTGCATAATATATACATATATATAATATATACATATATACATAATCACTCTCCTTTTGGTTCCATTTTCACGGTAAGTCTTTTTCCATCCCTTCTCCTTCAGCCTATGTATCTCTAGTAAAGAGAATTCTCATAGGCAGTGTATCATTTGGTATGGTTTAAAAAAAAATCTATTTTTCCAGGGGCCGGAGAGACTGCTCTGTGGCTAAGAGTACCAGCTGGTCTTCCAGAGCGCCTTGTTTGAGCGCCAGCACCCGAATGGTGTGTTTCACACCAGGATTCACAACCATCGGTAACTCCAGTTCCAGGGATCTCATGTCCTCTCTGGCTCCCACAGGCAACAGGCATGCATGTGGTACACCTACCTACATGCAAGCAAAGCATCCGTACTCAAAAAATAAAAATTAAAAAAAAAAACTATTTAGCCAGTCTGTCTATTTTAATTGGGGATATTAATCCATTTTCATTCAAGGTCATCACTGATAAAGAAACATTTCTGTTGCTCTGTTCATTTTTCTGTTTTTGTTTTTTGCATATTTGTTGTTCCTTTCGTGTCTGTCTTTGTGCTCCAGTAGGATCCTCTCTGTGCATTTACTCCCATGAGTTCTGTACTCGCCTGTGATGGTTGCTATTCTTTCGCTCCTGCTGTAAGGCTAGTCTAGTAAGGATGACCGACCTGTGGGTTTTAGTCGTCTTGGAAAGCAGCTTCCTTGCCTGTAATCTACATTTGCAAAGACATCGGCTATCTCTGCCTGGGATTGTAACCCTAGCTAGATACAGCTCCTTTAGGCAGGAATATTGGTATCTAAGGGCTACACAAGTTGACTTAAAGGTTCTTCCATGCTAACCTGCTCAGACAACAGGAGGCTAAGTTGAGAACTGGATGTTCAACTGCTTCTCAAAAACTGCAAGGGGCTGGAGTGTTAGACACGCCATTCAGGAAGGTCTTCTTGGTTACCTTCCGGGGTCTCTGGTGAACAGGGCCACTTGGGTGCGTTCAGGACGGCAGGGGGTACCATGTGACTATCTGCTGAGGGTTTCTATGGGGGCCCAAACGCCTGTGGGTGGAGCTGTGCTGCAGCTGCGTGGATGTTGCATGGGTCTGCAGGGCCAAGGTCTTAGAGTGGTCCTGTGCAGCAACAACTTGAGTGGGAGGAAAGCATGGTGCAGTCTGGGCTCTTTGTCTGGGGAAATACGGCAGTGTGAACCCCTGGTAGCTCCTCAGCGGGCACAAGACCTGATGAGGCCACAGGGTTCTGCAGAACTGAGTACTTTCAGTGTCTGGAGCATGAATGAGAGCTTGTATGGGCCACCTGATTACCTTAGCCAAGTCAATGGCCTCAGTTCAGCCCTAGGACACACATGACGGAAAACAAGAACCGCTCATGTCTTTTACATGTTTTGGGGCATGCGTGCTCACAGCCAACACATATAATAAATAAGGTAAAATGCAGTGAATTTTTAGACTTAAGAAAGGGAAATTAGAAAAGACATCGCGATGAATGTAAATGAACCCGCAATGGTCTCCGCTCTTCCCAGTGCTGCAAAAGAACATTGCTAGCTAGAAGTTCATACACAACAGAGGCTTACCTTTGTTAGCTTTACGGGCTACGCTGGCAGGGGTGAGCGGCACATCTGGCTTTTGGGGAGAGACCTGTGTTCCAAAGCTGGTACCTTCTGTTACGTTCTCCAGATGAAATAAATCTGTATTTGCAGGGTGGGGGGAACAGAAAGACAAAAAAAAAAAAAGTATGAGGGCATTTGGCTTCCTTCCTAAGAGCATCAGAGCCTCTTCCCCTAGTGCTGGCTTCTGAAGGCGACCACGCGCGTGTAGGTTCCGACACACCAGTTTTAAAGGGTTGTCACACTCAGACTCTAGCAACCACAGGATGGGACTGTGGGGACCATGGAAACAGTATTTTAAAAGACTGTAGGAAGTCTCCGGTCAACAACTTGAGCCACCACCTTACAAAGTTAGAAAAGGAAAAGCTGGATCAAACTGAAAGCAGGAGCAGGGAATTGTGAGGATAAGAGAAAAACCAAAACCCAACCCAAAGCCAAAGCCAAGCCTTTGACAGGACCCAAACCCAGACTAAACTCTAACTAGGCTGATAAGAATAAACAGAACCAAAAAGGTAACATACCACATTGGGAATAAGCCGGTAGAAATCAGAATAGATAGGATAGATATTAAAAGAGAAGAAGTGATAGGGAACCTTGTTAGCCAATCACCTTTAAGAGGTGGGGCCCAGGGTAAAACCTGTGCACCTCCGGGTGCTCTCTCTCCCTGCGCCTTTTCCCACGGGACATTGCTGTGCTTGGATTTCTCATTTCCTGTTTTGTGAGTTTTCCCCTTATAATAAAATATAATTGTTTTATCCTTAGATAGCCTGGTTATTTCAACAAATAAGAACTGAGCCCAGTGGCAAATTACTGTAACCCCAGCACTCAGGAAGCAAAGGCAGGAGGATAGTGAGTTTGAGCCCATCTTGGGCTACATAGTGAGGCCTTGTGTCAAAAATTAAACTAAATTTAAAAATAACTCAGAATATGTAAATATAAAAAAAGGAGACTAAAACATACTATGCTAATAAATCTGAGTTTTTGGAGTAGATTTTTAAAATGTCCTTGAAAGAGATAATCCCACTACTTCCTACGAAGAAAAAGCCAGGTATGGACGACTTCACGGGAGGGAGGAGAGGGCATTCTAAGCAGCTGCTATGCTATGAAAACAAAGAAACTACAGGAGGAACACAAAAGTACACTGCTCATGAAAACAGACACAAAACCTTAGAGAAATTCTATCAGACGAAAATCCACAGACACCAGGTGCAGTCTGTTCCAAAGACACAGGCCATTTCAACATTGGAAAATCAATGCAAGCCACTAAAAGACAAAGCATTTAAAAAGGAAACCCTCACGATCGCGGCAGTAGCTTCAGAAGAAGCAGTGAAGAATACAAAGTACGCTCTTAAATGTTTTTTCGAGACATCAGCCACAGGAAAGCAGTTTTTGCAGCCCGGTAAGGGGTATTTACGGAAGAACTTCAGGGAATATCGTGCAAATGTTTTTCTATTGGCATGGACATCCCGTCTCGCCACTCACTCGTTACCTGCAGGTCTAGCCAATGTGATAAGACAAGAACAAGAAATCAAAGGTGCCCAGAGAGGAAGAAGGAAAATTTTTACAGAAGGCATGACCACATGTGTTGGAAACTAGACCCTAAAATAAACTCACTGGAACTCGTAAGTTAACGTCATAAAATTTCAGGATATGAGGCCAATATATGCGAATCAAATGCACTTCAAGATATTCAACAATAAATTGGAGATTACAATTTTAAAATACCATCTTTAGTAGCATAAAATGTAGTCTTTTAGAGCTAAATTCTATAGTTATGTAAGGGGTACATCACAAAGTTTTGCTGAAAAAGATTTCAGAACGTCTAAGCACGGGAAGAGATGCGTGTTCAGCTTCATCATCTTTGCACTGGACAGACGCACTTTCAGCTCGACAACTGCACTGGCTAGACACCCAGACTGTGGCCGCATTCCTACCTGGTCTTGCTCGGAAGTGAGCACCCAGCTCAATCCATCTTTTGCTTAGCAGATACCTTTTGTTGCCCTGTGTGAATCTTGTCTGCGTTCCCAAGGACACAAAGCCTATGCCTGTTTGGTTCAGGAAGCCTGGCAAACTGTGATTACCTGAGGAGTGGAGAATTTGCACTTGGCATTGCATTTTTTAGAAGCTTCGTTCAGGTTGTTTTGAGCAGATGGGAATCAAATGGCTTAATTGTAAATATGGAAAATAATAGAGATTCCCTGGGCGAAGAGAAAGCGTTTCAGTCGGTTGAGACCGGAGCTCTGCAGCCAAAAGAAGGCCAAGTCCATCCTTAAAGTCTCTGAGCCTTCACATGAACCCGCACCCGCGCCGCTACATCCACAAGACTAGACACCTGCATTAGAAACACCGTGCCTGTGCTGAACACGCACAACACAGCACACCATCCAGCCTGCCTGCACCCTGCCCTTCGGTGCTACAAGTAATGCAGAGAGGACATAAGGAGCACGAGGGGTGGGAGGGGCTACTGGAGACACGGAGACGTTGTCCACGAGACTGGCGTGCCGAGGGAGTTTAGCACTTTTTTAGTTACTTACAGATACCACAACTGTGCTATATTCATGCACTGTGAGACTAAACACAATCAAGCTTCCCTGTTTCTCTAAGATGATGTAGATCTTGACACAACTACAGATAAAACCCAAGAATGCCTTTAAAAATATATTTATTAGCCGGGCGGAGGTAGCGTATGCCTTTAATCCCAGCACTTGGGAGGTAGAGGCAGGTGAATCTCTGTGAGTTCGAGGCCAGCCTGGTCTACAGGCTCCAAAGCTACAGAGAAACCCTGTCTCAAAAACAAAACAATACACACACATATATATGTATATACATTTATATACACACACATATATATTATTGTGTGTATGTGTGTGCATGTACAATAATAATAATAGAAGCTGACAGGCCAACAAGAAGGCAAAGTGTGTAAAGCTGCTCGCTGTCAAGTCTGACAACTTAAATTCAATCCCAAGACTCACATGGTGGAAAGAAAGAATCGATTCCTGTAAGTTCTCTGACCTTTTCAGACAGGCTTATGTCTGGCAATGATAAACGTTGTATATAAACATTCATGGCCATTTTGTTTATAGCCCCAAATTGGAAACAACTCAAGTGTCTGTTAATGTGTGGCCAGATAACGGCAGATAGTTTCTACACAATGCACACGACTGGTCCTGCATTTACACAAACAAACAAAGGGTACCCCAGTGATTCAACCATCTGCTGCCAGGCTCCTCTTTCTTAAAGGCTCCACTGTCTCCTAACCCCAACAGAATGAGCATCACTATGGTAACTACATCCAAACCACAGCATGGTACAGGAAAGGAGAAGCCACTGGCACGGTCAACAGGGACAACAGGGAACATCTGAAATGCTCGGGCCGATGGAAGGAGCTGGATGAGAACGACCGTGGGATATGGGTTCTATTTATGGATTTCTGGAGAACGTAAACTGTGAGATGGAAGCGGGTCAGTGCTGGGCGCGACGCTTGCTCAGAAGGCAGGAGGTCATCACAGAGACATATGAGGAGACTGCTCTTGGTTTTGGGGGGACAGGGTCTCAGTGTAGCTCCGGCTGGTGCTGAACTGGCCTTGCAGCTGAAGTGGCCATAAGTGCCAGTCCCCACAGCCCTTCTTCCCATGGCTAGGATTACAGAGATGGTCACCTCGTCTGGTTTGTTCTTTGAGAGTCTTGCTATACTGGCCGGTGTGGCCTCAAACTTGCAGCAATTCTCTCCCCTCGGCTCTCCAATGCTGGACGGACAGTTGTCAGACACAGGAAGACATGAGGGCGACAGACTAATTTTCCTGGCTGTGGTAGAGGTTTTGTAAGTGCATACCTAGCTCAAAACTCATTGCTACATCTCAAATAGCTACAGTTTATTGTGTGGCTATTATTCTTCAGGAAAATGGGGGTTTTGTTTTATTTTGTTTTTAAATACCTTTCTTACAATTTGTTTAAAATATTTATTGAACCTGGATATAGTGGTATTGAAAGGTTTCTGTATCCCAATATTAAGTCTCTCCACAGATGCAATAAATCAGATCAGGCTGAATTAATGATACCAGGTCTAATCAGAGCAAAGCAACTCCCAGGTGAGGGGAGAAGAAATCATGCCGCAAGTCTATGGGCCGGGTCTTAAATACCCTGTAAGCATGATCTTGTGCCTCTCAGGAAGAGGAGCCACCACTTGTAGTCTTTCTCAGGGGCAGGGTAGGGAGAGAGAGCGAGAGGTGGGGCCAGAGCAGAGCTTCCACCTAAATAGGAATACCTAAGGCAGGAGAGCGGTGGAGAGCGGTGAGTTTGACAACTTGGGCTGCATAGCAAGTTCAAGGCCAACCTGGGGAATATATTAAGACCATTTCAAAAATCCTTTTTAGTTTCATCTATGTGCAAGGCATTGCTGTAGGTGCTGAAAACACACAAGGAAACAGCAGTAAAAACCTCTTCTGTTATGGAGCTTACATCCCCATAGGAGGGGGAGGAGACTAGCAAAGCGGGTTGACGAGATTGCTCTGCAGGTAAGGAACCAAGCCTGCTGCATTCAGTCAGATCCCAGACCCCATATGTCTTAGCTGGGTTTCTATTGTGGTTATAAAACACCACAGCAGGTGCCAGAAGACCCATCTGAGTGGTGAGTGTGTTCTTGACCCGCGGCAAGAGCCAGGAAACGAAACAGGGACATTCCCAGACCCCCTTGGCTCCCCAATCATTCTGCAGGGGCTGCTCCCCCCTGCTCGGACCTCTCTCTCCCTAGCCCATCCCAGCTTGCACCCAGGAACCTCCTCCCTTCCACAGGGCAGCGGATCAGCCAGCTCAGCCTGTTTGGGCGCTGGGACGGGTCCTGGGGGCAAAGGGCAGAGGGAGTTCCTTTGCTTTGGTAGCCTGCCTGCAGAAAGGTGGGCCTTTTGTCAGCAAGGTCCCTGGCCGCAAGGTCCCTGGCCAGCAAGGGAACCTGATCCTGTTCCAGAAGACCCATTGGATAGCATTTGTAGGAGGAGATAGGCAGGCACCAAGGCAAGAATTCCTCCATCAATCTGAAAAACAACGTGAACACCAGAATCCAATGACCTTACAACAAAAGGACTTGAACAACCTAATCCAGAAGAAGTGGGGAAAAAATTGACTTTATGAAAGCAATAGAGTCCCTTAAACAGCATGTAAAAAGTGCCCTTATAGAAATGGATGAGAAATATAACAAAAAGTTTGAAGAAATGAGTAAATACGTAAATGATACCCTGGGAAACCAAGAAAAACCTATCAAACAGTAATGGAAACAGTTCAAGAATTGAAAACTGAAATGGAAGCAAGGAAGAAAACACAAACCAAGGGCCGGCTGGATATGGAAAATCTAGGTCAAAGACTCAACCAAGAAAGAAAATTACAGGCCAATCTCACTCATGAACATCGACGCAAAAATTCTCAATAAAATACTGGCAAACCGAATCCAAGAACACATTAGAAAAATTATCCATTATGATCAAGTAGGCTTCATCCCAGAGATGCAGGGCTGGTTCAACATACGAAAATCTATTAATGTGATACTAGCGACGCGGCTTTCCTTCCCACAATCCCTCATGCCCGTCCTTTCCATCTTGGGCCCGGCAGAATGGCTCCCGCAAAGAAGGGTGGCGAGAAGAAGAAGGGCCGTTCTGCCATCAACGAGGTGGTGACCCGAGAATACACCATCAACATTCACAAACGCATCCATGGCGCGGGCTTCAAGTAGCGTGCTCCTAGGGCACTCAAAGAAATCCGGAAATTTGCCATGAAGGAGATGGGGACTCCGGATGTGCGGATTGATACCAGGCTCAATAAAGCTGTCTGGGAGGGGGGGGGGGGC